>NC_045794.1:5122257-5425287 GCF_009873245.2 Balaenoptera musculus | reverse complement strand
AGGTCTTCTGCCAGCGTTCAGTAGGTGTTCTGTAGGAGTTGTTCCACATGTAGGTGTATTTTTGATGTATTTGTGAGGAGGAAGGTGATCTCCACGTCTTACTCCTCTGCCATCTTGAAGGTCCTCCCTTTCATTAGGTTTTGCACTGAGATAGTCATGAAAATAAATGCTGACTCATGAGCACTGGACCCAAAAGAAGAGGATGAAACAGGTGAAAATCTACCTTCAGGTCAAAGGAAAATGTGGCCCCCTCTGTCTTTTGTTTCTATTGCTTTTTTAGTTGTAAAAAAAAGAAATCTGTTTCAGGGGGTGTTTTCAGCTAGCCTGGCATCAGAGAGCCAGGGAATGACAGAGAGGATCAGGGGTAACTCTTATAGGCTGGGCCAGTTCTGTTTAGGAGGACTGAATGGACAGTTTGTACCAGACTCAGAGTTCTTTGCAAACTTCTTGCAAGATTATCCGTCCTGGGATGCAGTCGTCAGACAGTCCCCACAGGGTTAGGTGAAGATACTGCCACACACTCTATCTCCCTTTTGGAGATTTACTAAGCACATTATTTTAATGGTTCTGAGAAATCCTGCAATAAAGAAACTGGTTTAATCCCTTTATTTCCAGCTGCATTTGTCCATGTCATTGGCCTGAGTTCTTAATTGCAGACCTTGGAGTCCACTCTGGCTAGTTTAAGCAGCAAAGGAATTTGAGAACAATAAGTGACCAACAGAATATTCTATAAGGGCTAGAGAGCCAGGCCCTGAGCTACATAACCAGGAATAACACTGTCCAGACTGCAGGAGGGCTTGCAGGGAATACCACTGCCTTCATCTCTTGGCTCATACGGCTCAGGTATTAAAAAATGAGAATTGGATACCACAGAGCTATACCCACAAAAACTGCAGTCTGAGCCTTCCCAGCTGTCTTCATCAGCTTGAGTTGCTGTAACACAATAGCATCAACTGGGTAGCTTATTTTTCACAGTTCTGGAGGCCATGAAGTTGAAGATTATGGAGCCAGCCGGTTTGGTCCTGATGAAGACCACCATCTCCCTGTACGCTCATGTGACCCAGGCTCTGTGTATATGTGGAGAGAGAGCTCTGGTGCCCTCTCCTTTTTTTTTTTATTTTTATTTTATACTGGACTATAGTTGATCTACAATATTGTGTTAGTCTCAGGTATACAGCAAAGTGATTCAGTTATACATATACATATATAGTATCTATTCTTTTTCAGATTCTTTTCCCACATAGGTTATTACAGAGTATTGAGTAGAGTTCCCTGTACTCTACAGCAGGTCCTTGTTGATTATCTGTTTTATATAAAGTAGTGTGTATATGTTAATCCCAAACTCCTAATTTATCCCCCCTCCACCTTTCCCCTTTGGTAACCATAAGTTTGTTTTCTAAGTCTGTGAGTCTGTTTCTGTTTTGTAAATTAGTTCATTTGTATCATTTTTTTAGATTATGCATACAAATGATATCATATGATATTTATCTTTCTTTGCCTGACTTATTTCACTTAGTGTGATAATCTCTAGGTCCATCCATGTTGCTGCAAATGGCATTATTTCATTCTTTTTAATGACTAAGTAATATTCCATTGTATATATGTGCCATATCTTCTTTATCCATTCATCTGTTGATGGACATTTAGGTGCCCTATGAACATTGGTGGTGCCCTCTTCTTATAAGGGCACCAATACCATTGTGGAAGCCCCACCCTCATGGCCTCATCTAAACATAATTACCTCTCAAAGTTCCCACCTCCTAATACCATCACATTGGTAGGTAGGACATATGGATTCTAGAGGGGACACAGACATTCAGTCCGTAACACAAGGCTCTCTGTTTCTTTTTCTTTAACTTATACACAAGATTTGTATGCAACTAAATACAGAAAAATATATATGAAATGGTCCTTATCTCCTCAGAGATTAGTTTTTTTAGTTTGGGAGACAAAATAGACTGCATGTGACTGGGTGTTCTCTCTCTGGTGCAAACTCTGTCAGAATTCAGACAAGTAAAGGTCAGGCATTTTGGAGCAGTCAAAGAAAGCTTTGAAAGCAGGGGGCTGCATCTATGCCTTGAAAGAAGGCTGTCATGTAACAAGTGGATCTGCCATTATTTTGTTTAAAGAAACAGTTTCCCGGACTTCCCTGGTGGCTCAGTGGTTAAGAATCTGCCTGCCAATGCAGGGGGCACAGGTTCGAGCCCTGGTCTGGGAAGATCCCACATGCCGCGGAGCAACTAAGCCCATGTGCCACAACTACTGAGCCTGCACTGTAGAGCCTGCACACCACAACTACTGAAGCCCACGCACGTAGAGGCCGTGCTCCTCAACAAGAGAAGCCACCACAGTGAGAAGTCTGTGCACTGCAATGAAGAGTAGCCCCCGCTTGCCACAACTAGAGAAAACCCGTGTGCAGCAACGAAGATCCAATGCAGCCAAAAGTAAATAAATTTAAAAAACCCAGTTTCCCTTGGATGCAGATTTATTTTCTAAACAAACAACAGACTGACTCGGGTTTATCAAAACACTTAGTGACTCAGGTGTTGCTTCAGGAGAAGATGAGGTAGTGGTGCCCTGACCAGTCTTGGGGCATGCCAGGGTCATGGCAAGGGCGAGAGCCCAAAATCTCTCTCAGTCTGCTTAAGGGTCGCTGAGCCTAGGTTCCTTGGGCTGATTGGAACCATTAGCAGATATACATGATCCATTCCTTTCTCTAGGGAAAACTACACCAGTCACTGCTCCCATGGCAGGCTGTGACTGTCTGACAGATCCCCAGAGAAAACTATTCTTTGGTCTTTCTCAGAAACACAATTAGAGAGCTCAAGTTATGATGGAGACAATCGAATTTATCTGGAAGGAAAACCTGTTTTCATGAGAGCCCTACTTCAAGGAATGAGAATCCTGAGCATTCGCTCATAACACTTTGCCATCCCAGTCCTCAGAATGGGTCTCACCATCACCGGCCATCAGTTAGGCTGTTTTTCTGTCCCCACACTGGGGCAACCACAGGAGGCACTTGGGCACGTGATTTTTCTCGGAGGAGTTGGAGGAGAACATGGTCTGGGCATCTCAACCCTCTGAAACAGCACCCTGTTCTCAGCTTTCTGATTGAAAGTCACTCCGTGATAGTCATCAAACAAAGCTGGTGAGACACATGGTCACTGTGGTGTAGGAGCTTACCATCTCAGAGAGAACGCATTTGTTATGGACAAACATCCAGAAAATACACAGACCAAAAAAAAAAAGATGTGCCAAAGCCACATCTGGCCCCTTTGAAGCCGTGAGCCCATCCCCTCCACCACTGCTACAAAGGAAAGTCTCCAATCCCCTCCAAACATCTGGGTGAACACACCTGTCTTTCCAGTACATTGGTTGGAATTGGAGACAGCTTGCCGTTTTTTCATTCCCAGGCATCTCCTCTACCACTTGGCCCATCCACTCTGGACCCAGAAGTCTTTTTTAGAGTGTAAGAGAGGCAAGAACTCAGTCATTTGGACAGTATGTTGGATGTTCCCCACCCATCAACTCTTATCAGCTCCATGACAGATGAAACCTACACACGGCTGTTTTCCTTGAAGGCTAAATTTCCTTCCTTATGCTTGATGTGTGTTTACTCTGCCGCACTTTAATTGATGGCATTTGCATGTAATTCATAAAGCTGTGAGCAAGTCACTTCCTACATCTCATTATCCTCACGTCTTGATGAAAAGCATATAATAATACATAATATATAACAGGATATAATACCTATTTAGTATATAATAATGTAATAATCTCTAAGGTATTGTCATTTCAGCTCTAGCATTCTATCAACCTCTCCTCTATTCAATGAAACTGGTCACTGCCGATTCCAATACAAGTCACTTTTCTTTCAAAATATTTTTCCTCATTTTAGTTCCTAATCTGTTAGTGAACACATACAACCTAATCATATAGTTGAAGTCAGGAATGTAGAGCAAAAGTTCTTCCACCAAGCCCTATGGTATTTTATCTTCAAAGTTCTCTGTAATTCTACAGGTTGTGATTGAGTTTGTTCACCTGAAATCACCACGATTATGATTATTGGGTCTTCCATGCCCCACTCAGAGCCCACTCTCAGTAGATTAGATCCATCAATCCAGAGCTCATGCACCTGGCAATATCCTTATGTATGATAGAGAAACATGAAATAAGCCAAGAAAAAAGGGGAGTCTTTTATAGGCAAAAGAGAAATGATCGTTGAGCCTGACAGTGAGGAAGGAATAGTGTAAATTATAAAAACTAGACCCAGTGGTCTTTAACTCTTTCATGGAGGCAACACATCTCTGTAAGGCAGTGATTGTTCAACAGATCTGGGTTTAAATCCAGGCATTGCAATATAGTCCCTGTGAGACCTTGGGAAAGTTATTCTAGAAAGACACACGGTTATGTAAAAATACAGCTTACATATATGCTCAGGTCTCTAGAAAAGAGAAAATATGGGTATCTAAGAAAGGAAGAACCATTCCTGGGAGTACAGGTAGCCAAGGTGTTACTGAGTGTCATTGGCTTTTATGCTTACAAGTGATGCTCTCTGAGTGTTTCCAGTCCAGGGAGTGAGCTGAAAAGACCTTCTCAGGAACAGTGTTTTTCTCTTCTGTTCTGGGACCCATGGCTTGTGGTTCATGGTAGCTCTTCGGTGCCTTCAGAGCCTGCATCCAATTTTTCCCCTCAGGGAGATAAATATTAATCTTCGAGACCAGACTTGATTTTTAAAAACAGAAACAAGTCTGAGGAGTTATGTAGGTAATCATACTGAATAAGAATATTTGGGGTAAAAACATATGGTTATACACATAGATTGATCATTTTTCATGTTTGTTATTTACTTCTGAAAGCAATTTGCTGAGATTCTGCCAAAGAGAATTTAAAAATGTTAAAGACTATTGAACTGACTTTGCTGGTAAGCCAGGTAGTCGGCTGTAGGCTGTAATTTATCTAACTCCCTAAGGGTGCACCGTTCTCCTTAGATTCTTTGTGTGTGCATGTGCGTGCGCGTGTGCGTGTGCGTGCATGTGTGTGTATTGCTAAAAGCACCACCACTCCAAATTCTAGTGTCTTCTTGAGTCGACCAGTCCAGTAGGCTTCTTGCATTAGATTGTTTCCCAATCTTTAGTCATTTGTCAGCCAACTTTTAAATTGTTTTCCATTACCTACCTAGACAGCTATTTGCATATTAATTTCCTCTAAACCAATTCACTTTTTAAGTCCATCACATTTCTGAAAATGGAAAACTAACACTATCAGTTACCCTGAATAGCAAATAGTAGAAAGAAATACAATAAAACTGATCCATTATTAATCAATGAAGTTAGCCTAAGACCTGCATTCTCTTTATTGAAAAAGAAGTCGCACAAGTCCCGGGGAGTTGTTACAGGCATACCAGCAGCAGACTGGGGTTTTCTCCTGGACTGCGATCAGAGGGACGAGCTGAGAGCAGCAAAGGGAATAATTCTTCCAGGTGCTCTAACGAGATGTTAGGCCAAGTCTAGTGATCTTCCAAAAACATCACATGAGCTGCTAGTGGAACGTGTCCTTTGCTTGGGAGACATTGGCTTAGCACAATGTTCTTGCCTTTTAACCCCACAGGTCTCCACGGGGCTGGCACAGATACCAGGCATGTCCATGAATACTGTACACCTGTCCTTTGGGACCCGGATAAGCATCTTCAGCTTCCAGACCTCTCCCTTGCCACCCCTAAATCTGGCGGGTGCCCCAGACAGGGCCACCATGGAAGGCCAGCACCATCCAGACAGAAGCATGTCCCACTTTTGCTAGGCCTGCTTCAGAGCCCCTGGAGATGGAAAAATGAAGTGCTTTCAAAGGAAGCAGCAAAACTGGGAGCAGTAACTCTTTAAGGGCAATGAGGACATGATACTAGAAAAAACTGAAGTTGTGTGGTTTGGCCTTGAATTCTCCCCACTCACACAACCCCAGGCTCCTGGGGCCTGACACAGTTGTGACAGATGCTTTCCAGAGGGGAGCCAGGTGGTTTTCAACACAACAGGCCCCAGAATAATGCTGATTGGCAGCTCCTTCTGAGATAACTTCAGACATGGCTGGCTTGCAGGGCAGAATCTGATCTTGTGCTATTTATTATCTGAGTCCATTGATGGGGATTTTCCTCATCTCCCCCACCACACACACACACACACACACCACCTTTCCCATATGTGTTTGTGCAAAATGGACTTTGGATCCAAACACCATGGTGCCCCCAAACACGCCACAGCACATCCCAAGTCCTCGCTATAATTTTATCTCAAACTCAGCTCCAGTATTCCATGAAGCAAAATTGGAAATGGCCTTTAATCATTCAGAGAGATGAATTTTGTGTGTGTGTGTGTGTGTGTGTAAGGGTAAATGCTCTTTTTCAGGTGCCAGATTCTTTCCTGAGCGACGTCTGAGATGGACAGAGCTGATGAATTAATACTTCCACTGGCAAAATGTTTCCCAGTCCCTATTCTTGCTAGAAACACCAGATCACACCCCAAAATAGCCACAATATACCCCTGCACACAGCCAGAAAGATTTCATAAACTTTCTTCTTTTTTTGATAAATGTGATAAATATTGTATTTCAAGACATAAAACAGTCTCTCTTTAAAGCCATCACAGGCAAGGGAAGCTGTGTGTTCCCCTCAATACAGTGGAATATGGCTGTGAATCAGAGGTTTAAGGAACAAATTTGAATCCTGTCCCGTGTCAAGAAGAGGAATACACAGCTCTGAGGTTGATGTGTTTCTCTTCTTCGGCCCATGGCAGGCTTGCTTCTGCCTTCTTTCACGAGGCTCGAGGTCTGTGAAGCCAGGGTCTGTGGAGGACTCCTGGGGCCTGGATCCTGCAGCCAGGAGGCCAAGGCGTGACCGACAGTCACCGTGATCTCAGGGTGAACCTGTGGGGCACAAGCAGGGGAAAGGCTCGGAGGCTTCTGGATGGAGTTTCTCAGACTTGTCATTAACAAGAGACAGAGAAAGAGCAGATGAAAAGGAGACGAGGGTAACATCAAAGGAGTTATTTTGACAAGCGAATGCATCATACGGTAGGAATCATAATCTGAAGTTTTCCAAATGCCCCATCTGTGTGTTATACAATGTGCAGGATTCCCCTTAAATCCTGCTCTCGAGGGACTTCCTTTATTAATGTTTTGAATGGGCACTGAGATCTCCAGGAGGGAAACTCCTGGTAAGGAGAGGTTCGTAAGAATTATTTGTGGATATTTGGACCCACCCACAGCGTATTGCATTCCCGACTGCAGTGTCCTTCCTGAGGCTGTCCTCTGCCCTGGCCTTCATTGCCACAGGGTCTCACAGTTGAGCATCTCTTCCTGTGACTGCTCTTTCCTTGCCCTCTGAAGACTCCTTCCCCTCCACTCCACCCACAGGAGGTATTTGTTGCTAGAGTTTCCATTGTTCTTTCCATGATGGTTCTTGGGTCTCTAGCTCCAACCCAGACCTGTTTTCAGAGCTCTAGACCACATATAACTGTTTACTAGACATCCCTACTTAATTGTCTCGTGGAACCCTCCATCTCAACAACTTCTCCTCCCCTTCTCCTCTTGTGTCCCCCAGCTTAGCCAACTCTGCCACCATCCACACAAACGGCCAAGGGCTTTGGGGGGTCATCCTTGGTTCATCTTCCCTTCCCAACTGCAATTCCCCCCCAGCTTCTTAACCCCACCTCCTCAGCATGTCTTTATCTGTCTACTTCCCTTCATGTCCTTGGCAATCATCCTGGCCTCTGCTACCCTGATCTCTCACTTGAACCCCTGCATCCAGATGGCTTACAAGGCCATCTTCATGAACTTGTGCTACCTCTCAAGTCATCTTTCATCACTTTCTCTCCTACTCTATGCTCCGAACATTTTGAACTCCTTTTAGTCCCTGCAGTGACCATTCTTGCACTGTCTTTGGCTGTTGCACAAATAATTCCCTCTGCCTAGAACACACACCTTCCCCTTTCACAGCTCTCTCTCACTTTCCCACGCTGCTTCTATCATCTTTCATCCTTCGGTTGGTTTACACAGCTCTTCCCCAGGGAAACCTTGCAGGTTAGGTTGCCCATGATTCCCTAAATCGCTCCCTTTATAATACTCATTATACCATATTGGTGACACTTGTTTAAGTGTCCACTTTCCCAGCTTAATTACCTCATTAAACACATCAGATGTCTTTTATTTCTTATTTCTTATTTTGGTTTTGCTTTATCATTTTTAAAAATTGAAATACAGTTTATTTACAATATTGTGTTAGTTTCAGGTGTACAGCAAAGTGATTCAGCCGTATATATGTATATATTCTTTTTCAGATTATTTTTCACTATATGTTACTATAAGATATTGAATATAGTTCCCTGTGTTATATAGTAAATCCTTATTGTTTATCTATTTTATGTATAATAGTTTGTATCTGTTAATCCCAAACTCCTAATTTATCCCTCCCCCGTCCCTTTTCCCTTTGGTAATCGTAAGTTTGTTTTCTATGTCTGTGAGTCTGTTTCTGTTTTGTGTATAGATTCATTAGTATTATTTTTTAGATTCCACATATAAGTGATATCATATTTGTCTTTCTCTGACTTATATCACTTAGTATGATAATCTCTAGGTCCATCCATGTTGCTGCCAGTAGCAATACTTCATTCTTTTTAAACACATCAGATGTCTTATTGGTCACATGTATTTTTTCCTGGAGACCATCCTCTAGGAACCCTCCATTATCCTGTTCAGACCAGAAGTGTTTTTTCACTAAACCTTCCATACAGCTGTCAATCCCTGTTAGGTCCAACACTTGTTTTTCTGGTGGATTCTTTGCCAGATTCCATACTGTTTTCTCTATTGCTTTATATCCTTGGTTGGTGAAATTCATCCTCCAGGAACTTCATGAGAATGGAGGCATAGAAATATATCTTTTTTGAAAACTTGCATGTTTGAAAATGTCTTTATTCTGCCTTTGCACTCGTTGTATACTTTGGCTCGGTATAAAATTCTATGCTAAAAATCATTTGCCTTCTCAATGTTAATACATTTCCCTGGAGTATTCTATTGTAAAGGGCTGATGTTGAGAATTCTAATATCCTTTTGCTTATAATTTTTAGAGAATCTATCTTTGTCCTTCTGGACCTGGAAGCTGTTAGAATCCTTTTCCTTCTTCTTAGAGTTCTGAAATCTCAAGGTGATATGTTTTGGTGGAGGTCCTTTTCTTTCTTCATTTTGGTGAGTAGGTCCTTACAATCAGAGAGTGCATGTCCTGGGACTTCCCTGGCGGTCCAGTGGTTAAGACTACGCACTTCCAATGCAGGGGGTGCGGGTTCGATCCCTAGTTGGGGAACTAAGATCCCACATGCCGTGCGGTGTGGCCAAAAAATTTTTTTTAAAAAAAGTGCATATCCTTCACCTCTGGGACATTTTCTTATATTTCTCTTGTAGTTTCTTCCCCACCATTTTCTCTGTCTTCTCTCTCTGCGTAAATGTTGAAGTTCATAGATTGATTAATTTCCTTCTCTTTTCTTTCCTCTTGCCCATATATTTGTCTTTAGTTCTATTTTCTTTTTTCCCTAAGAGGTTATTGATTTTTAACTTCCTATCATTTTATTGGATTTATGTCACATCCAGAGTTTCCCTGGTTCATTTTCTTCTCTGAATAAACTTTTTGCTCCTGTTGTTGTTGGGAAGTGGTGGTCACTTGGGCAATATGGGTGGACAGAGAGATTAGGGTCTACTGTTCCTTTAATAGTGCATTGACTAATCCCTACCTCCTGCCTTTGGTGATACCTGGTGCCTGCAATTCCTGAGCCTTTCTGAGATTTTTCAGCATGAGTTGACTTGCTTTTCCCTTCTGTCTTCCACTGTAGGTACTTGGTATTCAGCCATCACAGCTTTGCTAACTCCTTCATTCACTGTTCATCTTCCAAGATAGTCATTAATATCTCTCATACTCTACTGTATTCATGACTATTTTCTTTAACCTCGTGGTTTTATACATTTTAAAATTCATTCACTATCATTTTAGTAGCATTTCAGAAGTGGACAGGGATATATGCATGTGTTCAATTTTCCATGTTTAGTTAAAACCATTTACTATTCTTTACTAAAGATGTGGCCGAGTTTTCTGATTACTGGTACTTGGCGGAAAAGTGTTAATTTGAGTTCTGGTTCTAGACCTTCCCTTCCTCCTTCCCTCTCTCCCTCCCTTCTTTTCCTTCCTTCTTTTCTTGTCTCTCTTTTCTTTATGTTTTTTCTTCATCCTGTCCTTCTGTCCCGACTCACAAACAGGGTCTCAGCCACTTCATACTATTTGGCTTCAGAATCTTTAGGTTCCATCTAGGCTTTTCTTAATTTCTTGTGATCACAGAATTATTGCTTGCTACCTTATTATGAAATATTTTATTTTACTGTTGCTTATATGGATCTCAACTCATTCTTTAGATCCTCCTGTGATGATGAGGATGAGGATGACAATGATAAGGACAATGATAGATATATTTATGGAGCTCTTGACATGTACCAAGCCCTAAATTAAGCATGTTACATAGATTATCTCCTTTAACTGACCCAATGGGCTAGTTTAATATTTTCTCATCTTATAGATAAGAAAACTAAAGCTTCTGGAGTTTTCATAACTTGCCCAAGAAAATATAGCTGTTGAGTTGTAAAACTAGGTTTTAAAGAACGATTCCCTGACATCAAAGATCAGACTTTTACCCATACCACAATACTACAGGTTTCTTGATGACAAGTGGTATTAGACAAGGCACCAATCAAAACATTATTTTGAACCATGGGATTCCCACTACTTGCCCGAACACTTTCTAACAATAGAATGAGATGCCTAATGATTTCGTGAGTGCTCCTCTGGAAATAGCTACACAGGGGTTGGATGGTCTTGTGTGAGGATGTGTGTGTGGGGAGGATTCCTGCGTTCGGATGGAGCATGGACTTTACAATCCCTTTATTTTATTTTGTTTTTTTACATTAATGATAGTTAACATTTATTGAGCAGTTACCTTGTTCCAAGCATGGTTGCTATTAAATTGCCTTTATATACCTTATCTCATTGAATTGACTCTAGGACCTATCTTTTAGCATCATCTTCATTTATTAAGGAGGAAACTGAGGCTAAAGAGATTATTTGACTTGCACAGGGTCACACACTAGGGACTGAAGAGCTGAGATTTCAACTTATAATTATCAGGAACTATAAGCTAAAGACCAAGACAATCAGATTTTCCCTGAATGAGCAATAGCCACAGCAAGTTTAAACAGAGCGGTGGCTGAAGACTCACATGGGAAGTAAAGTTGATCTTCTGCTTCCCATCCTCTTGGTTCCCCTTCTCTTTTTGGTTCTTGCTCTCATGAATTCCGTGTGTCAATCCCAAGTCTCTTTCATGGAGACCTTGACCATGAATTGTGGAGGGAAAGAAACCTGGGCCAGAGCCAGAAGACCTGGGTCCTTATACCAGGCTTCAGACTGCAGGCAACCCCCAGCCACTCTGAGTCTCAGCCCTCTCAGCTGTAAAATGGTAATAATAACCTTCAATTATAGGCACAATCCCTTTAAACATTTCAAGTTTATGCTTCTGACCGTTCTGCTGTTAGTTCTCCTTCCACGGTCTCCTAGAAACTTTCTCTTAGACCAATCAGCAGAATTGGGACCTCACTCCTTATCCTCATTTCGTTCTCTGTGTATTGTGTATCAGTGGGAGGTACGAAAAGATCGTACCTTCAGGCATTTAATTAATCTTAGCATTTAATATTAAAATAATAATAGCTAGCATCTATTGAATGCTTACTATGTCCAGATATTGTGCTAAGGATGGTATAAACACTGTTTCACTTCATCCTCATACCAATCCCAAGAGGCTGGGCTATTATTATCTTGTTATCATTCTAGACCAAAAATGTCCTGAATGTGGTTTGACTTAGTCTACTCAGTCTGCCATAACTAATACCATAGACGGGGGGGCTTAAACAAACAGAATGTGTTTTCTCACAGTTCTGGAGGCTGGAAAATCCAAGGTAAGGACTGGCAGGGTTTGGTTTCTAGTGGGGGCCTTCTTCCTGGCTTTCATATGACTGTGACCTCACATGGTGGAGAGAGATTTCTGTCTCTTCCTTTTCTTACAAGGCAAACAATCCTTTGGGTTAGGACCCACCTTTATAACCCCATTTAACCATAAGTACTTCCTAAAAGCCCTGTCTTCACATATGGTCACAATGGGGCTCTGAGTTTCAACATCTGAATTTTGGGGGATACAATTCACCCCATAGCAATGGTGGACAACGTTTAGCTTGGCTTTAATGGACATACACTATTCATGTTATTAAGACATGAAAATGTTTGAGATGAGAAGATGGCATCTTTCTACTACTTTCTCAACACCCTCCCTTCCCCATGAAGAGGGTGGACAGATCACCTGTTAGAAAATAGGACTGTCTCAATGTTTGACAGGAAGGGCCAACACTCCTGTTGCTTATCAAACAGCAGGAAGAATGTAAGTTTCTTTGGGTTTGAAGAAACTTGGTCCTTTGTGGGATGATCCTTTTATTATCCAGACAAAGGACCTCCTGGGATTGTCTTTAAGAGAAAAGTAGTCTCCTTAGTGTTCCTCTCTCTGTCCTTAGATGAGAGATGGCTCCAGTATCAAAACTTAGTTGTTTTTCTCCTTTCTGTCTGCAGCACTAACCCTCTCCTCCAGAGGCTTTTGGTGACTGGTCCCTTTCTTTTCCAGGAAGCTAAAGAAACTATTTCGGAAGATGAAAGATGAGACAGAGCCTGGAGCAGCTGACTCTGCCTGTTCAAAGCATCCAAAGCAGTGGGATCTAGACTACAGCTTGGAACCATACACTGGACTGACGCCAGAGTACATGGAAATGAGTAAGATCCCATGGGCTTTCCTTCCACTGGGGGTGGGTTCAGATAAGGGCTCAGGGAGAGGGTTAGGAAAACAACTGAGGCAGCCTCTTCTCCTTCCCAGGCTTCATGGCGACACAGTGTCGCCTTCAGTGCCACGTGGAAGTTGAGGAGGGTGTGGGTAGAAGGAGCCCTGGGCTGAGAACCGGGAGCGTCTCATCACCAACTTGATACTCAAAAGGTGCCTTCTTCTTTTTGGGCCACCTGTCCTCATCTGTCAAATGACAGGTGTCGTCTCTCAGGTTCCTTCCCGTGGTTTCTACCATGAGAGGCAAATTGGGAAGTCTGATGATATTTAAGAATGGAATTTCCATTCAGAAAGAGTAAAGTAGTCCTCTGACACTTGGGACAAGGATATATAAAATCTCAACAAGGAGAATATAGGAGAGCCCCTCACTCTGATCAGGCAGGGCTGGGTAAAATGTCAGCTTTCCTCTAAAAATGGTGGGGATGTTTTGGGTAGGGGGTGAGAGGAAGATTTCTAGTTATAGTCTGATTGTTCTTGGATGAGGCCTAAGAGTAGGAGCGCGTGCAGCGCAGGCCAATAGAACACAGTCATTTCAGACATGGTTTGGAAGCCACGTGTTCTCCATCATGAGCAGTGGCCCAGCTTGGACCAGCTGCCTTCAAACACTTGGCTGCTTATTAATAATCCTGATGTTTCACTGGGGTGAATATTTGAGAAGCCTGTTTCCAAGACTTGGAACTAATGAATTAAAAACATAGGACCAAGAGGGCAGACATATCATCTAAACATTGACTCAATCTAGAGTGAACGGAGAAACATGAGTCAGATCCAATGAAAGAATCACTCAGGACTTCATATCATGGGACCCTCATTGTGTTTGCATAATGACTCCTGCCTTCTTTGGTTAATTCCTTTTAACGGGGGCTACTAATGCCTCTGTGTACCACGTACCTCACTCGTTATTTCTAATTGATATTTATCCTCTGTCTTCATAAGAGAGAGAGAGACAGAGTGTGTGTGTGTGTGTGTGTGTGTGTGTGTGTGTGTGTGTGTGTGTGTGTTAAGGGTAGAGGGATGGACAAGGTCTAGATGAGATGGCCGACAGAGTTCTGTTCTAGCTCTGGGGTCTCTAAAATTCCAGGCAAAGCCTGAGCTTTGTCATCTGAATAAACGCCCCAGAGAAGAAACAATCATTATGTCTGCCTCAGGAACAATAGACAAAGAAAATATCAAGACACAGTTTGTGTAAACACATAGCTCTCTGATGCTTTTTGCCTCTTGCTAAGGACTACCTCTCATCCCTCTCCAACACTGAGCCCCATATTTACGCAGAGATGACCGCTCAGATTTCAGATGTCATTCTGCGTCTGCCATCCTCTCAGAAAGAGATCGCTGCCAGATTGAGGCTTCCATTCGGGAAGGGGCTTACGCTAGAACCCCCGTAGCTCTGTCTTTCAAACCCCACCCTCCATCTCCAGTCCCTCCCCACAACCACGCAGTAATTTGTGTAGGTGTTACATGCCTGTCTGCCTGTCTGTACAGAGAGCTGGCTATTTCAAAGCTCCCTGTCTTGAGTGATTAAGAGCAGAGACCCTTGAGCCATACTCCCTGGGTTCAAATCCTGGCTCTATCACCAACTAGCTGGATAGCTTTGGGTAAGTGGCTAACGCTAACCCTAGTCCTAAGCCTAACTTCATGGGATTGTTGTATCAATATATAATGAATTAATGTCTGTGAAGTGCGTAGAAGAGTGTGTAGCACAAACAAAAGCTGTGTCAAGTGTTGTTGTTTCTCCTAATGGTCTTGAGGCCCCAGGAAGGCAGGGTATAGGAAAACACGCTGTACTTTGTCAGCTACTGTCACCAAACAGACACGCACTATGTCATGTTCAGACTCGGGCACTTACCAAGTAATGAGAAGACAGAAAAAACAAGAACTAGAAGACTTGGTGATTTTTGGAAGAAGTTCACCCCAAGATTGTAGAGAGTGAAATTCATTCCATAGATTAAACAAACAAGCAAACTACTTACAGGTTATAAGGGAACAAAACAACCATAAAACAAAAAGTTTGAAAACATAAGGAAACATGTCTCCCAAAACTTTCCTCATTCAAGCCCAACTTTTGGTAGCATTTTGGTGCCATATCTTAGGCCCCTTTTGTTATTTTTAAATAACCACATTTATTTTATTTTATTTTTTTAAATAAAAATGTTCCTATTTATTTATTTATTTTAACATCTTTATTGAAGTATAATTGCTTTACAGTGGTGTGTTAATTTCTGCTTTATAACAAAGTGAATCAGCTATACATACACATATACCCCCATATCTCTTCCCTCTTGCATCTCCCTCCCTCCCACCCTCCCTATCCCACCCCTCTAGGTGGTCACAGAGCACCGAGCTGATCTCCCTGTGCTATGCGGCTGCTTCCACTAGCTATCTATTTACATTTGGTAGTGTATATATGTCCATGCCACTCTCTCACTTTGTCCCAGCTTACCCTTCCCCCTCCCCGTGTCCTCAAGTCCATTCTCTAGTAGGTCTGCATCTTTATTCCATCCTGCCCCTAGGTCTTCATGACCTTTTTTTTTTTTTTTTTTTAAGATTCCATTTATATGTGTTAGCATACGGTATTTGTTTTTCTCTTTCTGACTTACTTCACTCTGTGTGACAGACTCTAGGTCCATCCACCTCACTACAAATAACTCAATTTCGTTTCTTTTTATGGCTGAGTAATATTCCATTGTATATATGTGCCACATCTTCTTTATCCATTCATCTGTCGATGGAGACTTAGGTTGCTTCCATGTCCTGGCTATTGTAAATAGAGCTGCGGTGAACATTGTGGTACATGACTCTTTTTGAATTATGGTTTTCTCAGGGTATAGGCCCAGTAGTGGGATTGGTGGGTCATATGGTAGTTCTATTTTTAGTTTTTTAAGGAACCTCCATACTGTTCTCCATAGTGGCTGTATCAATTTACATTCCCACCAACAGTGCAGGAGGGTTCCCTTTTCTCCACACCCTCTCCAGAATGTATTGTTTGTAGATTTTTTGATGATAACCATTCTGACTGGTGTGAGATGATATCTCATTGTAGTTTTTATTTGCATTTCTCTAGTGATTAATGATGTTGCGCATCCTTTCATGTGCTTGTTGGCAATCTGTATATCTTCTTTGGAGAAATGTCTGTTTAGGTCTTCTGCCCATTTTTGGATTGGGTTGTTTGTTTTTCTGATATTGAGCTGCATGAGCTGCTTGTAAATTTTGGAGATTAATCCTTTGTCAGTTGCTTCATTTGCAGATATTTTCTCCCATTCTGAGGGTTGTCTTTTCTTCTTGTTTATGGTTTCGTTTGCTGTGCAAAAGTTCTTAAGTTTCATTAGGTCCCATTTGTTTATTTTTGTTTTTATTTCCATTTCTCTAGGAGGTGGGTCAAAAAGGATCTTGCTGTGATTTATGTCATAGAGTTTTCTGCCTATGTTTTCCTATAAGAGTAACACATATTTTAAACCTTTAAGTATTTTAAATATTTGTGAGTTAAAAAATAAAGTTGTGATCATGTGCACACGTTTCTCCTTTTTCAGTTAGCCTTATATGAATAAATATTTCCAAATTGTCATATAATATTTAAAACAAACAGCTGCATAATAAATCAACCCTCTAATAAATGGATCATAGTTTATTTACCTTTCTTCCAAGGAAGTGCCTTGGAGGCTCATTTTCCAATTTTTCCCCTGTTTTCACAAATCCAGTATATATTATTTTCGTGCATGTAATCTTTTCCACATTTGTAATTACTTCCTCAAGATATACTCCCCCAGATGTGATGGCTAGATCTAAAGAATGGCCATTGTATGGTTCTTGATTTATTTTACCAAATTGCTTTCTGAAAGGACTAGACCAATTCCCTTCGCCATAGAACATGTACGAAATACTCTTCCAATGGGTACAAATTATTTATTACCCTGAAGTCAAGTGATAATGAAAGAAAGATCAGTGTGCAGTCAGCTTGAGATTCCCAGCCCCCATGCCCACCTCATTCTACCTGTTGACCTGAATATCCCAGACTCATCCTTTAAGACTTAGCTTTTCACGGTGCTTCCTCTGTGAAGTCTTCCTAGCCCCATTCCTGCTGAGAGGAAGCATTAACTGTTTGCTTTTCTGTCCCAGTGTTGCATTTGGTGCACACACTGATGGTGTATCTTACAGAATTATGGTAATAGTACTCATATAGCTGTTCTTTTGCAGACCCATCTAAAGAGCAGTGAGTGAGGACCATGACTTTTCATGTCTCCTAGAGCCCAGCACATTCCCTGGCACGTGACAGGCACTCAACGTGCCTGATAAACAAAGACGAGTGAGGGAATGAATGCATTTATTTATTAATGAGGGAAAGTTTCTTAACAGAGGTAAGTTTTTAATAATTTTAAGTGGAAAATGAAGGATCGTTTTCAAAGCAGGGCTTGGTTTATGGAGGGTCAAGGATGTTCTAAAGAGGTTTCCACTCCAGGTAGGAGATTGGACTTGATCCACAAGGTCCCTTCTGATTCTGAGCGTCTACTTACTAATAATTTGAGTAAGGGAGAGCATTCCAAGGCAGAAGACGGGCAAGTCCAAAGAGTCTCATGGCCGTGAGTAGCTGTTGACAAAGCAAATGGTGGTTTTGGAGTAGGGAGGGAACAGAGAAAGACCAGGGATTATTGGAGAACTGTAAGGGGGATCTGACAAGTTTGCATTTTGCATCAGGTCATAGGGAGCAGGTGTAAAATCTTGGTCAATGCTGTGACTATGTTTGAACTCTGTTTCTCTTGAGGAAAATGGGCAGCTAGTGCAGGAGGGGAATAGAGAGGGAATGAGGAAGCACAGGTGGACACATTCATTTGTTCATTCATTCTTTCACTCATGAAACATTTATAAGGCACCCAGAGGGAGGAACAAGTTTAGAGACCAGGACAGTCTCTCCAGCAATTCAGGTTGATATTGATTCAGCCTTGTCTCGGGGGAGGAAGCCTGGACCACACATGGGCTTTCCATGCTGGGTTCCACAGAAACTCACAGAACCCTTTAGGCCATTTTGCTAAGTTATCAATCATTTTAGAGACATGACTATTTTATTTTATATTTTCTATAAGTACAAGGACAGTGTTTCTTTTTTAAAAAATTATTTATGTAGGCTGCTCTGGGTCTTAGTTGCAGAATGTGGGATCTTTAGTTGTGGCATGCAAACTCTTAGTTGCAGCACGCATGCAGGATCTAGTTCCCTGACCAGGGATCGAACCCGGGCCCCCTGCATTGGCAGCGCGGAGTCTTACCCACTGGACTGCCAGGCGAGTCCCAGGACAGTGTTTCTGAGTTAGATGTCTTTCATCCCTAGTATCTCTGGATTATCCTCTTCACCCTTTCAGGGAGTATTTGATCCCATGTACGATCAAACACTAGGCTGCAGAATAAACTTTACCAAACGATGACTTCCTCTAGCAGTGTAGGCTACGTGTGGTTAGGGATGGGCTCTGGGGTCAACTGCCAGGCTTCCTGTCCTACATGGCTTGAGGCTTCAAGTCAGCCAGGCCAGATTTCCTCATCTGAAAAGTGGCATCTTTTGATGAAAATAGCACCTACCTTGTAGGATGCTTCTGAAAACTAGGAGATGAATCTGGAGTAGTTAAAACACTTGGTCTGGATACGCTCTCAGTGAATATCAGCCGCCATTGTTAGTGTCAAGTGTCTGGTTTCTTTCTCTTTAATCTAGGAATTGACTAAAAACAGTCTGAAGCCCCTGCATGTAGTGAGCCCTGGAGGTTCCTCCCATCCCATCAGGCAGTAGGATCAGACAATAATGTTTAAAGACTGAGGGTACGAGATTCCAAGGCAGTCCCAAGAATCACACTCAGAAGCCTGAGATATAAACATTCCAAGATGCTTGTCCTTCCAGAGAACACAAAGGCCTTAGGGCCCTGCTTGTCAAGTCTGGCATCTCAGATGGGCTCTTTTTGTCATCTGTTTATCTCAAACCCACAAATGTTTGTTCCTCTAGTCATCCAAAAAATAATCACTATAGTCTTCCTGACTCAGGAATTCAATTATCCCTCTTAGAGCCTCCTCTGGTTTCTTAAATGCAGCCCAAGCTTTGAGGCCCTCAGGCCATTCATGTGGGTGAGGAGATGAATTTCTTCCTGTCATGACAGGGGATCTCATTTCTCTTAGTCTTGAGCTTACAGTTCTGTCAAACTCTGAATAGAAAAAGAGGTGCACTGGTGGTTGCACATTTCCTTATTTATAAGGAGTAAAAGTCAGATTGTTATTTTGAAGGGGCAAGAGCTGTCAGTCTCCCCTGCTCTCTGGATATACCCACCAAGACATGTAAGAATGACCTAGCTGATGGAAACGCATGGACAGGTTCCCCCCAGAGACCAGGGCCTCTACACCCTTGCAGCTGCATCCAAGTTGTCTCACCAAGTTGCACATTTGAACTTCAGCATTCAGGAGACGCATCCATGAATTGGTGTAGACCCTGACTTCTTTTCCGTGACTCCTTTCTGACTTGGCATCACATCTAGCTGGGGAGAGCCCTGCTCAGGGTGATCCAGAGTCTTTTTTATCCATGGCTCCTTACCTCACTGGCTTTGCCTTGTCGACTGAAAAAAAAATCGCACCGCCTAAGAGTTGAGAATTATGTTTTATTCGGCAGGCATGCGGAGGACTTTTAAGCCTGGGAGACTTTTGCAAAAAAACAAGAAAACAAACAAAAAAAAACCAGGTATTTGGAGCATCAAAAGATTACTGTTAATTAAGGAAAAAGCAGACATCTTAAGTTAATGAATTTAGCACTTTTCTCAGTACTGTACAGGAAGATGCAGGAGTCTGGGCTCATTGAAATCGTTCCTTTGATATGCACCTCAGCTCTCTGGGGCCAGTATCCTGGTTTTTTTCCCATCCCGAATCCCCTCAGGGTGCACAGTATGGGGACTGCAGTGGCTGATGGCCTGATGGCCCCAGCATCCTTTGTTTACTGATATGACAGGGTGGCTTTCTTGGTCTACAGTCTCTACTAAGAATTTTGGATTTCCATGTAAGTCCTCACCGTTCCTCCTTTGAATGACTGCAGATACATCCTAACTGCTTCTTTTTCCACTCCCTCTTTGCCTTTTCCTTCCCAGCTTTTAAAATAGCTTTTCTAAAACGCAATCCAGAACGTATTATCTTTTCTACGTAGAATCCTTCAACATTAGTTACTGAGGTCCTTGCAGATGAAGTTCAGACCCCCTAGGCACAGCATCTGAGGACACCCAGGTGTGCACATCTGGGGGGTCTAACCCGGCCTGTGTTGGCCTATTTGCTGCTGCAGGTTCTTGCTCTCCCATCCTCAGTTCTCCCATCCTCAGTTCCTCTCTTCTCCTGGACCCTCTTTGGCCCAGGAGGAAATGGCAGCGCTCTGGGGCAGACACTGAGTCTCACTCCTGTCTGCCTGCAGCACTCAGCCCTGCTCCTGGAACATAGTAAGGGCTCAATAAACTATTTCTTGAAGGAATGGCCCTCCCACTCCCTTTCCTTCCATGGCAGAGAAACTGAGGCCTCCTTGCTCTTTATCCCGTGATATTTGGGCCAGCCTCCCATTTCATGGTGGTCATATTTATTATTATTATTATTATTATTTTTTTTTTTTTTGGCCACGCTGCACGGCATGTGGGATCTTACTTCCCCGACCAGGGTCGAACCCGCGCCCCCTGCAGTGGAAGCGCAGAGTCTTAACTACTGGACCGCCAGGGAAGTCCTTTTTATTATTTTTTATATGCAGCAATTTTCATCTCCCAAGACCCAAGCGAGACACGTGTATCATCGGAGTTTCCCTCCAAGAAAAGTCATTTCTGGTTTTCATTTGCTCCTTGGCCTTCAGGGGTGCAGTCACTGATCCCTGTGGAAGTGGGCAGAGGGCGGTGTTGCCCCCAGACTTGCACTGAAACTCAGCCCAGTTTCACATCCTGGCCCCTGCAGCACCCCTCCCCTCCACGCCGGGGGCAATACTGTGTCAGGCCCCGAGCAGGCACTCGGGGCACAGAGGCAACAAAGGGGTCCGGGCCCTCCAGGACCTCAGGGTCTAGAGGCAGAGAGTGATGGGCCAGTGGTTACAGGAAAGGGCCTCCTTGTCACAGAAAAAATGCAGCCCCCTCTGCTTGCGTCTGAGAGGCTGGGGGTCTCTGGCTGCCTTGTGCCTTAGCAGAGGTGCGTGACCGAGGGCTGTCCGTTCTCCTCTGCCCCCGGCCTGTGACTGCTCACCCACCAAGCTTCCTTGGGTCCCCCAGAAAGTGCCGACAGGGGCAGGACAGACTCTGCACTGGGAACAAGACTCTTGTCTCCCAGCTGCCACCTCAGGCTTGTTTTGAGACTTCAGATGAGGCCAGGAAGAGACTGCATCTCGGGGAACACACTTCTCAGCCCGTCTGCTCAGAGACTTGGTTCCGTGACTCTCTTCCGGGTTCTCTACCACATTTATGGTCTCGCCACCCTCCAGGCCCCTGGCTCAGAAGCCGGGACATCACTGTTCGTTCACTCTGCTGTCTGCACGCCTCCCCTCTGGCAGGGCTGGTCTTTCTCTGGAGTGTTTCTGGAAGTTGCTCCTTCCGTTCCCTTCAGCCTCTTATAGCCTCCTACCCCTGGTGCTTTCCCTGCCACACCCTCAGTGCCACCACTCACAGCCGCCAGCGTCTCCCTACAGCCTTCTGATTCTTTTCCTACGGTGGTGTTGGTCTTACCATCCATTGTTCAGAAGCCTCTAGCGTGCCCACATCCTGAGCAAGGCCTTGGAGAGGCAGCTTTTCCATTTATTCACCCTGAGATTCTTTTACACATTCTTAGTGCCGCCAGAGTGAACCCACCAAGCGCTCCTTACCCACAACCCACACGTCACTCTGTTTCTGCCTGACCGTGTCTGTGCCCCTTGCCCTGGCATTCCCTGTGTCTTCTCACCCCCATGGACAAAACCGGTTCTGTGTCACCTCCTGCTCAAAGGGTCCCTTCCCTTCCCTCCCCTTGCCCCTCCCCCCGTCCACAGTATTTTAGTCCCCCCTCCCTCCCAGGTTTTCAGACAAGCCGCCTCCCAAGACAGCCATACCCTACTGGAAGCTAATTTCAGGGCCTTGCATGGGCCCTGAAAACACTGGAGAAGTCTGCAAAGGGGTGACTGAATAAATGAGGGTACCCTTTATCTAGCTTTGCCCTATCCGGGCTGAAACAATCTTACTTGTAGTGGTGCTGGCGTCCACTCTCATATAAACAGGCTGATAATCCCGTGAGTGGATTATCAAGAGTGGCGGTTATCCTTCTTTCTCTTTCTCTGCCTCCTCCTCCTTCCACGCCCCCTCTCCCCCTCCCCTTCGCGGCTGCCTTCTCCCCTCCCCCACCCCAGGCCTATTATGAGCTCCTTTCCGGGGACTAAGCCAGGGAAACAGGAGAAGGAGTAACGTGAGCCCGTCCACGTCCATGCTGCTCACAGGTAGTGCGCTGGGAAAGAAGACAGAAGGTGGGAGAGAAGACAGAAGTCCAGATGTCAGAACCTTGCTGGAGGCAGTAGTTTCTGCATCCCCCTGGGTACCTAAGGCTTGGCAACGGCAATCGTACCATGACTTCCTATTTCTCTGCACCCCTGTCTTCAAAGCCCCTTTGATCTTCAGATGATCCCTGTAAGGTAAAGGGAGCAGTATCTCTCCTTCCCACCTTCCCAGGGCTTCAGGGGTCTTGGATGTGAATCCGGCTCTGCCTGTATCCAGCAGGGTGACTTTGGACACGTCACAACATCTTTCTGGACCTCATTTCCTCCTCAGCATCATAGGGAATTAGACCACATGATGAATTTTTCCTTGCAGAGGTGCAACCCACTGGCTTGCGGTCTTAACCAGTTGTGTAATGTGTCACCAGTAATGTGCTGCTACTACTGCTAATATATTTCAAAAAGCATAAGGTAAAACAGGGTCAGTGTCACCCTCACCTTCTCACATTGCTAGATTAGTTTTGAGTGAGAGAGCAGGGAGGTGTCTGCAGGCACAAAACCTCACTACCCCAGCAGAAGCAAGTGGGGTGCAGAATCGTCATTCATCGAGTGTCTTGATAAGAATTAAGACTTTCAAGCCAGGTCACCCCCAGAGTCCCTAACCTGGGCCAGATCGCCTCCAGGGTCCCTTTCCTGGACTAGGTGACCCCCAGGGCCCCTTACCTGGGCCAGATTACCCCCAGGGTCCCTTCTGGTGCTGACATCCTAGTTCATACGTACCAGCTCGACAGTGCATCTCAAAACCAAGAGGCCCAGGGTGTGATACAAGTTGCTTCGGGTCACCCCGAAGACCCATTAGTGGAACTGAGACTAGAGTCTTTTTCCAGACCATTCCACAGGAGAATCCCATCAGGACCAATAGGAACTTGGGCTTCAGTGGAGGCATGGGGCAGAGTGAGGTTTCCTCTTTCTGTCCCAATGGGCTAGACCTCCCCAGTCCCAGAAAGGCCCTTGTCTTGGGCTTTGAACAAAAATGAGAGCAGTGAAACCAAAGCTGCCCACTCCCTCTGGTGTGCCTGACACGGTGATCCCTGGCCCTGCTCTCAGCTGTCAGCTTCCTTCCCTGTGATCCCCAGGACCACCCATGCTGACAGGAAGTACACTGAGCCCACTCGGGGCCTGTTGGTTGTAATGGTGAGGCAGGTCATCAGAAGAGGGAGGCGGCAGGGAGAGATGTATTATATTTACATTTTTCTAAGTTGAGCTGGAACTGGGGCCCAGCAGGCCTGGGGGGAGGGGCCACGAGGCGAAGGGGAGGCTGGGAGTCGGCCCGAGGAGGGGGCGGTGGTGGTGGGGAGCCCCGTCTGGGCAGGTTGGGTGGTGGGGAATGGGCTGGCTCCAGACAAAGAGAAACCCAAGAGGGAGAGGGAGGGATTAGACTGCAAAACCTGGGAGGGGAGCGGTCAGCTTTCGAGGGAATCTCCAGTATCAAACCCTTTTCCTGAAGAGCTTACTAAGGACTTCAAGGGTAATCCCCCTTCCCCGGCTCGGAGGGGAGGGAAGAATGCTGGCCCGGGAGCAGCCGTGACATTAATCATCACCGGCCCCCGCCTCAGAGCGGGCTTCAAGCGCCTTCGCCACAGACCCCTCACAGCCCAGCTGTGGACTTTTCCCCAAGGCCTGACGAGAGGAATTTCTTTAGTTGCTTTAAGAGCTGTGAGCTAAGGCCTCCGGACGCTCACAGCCTTTGACTTCTACAGAGCGGAATTTGGCATAAAAACGTAGGCCAGAATTTACTCCTCTAAGAGGAGTTTGGTGACTAGTTCCAAAAGACTCTCTTGATTAAGTTTTATCACCATTTTATCAAATAAATAAGTGATGCAATTGAAGGCCAACAACTTAGCTTCCTGTTATTCACTAAATTGTGATGGGAGCTTCTTGTTGTGTCTTATTCACAACACCTGACCACAGGGCCTGGCATACAGTAGGTGCTCAATAAAAGTTTGAAGATGAAGGAAGAAGAATAAAGAATGAAAGAGGTGATCCTGTAGTGAGGACCTTGAAGACAAAGTGATAATTAGATACTACAGATATCACCATTTTCAAAGCTCTCCAGACAGCCTGGATGTATTGATATAGCTGGGACAGTCTGCCTCCTCCTCCCCCTCCCCCCAGGGGCCAAGATTCCTTATTTTGAGGTGCTTTTAATTAGGGGATGCTAGCCCACTAAGGGCAGGTCTCGTTCAGCAATACAAATGGATGGACTTGTAAAATTATCTGGGTAGGTCAGGCAAAATACCCCATGTAATAGTCAACTCCTAGTATGATAATGCTTTATAACAAATATCCCAAAGTCTCAGTGACTTGCAAATGAGCCAGAGAATAAAGAACAACAGAAAGAGCTGGCTACAGGCATCACTGAGTAGCCCACCATGGAAATGGTCAAGTAAACGTGGTCACTTATTAAATAAAGAGTAGAAGAGATTGAGGCTCCAGAGAGAATGATGACAGGTGACACCCAAGATTCCTTTCAGCTCTCATATTCTTTGGTCATGGACAGTAGGGACCACACTGGGTAATTTCCAAGTTTCCAAAAGAGACTGATGTGGAAAACCAGTCCCAAGGCTGCCTTAGCTGTAAGTGAAGAAATTTTCCAGATTATCTGTACAGCATCAGCGCTGAAGCCTCTGTATTCTGTCACACAACTCCGGGTGTGTGTGTTACAAAGGCAATGGCTCAAAGAATCAGGAAATTCCTTTCCCTGAGCCATCCTGTTTATACAAACTGAGTCATCCCACTGGATAATCAGGCACCTGCCGTCTTCTCCAAATGCCATTTAAACGTAATTCAGGCAGCATCTAGGGTCTCGTTCCGGTATTTCTGGGGAGGAGGGTGAGTTGCAGGTCAAGTCTCTCCTTTTCTTTTGAAGCACACATTGCTTGTCATTGTCTGTGCTAGGAGCCCCTTTCCCCATGAAGACTTAAGAGAAAAGGCAAGAGTGTACTTGGATACCGTGCCTGGAAGGCTCCTGATGTAGAGGAGATGCCCAGTCAGTGCTCGAGAAATGCCTGTGTGAGTGAGTGAATGAATGAAGGCAGTATTTTAGGTTAAAATACTGAGAACCCTCTCTTTCCCATTTCTCTTCTTGCTCTGTCAACCAGGAAGCTCAGAGTGAACTTTGTTGCTCAACCACAGCCCAGTTGTGGGTCCTTAGAGTTTGCATATTTGTGTCTCCTTCCTTTCTCTGTTCTTTATTTCCTTCTTTCTAAAACACCGTAAACTTACTTATGTGTTCCTTTCATTGACTTTGCCCCAGCCCTTTGGGAAGAGGTAAGGGCAAACAAAGGTTCTCAGGGATTTGTTGCTTGGGAACTTCTCTTCAGCCTTGACTATTTTCATTGCTTTTCCACCTCACTGACTGCATTACCCCAGCCCAGATGGGAGGATGGATGGATGGATGGATGGATGGATGGATGGATGGATGGATGAGAGGAAGGACGCGTGGGTAACTGGCCCTCACATCCCATTTTGCAGATGGAAAAAGTAAACAGGAATGAGTAAGCCAGGCCATTCATTTGTTCACTCAATAAACATTGGCTGGAAATTCACCAGGTGGTTCTCTGAAAATCAGAAACGAATCAGTAGAGCTCACAAACTCAATTCTCTCTACTTTTAAGAAACTGATGTAAGATTTTTGAGGTGCCACAAATGCAGGGCAGACAGGAGCGATGGCACAGAGAACATCAGGTTCAGCTGCAGTGTGCCCCCTGCAGAAGACACATGTACGAGAATGAAGACACTCTGGGGAGGGAAAACACCTGTACAGATTGGTGGGGATGCTGGTATCGATAAAAGTTCATTCTCTGACAGAAAGAGAGCAGATCAGAGAAGATCCAATAAAGGAAACCTAAAATGCATGGGAGTGACTAGGCAGGGGGAAGGGGTGCTGTTGCCTTAGGGTTGAATATGTACATTTTGGTGCAGTGAAAGGACCTTGAACTTGGTTGGCGTCAGAAGCTATCTTTGTTTCCGAGCTTCATTGATTTCTGGGTGTGTGGCCCTGAGAAGATTACTTCACCTCTCTGAGGCTGTTTTCTCACTTGTACAATGGAGATAATAATACTTGACACTGAAGATTACTTTATGAACCAGAGAGCATTCTGCCTGCACATGGTAGGTGTTTAGGAATTGTTGGTTGAAGCTTCGTGACCTCTGAGGGTGTGGAGTTTTTCTCAGAAGAGATAGAAGAGGAGCAATGGGCACATTCTTCCAGAAGACCGTAGTCTCCAGGCCTTTAAGCTCCGTGTGGCTGAGAACCATGTTCTGCCGTTTTCTGTAGCCATCAGCGGGGTTCATGTCTGAAGACTCCCACCACCCTAAGCTCTGTTCCCAAGGCAGCGAAGAGGGCTGCTTATGGACTGGTCTGTATCCTACTATCAACCTAAAATCAGCTGTTACAACTAGACTCTGAGTTCTTGAGTAGTGGGACTCTCAGAAAGTCATTGGTCCTCCCTCCTTCAGCTGAAGGAGTTAATATTTCACAATTCACGTGGGAGTGAGGAAAGGAGGGGACCCAGTCTCCCTTAATCACAAAGAAATGGAGAAAACGTGCCTTGCTGATCTGTCCTGGTGCTGTGATGACTTGTAGGCAGTAAACTCTTAATACTCAAGCCGTGGCTTCAAGGCTAGTCTTTCCTGTTATGACTCCCAGGGTTTCTGAATTGAATCTGATCCATTATATAAACCCCAGGTGACCCTATGCAGATTGAAAGGGAATTCCACTTACTGTCTTTATTTCCTAAGTAGTCTGTGAATTTGGATGAGTGACTGGCAGGAAAGATGTTAATGACCAAACATCCAGCAAACCTTCAGATGCCTCTTTGACTTGTTCTTCAAGTGAAGCCCAGCGGTCGTGAGTCTCTGCAGCCTCCACGGGCCCGCCGGTGAGAGTGAGTTACTCCTGCCCTGGTACTCACTGCAGTCTGTTAATGCTGCCCTTAGAGGTCTAACTCCAACACACAGCCAGGATTTGCTTACATGTCCATCTTCTCCACTGCAACCTATGAGCCCTTGGAAGGATGACACAGTAATTATTCATCTTTGTTTCCTAGCAACGAGCACGGTGCTCAGTGTCTAGGATGTGCTCAATAAATGCTTGTTGGATGAATGAGTGAATGAATGAATAAGTGGTGAATGATGGACATTGAGAACCTTCTTATACTTCTGTAAAGACTGCTACTATTTTCCTAGGCAATAGAGGTCCATGCCAAGGAACCAGCTCACGGGCCTTCTTCTCGTTATCTCTTCCTGTTTACGTGGTCCATCAACACTTGGGCAATTCTTTTTACACCAGACACTCACTGCTGTGCAGTGTCTTCCCTTGCCCTTAGGAGAAGGGGATCACTGGGCAAAGGCTGGAGATACAGGCTGATGAAATAAACAGCGATGACCTTCCCGTGGTGTTTTTACCTACGTGTTTATATTAATGGGCTGTTTCTAGCTGAATCTTTTCAGTAACCGCCTCCCGAGTGAAGAGAAACTCACGCCAACTTGTTCCTGAGTCCTTCCCTTGCGTTGCTTATTAGCGGTTCATGACAGGGAGGGTTCTTAAGCCCCCAGCTTTTAATCCCCTTAAGCCAGGGGTCCCCAACCCCTGGGCCACGGACCGGCATCAGTCCGTGGCCTGTTAGGAACCGGGCCGCACAGCTGGACGTGGGCGGAGGGCAAGTGAGGGAAGCTTCATCTGTATTTGCAGCCGCTCCCCATCGCTCGCATTACCGCCTGAGCTCCACCTCCTGTCAGATCAGCGGCAGCATTAGATTCTCATAGGAGTGCGAACCCTACTGTGAACTGCGCATGCGAGGGATCTAGGTGGCACGCTCCTTGTGAGAATCTAATGCCTGATGATCTGAGGTGGAGCTGAAGTGGTGATGCTAGCGCTGGGGAGTGGCTGCAAATGCAGATCATCATTAGCAGGGAGGTTTGACTGCACAGAGACCGTAATAAATCAGTTGCTTGCAGACTCATATCAAAACCCTATCAGTGAGTGGCAAGTGAAAACAAGCTTAGGGCTCCCACTGATTCTGCATTATGGTGAGTTGTATAATTATTTCATTATATGTTACAATGTAATAATACTAGAAATAAAGTGCACAGTAAAGGTAATGCACTTGAATTATTCCGAAACCATCCCCCCACCCCATCCGTGGAAAAACTGTCTTCCAAGAAACCGGTCCCTGGTGCCGAAAAGGCTGGGGACTGCTGCCTTAAGCAGACTATATTATAAAATTTCTAAATTTACTAAATTATAGAAAGTTCCAAAAAAAAAAAGCTATAGTTATTTTCATTAGAATTAGACTTTCCTAACTGACTGGTTTTACAACCAACTTTCTTCGAACCCTTCTGTGGGCGTGACAGCGCTGAGAAGTGCCATGTGGATGTGTTAGAACCTAACTGGCCCCCTCTCGCTCCCCGTCACTAAGCACAATGATTTCCATTCACACATTTTAGCCGTCTGCCTCTTTTCGTGTTTGTGTTTACAGCATTGGTGACAATGAGTTTGTGTTTATGAAACAAGATAACCTCTAAACATCTGCTCTGGTTCGGGCGCCACACAAAATTGTGGGACCTCGGAAAAGAGTCAAAAATGTCCGTGGTTTCAAGGGGGTTGCCGTCCAGGGAGCAAGTCAAATAAACAAGTAGAGGGACACATGCAAGGCATTATGCCAGTGAGGAGGGGAGGTGCCCGTGGCTCCCAGTTCTGCCTGGGGTAGGGGTGGGGAGCGGGGTAGGGGAGAGCCTTCATGGAGAAGGTTAAGTTTGAGTTGAACCTGAAACATAAATGGTAATCCATCCAGCAGACAAGAAGAGAAGGAAATTGACAGATTGCCGCGGTACGTACAAAGGCTCAGGAGTATGGGAAACTTGGTGAATTTGGGGAAGTCCAAATGGTTCTGAAGTGGTTGGAAAGCAGGCCGACTTGATCTACAAACACCCCAGCTCAGTATCAGCCCTGAGCACAGGGGGTGGGTGGGGAGCACATAGCGTCTTGAAAAATAAGTTAGGGTCAGATCACAAAGGGTCTTGAGTGCCACACCAAGGATCTGGACGTTATCGTGTGTGACGGGGTGTGGGTGTGCGTGTGTGACAGGAAGGTAGATATATTTACTGAAGAATTTAAATAACTGAATAACAAATTGTGTTCCATCAAGAGCTTTTCCACCAATCCTGGCCAGTCCACTCTATCCCACCTGATATATTATTTTCTTCTTTAAGCAGATTGTCCTGGAATGTCCTTTCTGGATGCCATCTTGTTGAGTGTAATCCACTCCTCTTTGTTATTTTAGCCTAAACCCAGGTAATCAAGGCCAGGATTTTAATTGCCTCTGGCATCAGGCAGCACAGGGCTGATAGTTGCGTATTTTAAAAGGAGCCTGGCTGGCTGGGGATTGAGAAGAGAAAACCCAGTGGGGTTTGTGCCTATGAGGGTTTCCAGTCTTCACGCTTTCAACTTGGTATTTCTGGGACACTTTACAGCAGGCTTTGTAAAGATTTAGTTGAAAGTCAACTTATGAATTCCTCCCTAATTGGCTTGGCCAGGTTTAATCTGTTATTGGTCGAGCCAAGCTGGCTTGTATTATGCAGCCCAGTGAGGATTTCCGGCCTTGCTCTTAACCACTTGGAGGCTGGCTATTTTTAGAAGCCAGTCTTGGTGTTGGTGAAGGCTGGTATCATTGTGTCCTCTAAAGTGACCTCGGAAGGACGCCCATCTGATACAGCATTTAGACCTCTGACCAAAAAAAGCAAGTCTTGGAGTTGACATTTGTATGCCAGAGGTTTATGGTTTTGTGGGGTTTTTTCTCCCCAAGATGAAACAAAGCTTCCTCTTTGTTTCTGCCTCTTTGGGTTGACTCCTGGAAATAGGCAGTGTACCCAGTCCAAGCAGGCAACACCTGCAGCAATGGGACATCTTCAGAGGGTGGTTTCCCTTGGCCCAGGATACCCTGTAGTAACATCAGAAGAGGCACAGGACTGTGGCCATCACTGGCCTTTGCTGAGTCCACGCTCTTGAGGTTGTCTGGTGCTGAACACACAGGCATGCCTGGAAGAGGAAAGAGAAGAGACATGTTACGATGTTGGGATCACTTATGGGCACTATTAGCGTCGAGTCACCACTGGAAATTGTGTGGACAGAGAGGGACCCTGTGATGGAGAGTTTGTGAAGGTGAAGAAGCAAACCATCAGGGCAGCCTCAGAGGAGAGGGTTCAGATCTGCCTTTGGAATTCATGTGAAGGGAAGCTGAGGAAGTGGAGAGTCCTGTTTTTTCCTACGCTCCTGGAAGGACATTGGATTTCTGAGTGCCATTTGCATGAGTGTGGAGAGGGCATGCCGTATCTATTTGTAGTCACTCGGAGGTAACTTGCCCCTTCCCTGCCCCATCAGTCGCCTTGCTAAGTCCTCGTGGGGGCTTTGGAGGGTTTAAACAGTTCTGCCGGAGGAAGTCACTTATAAGAAGAACATTTGCTCTGTAGACCTGAGCTCATTAGAATCAAGAAGACCAACTTAGAACTCCAGAAATGAAGATATGTTCATCTGTATACTTAAATACAGACATGCATTTTACAGGTTTCACAAAACTAGTCTAACATCTGTTTTGCTTTCCTTGTTAATTCCATCCACCTCCACCCCCGATTGCCCTCACCCCACCCCTGACTCAGCAAAGCCTCCTTTAAGAGACATGATAGACCCTGCATTTTGAACTGGCTCCCAGAGCTTGTTTGGGAAGATTTCTTCTCCCCTTCGGCCAGCTAGCTAGCCAGGCGGTCATTCCAAGGACCCGGCCTTGCCAAATCTGTGCCTTCTGGTACGTTTTGTCACCAACTGGCAGCTGCTGGTCTCGTAGGGCCTGCCGAGAATCCACTGGGCGTCCAGGACCGTGGCTGTGATAGAGCTGGGTCAGCAGGAGCCTTAGCCCTCAACCTTGGGCCAAATCAAAAGCAGTTGTGCTGGGTGAAGTTCTACACGTGCTCTGTGTCTTGAACCTTCTGCTGTGGTTAGGCTTATCCCTCTGTGAATACTTTTTATTTTATTTCATTTCATTTCATTTCATTTCATTAATTTAAGTTTGGATCCTGGTCTTTCATTCTTTACTTGGATATCCTAGAATCTTGACATTTGTCCAAGAGAATAAGAATTACAGCATCACAGCAAATCAGACCTGAAGGGAATTTAAACCGGTGTCTTCAACTTAAAGATGAGGATGCTGAAGCCCAATGAAACAGAGAGAATTGCCCAGGGACCTAGGGCTGGTGAGAAACACATCCAGGGCTCGAAGTCAGGCCTCCTGACTCTCCCTCGGGGTTTGCACCTTAAACGTGTGTCTAAGGGGTCCATATGCAGGATACATTGCAGCCATCTGCACTCCAATAAGAGTAACAGTACACATAACAGGTAACATTATTGGACAGTTATTAAGTGGCAGACATCGTTTTGAGCACTCTGTGTATGCGACATCATTTACCGTTTTGTCAACCTATTTGGTGGGTACTGTTATTATCCTCAGTTTATAACTGGAGTGACTAAGATGCGGAGAAGTTAAATAACTTGCCTTAAATAAGAAGGGAAGTCCTATTAGACAGACTTTCCTGAGACTCAGGTCTGACTTTGCATCAGCAAATCCATACTGAGCCCCTACAAGGGATGGGGCCCTGCCTTTCTAGCGGGAAATGAAGGCATGTGGGTAGATGGATCACAGCGGTGCACAGTGGCGGCTGTAACAGAGGGTGGGGAAGGAGTGGAGGGGATAACAGGCTTCACCAAGGAGATGGCATTTGACTGTTCTTGGGGGCGCATAGGAGTTTGCTAGCTCCTTCCCTCGTGTGCCATCGAAGGGAAGGAGCTGACATGTCTGGGGAGAAATCCGGAGGGTGAGAAGCTCAGAGTCCGGGAAGGCAGAAGCATGATGGTGGTGGAGAGATTCTGGGAGGCGGGGCTAGAGAGGTAGCTTGGGTGCAGATGGTCCAGTCCCTGTGTCCCAAGATAAGGAACCTGGATTCTATCCAGTAAACAGAGGGGAGCCAGCTGAAATGCTTGTGAGTAGGTTAAGTGATGGGATCGGATTACTGGGCGCTTGGGGCTGAACAGATGTAGAAGTGTGGGCGGATCGGTCACAGGGAAACCAGGTAGGAGGTGGATGCAATTGTCCAGGTAGAAACGATGGGGGCCTGGACTCCCTACGCCGTCTGATCGGCACAGGCCGCGTCCACTCCTCTGCCCGCACTGCTTCCGGGGTTGGATGCAGTCTGTAACGCGCTCTGCCTGCAGTGACAGGCCCATCCTTCAAGTCTAAGCTTAGGTGTCCTTCTGGAGACTCCCCTCAGTCCCCACGCGGAGCAGGCTTGAGCCCTCTCCTTGCGGCCTCCGCTTTGTCTGGTACATCCTCCCTTCTCTCTTGGCACATGTGAAGTCTCCTTGCACATCTTTGTACATTCCTCTCTCTTGAAGGCTCCTTGAAGGCGGGTTCTTGAAGGTGGGTCCAGACCTTTGAAGGTGGGTCCAGACCTTTGCCTCCTTAAAGACTTTGCACAGTGCCTGACATTCAGGGAGCTCTCGGTACATGTGTGATGAATGAATCCACCTTCTAAATAAAGACAGCGACTGCAGATAGGGGAAGAAGAGGCCAACTTTGGGAGATGGTTTTGAAGTTACATCAGGGCTTGGCAAACAAATCCAGCCCACTTTATTTACTGCTTTTGTAAATAAAGTTTTATTGGAACCCAACCAAGCCCGCTGGTCTACGTTTGTCTACAGCTGCTCTCACTGCGCAATGGCAGAGTTAGCTCATTATGACAGGACCATACAAAAATAGTTACTATCTGCTCAGCCATAAAAAAGGATGAAATATCGCCACTGGCAGCAACATGGATGGACCTAGAGATGATCATACTAAGTGAAGTGAGTCAGACAGAGAAAGACAAACATCATATGATGTCACTTACGTGTGGAATCTAACAAATAATACAAATGAACTTATTTATAAAACAGAAACAGACTCACAGACACAGAAAACAAACTTACGGTTACCAAAGGGGAAAGTGTTGGGGGGAGGGATAAATTAGGAGTTTGGGATCAGCAGATACAAACTACTATATATAACATAGATAGACAACGCAGTCCTACTCTATAGCACAGGGAACTCTATTCAATATCTTATAATAACTTATAATGGACACAACATAAAAAAAACCTATAATGGAAAAGAATCTGAAAAAAATACATATCTATATAAGAAGATATATATATATGCATATATATATATATATGATTCAGTTTGAATCACTTTGCTGTACACCAGAAACTAACACAACATTGTAAATTAACTAAAGTTCAAATTAAAAATAAATATTCGCTCTCCGGACCTTTGCTGAAGAAGTTTGTTAACCTCCGAGTTCAATGACCCGGATTAGTGACTGGAGATAAAAGGTAATGGAAAGGAAGGGGTGGAGACTTTTCCTTTTCTCGTATCTTCTCAACTCAACAGAGCTTTGCACCTAAGTGACGGCACTGACTGCCGGGCCTGCGGGTGCTGAGAAAGAAATGCCCCACCTGTGGGGCAGGACGGAAAGGGAGCCTGAGCCCGAGGTGGACAAGAGACCCCGGTCAGAAGAGACAGGGGCCAGAGCTGCAAGGGAAGCATACCTCTAAATCTTTCTGTCTCTTGTGCCCTTCTCTCTCTTAGTCATCCAGTTTGGTTTCGTCACCCTCTTTGTGGCCTCCTTTCCCCTGGCGCCGGCGTTCGCCCTCCTCAACAACGTCATCGAAGTGCGGCTTGATGCGAAGAAGTTCGTTGCGGAGCTGAGGCGGCCAGATGCCGTGCGAACCAAAGACATCGGTCTGTCCCCTGCGTCGCTCAGAGGCGATGCAGCCCGTCCCCGTCGCCTCCCTCCGACCCTCCCCCGTCTCCCTGGCCGCCCCCCCCCCCACACCATGTCGGGCATCCGGACGGCTGGAGCATCCCTTACCACCCCTTCGAGCCCCTCACCCTCATCTCCTCAGGTGCTGGAGGCCACGGTATCCCCCCTCCCCCCGCCGGCCCCCTGCTTTGCAGACAGGGGTGCACCTAAGCCTTCCCAGACAAGCCTATCCCTGGGGGGCCCGGCAGAGCTCCGCTGGTAACTTGCCTGCAAGGCGGCACTCTGACTGCAGCCTTGTCTTCCCTGGGCTGAGGGCGGGAGTGAGCCAGACGCCCTTTTTTTTCCCCCGTCTTACAGGGATTTGGTTTGACATCCTCTCGGGCATCGGCAAGTTCTCCGTTATCATCAACGTAAGTGCTTGCTTTCATGACACCCTCGCTCTGTGGGAAGGGCTTTCCCGGGGAGCTGAGGTCCTCAGGGCGGGAAACCTGTCCTGTTACCTCCCAGCTTCTTCCATTTGGAGCTCTGGTTAAGACAGCGCCCACCCACTCCCCGCCCCCCCGTTAATATCGCGTACACGCCTTCTAAGTCATCAGGCTGTTGCCAGAGGTGTGCAGCTCTGTCGTTCATTTCGCTGAGAGCAAGAAAGGCAGTTACCCACCAGAGTGCGTACCTTGGCCTGAAGAGTCCAGATCAGATCTTTCCTCGGAGCCAAGAATCACGAGGAGAGAACTGCACATATCTAGCCATCCCTTTCCTTTCTTTTTCTACCCGGGAGCTGAACGATACCTGGAGTATCGCCCAGGCTGCAGTTCCTAATTACCGTTTCTCCGAGCTGTCAGTGTAAAGTCTTAATTATCCCTGGCGCTGCTTGGTTAAGGTAGGACGTGGAAGAAGAGGGGTCCTCTCTGCTCTGACCTCCTTAACTGCCTTGCCAGACGTGTCCACATTTCAGAGGAAATCCTGCTGGGCCCAGGCCAGCAGCTCCTTTGGCGTCTGCGTTCCATACGGATGGTGGCCAGGCAGGGCCTCCTCTTGCATCTCCCGAGACAATATCTGCCAGCTCAGCGCACATCAAGAAAGCCACAGCCCCCTTTCCCTTGGGAGAGAAACACTGATTCTGACCGTGACCTGGCTACCGACTAAAAACACGTGAGATGGCACGAGGTGTGCAGAGAGGCAGAGGGGATCAGCCCATCACACGTGGGATGTTTGATGTAGGAAGTGCACGTCTCAAGGCTGAGAAATAAGGTGCAGTTTGATCAGTAGCTACTTTGGAGTTGTGTCTTCTAGAAAAGAGCCCCTGAGTACCAAGCGCTTTTCATCTACAACAGAATGACAGGACGTTTTACTTCCCTGGCCGTTCTAAGACTTCTTGTCTGTAAGAAATGGGAGAGAATAAGAGTCTCACCAAATCGGATCAGTCTGGAAATTAAATGGGATGATGAAAGGACGTATGGCCCGTGCTCCGTTAATTACAGCTGTGATTACTAGAAGTCCGTTACTCACTCTCAAACATGGTTATGGCCATGCACACTCGTATATACATTTAGAAAACAATACCTAAACCGCATTTTTTAAAAGGGCTTTAATTGTTGGTGCCAAGGACAGTATAAACACCTGCCAAAAAGATTTAAGATTTTCTTTGCAGAAAGTCCCCCCTCATCCGAACAGGCAGTCGTTCATTTGTCATTTGGTTTGCTTCACAGACATTTATAGAGAACTTAGATACGCCAGGCGCTACGTCGGGTGTGTGCATTTCATCCAGCAGGACCTACTCCTTCCCTCTCCATGTCTCACGCTTTCTAAGCAAAATGGATGAAAGAGCGACTTCCATTGTATGATGGGCTAAAAAGCGCTGAGAGATGATGGTCAAACTGAGGTTCACCGTGGAACCATATCCTTGGTGTTCCTGGCTTTCTCGTGTCCCTCAGGGGCAGATGTATTCAATATATGGCCATTTGGTATCCTTGCCCGTCACACTTTAGTGGGCCTCTCACCACTCTCAGTAATCTTCTCAGAAAATCTTCCACTCTGCTTTGGCATGGCCGATGCCGGCATCAATTCAGATATCTCAGAGATGATTCATGCCCTCCCTCACCAAATGGTCCAAACTGGCTTAGCATCCTTTGCTGCGGTGGTTGTAATTCACTCTCTTGACAGCCACTGACTTGTGGGTTTCCTTACATGTATCAAAGATGGAAAAGCCAGGTAAGTCAGTGTTGTGAGCTCAGGGACACGGACTCGGTATCCGTCAGAGCAGCGCCTCTGGATGGAGAGCCCAGGAGGGGACAGTCTCTTAGGCAGATGGACCTGTGTCACCCGGATGGTGTCCACCCTGCCAGTTCCTCAGGTGCTTGTGGTTCTACCCCCAGGCTTTTGTCATCGCGGTCACCTCTGACTTCATCCCCCGCCTGGTGTATCAATACTCCTACAGTCACAACGGGACTCTGCACGGCTTTGTCAACCACACCCTCTCCTTTTTCAACGTCAGCCAGCTGAAGGAGGGAACACAGCCCGAGAACTCACAGTTTGACCAGGAGGTTCAGTTCTGCAGGTAAAGTAATCGGGAGCAGGAGGGCAGCACAGGGCTGGAAGCGGCAGGTCCAAGTAATTATCTGGGTGACTTAGAATTATATCATTATTCTCCTTTGTTTCTGGCTCCTACCCCCAAACCCCAGATCCCTACAAGTCAATTGCAATGAATTGACCAATATTTATTGAGTGCCTTTTGCTAGACACCATGGAACAGATAAAAAAGTATATAGGTTCGTCCTTACCATCAAGGGAAGGTCTGGTTTATGGTCTGGTTGGGAAGAAAACAGAACTGATAGGACCCTGCAGGTTATTCAGTGATTATGTCTAGTATGGACCATGAGCCTTACGAGTGTTCGAAGGAGAAGGAGAACAGTGAAGGCTGGAATGGAAAGGGTAGGCTTCTTGGAGGGGCCATGAGGAGTTGTAGGGCAAAACGAGAGAGTATCCTAGGTATGGAGTCAGCATGGGCCAGGTCATGGGGGTGGGGACGAATCTGGGGTGTTAAACACTTAGGGGCTAGTTGCTGGAGTTGGCAAGGAGAGCGCTTGGGAGATAATAATAGGGAATAATATAGGAAATACAATATAGAGAGCAACTCCTAGGGTAGTGTAAGCCAAAGCATTGTTGAATTTGAGAAGGTAAGATGAAGTAGATAATGGGGAATCTTGAAATCTTACAGGAATTTTAATGTGATGCAATAGGAAGTTACGGACTTTTTAGGGCCAGGGAATTATAGGCTAAAGTGTGGGCTTAGGAAAACTAATCCGGTCTCAGAGAGGAAGATGTGCTAGAATTGGGCTAACTCAAGGAGGGCAGCTGAGGTGCTACATCATTCAGACATGACCGGTGGTAGGCATGGACCAGGGAGGTGGAAGTAATTCAGAGGGAGGGAGAAGATGAGCTACTTAATGTCATACGGTACAAAGCTGGGTACCAGAGACACGAGAGAGAGTGTGAGTCAAGGATAACTCCAAAGTTTGGGCTGAAGCCAGAGGACTGGGAAATTGTGGGTCCATTGACAGGGGTGGGGAAGATGCCAAGAGAATCTAATTTGTAATAAGTTAGATGAATTTGATTCCAATCATGTTGCATTTAAAATGATGGTCGGAAATCTAAGGGGCAGTTTCCATCTAACACCTAGAGGGAATAGCTGGAATTCCTGAGAGGACCAAGTTAGCGTCATGATTGTAACTTGTCAGCACAGGGATCATTGAAGCTGAGAAACAGAAAACTATCCACTACTTACCAGAGAAGGACAAAGAAAGAGAAAAAGAGCAGAGGGGAATAAATTCTTTAACCCTTTTGTACCTTGGTTAAGTGATAGTCTCCATAAAGGACTCGATCCAAGATCACACCCCATATATGTAAACAGAACAATAACTGCAGCAAACCCCAAACCTAGAAAAAGGTATCAAAGGACACAAGTAGGGCTTTCTTGGACCATCCCCAGTAGTGTCTGATGTAAAAGCCGTTAGTGCTCCATTGAAGAAGCAGTAGCAGTGCCCTGGTTGTGTTTGCAGCAGTGATGACCCTGGGCGTGTCTGTCATGCTTTCCCACCTGGGATGCCTTGGTACCCACGGTCAGACGTTTGTAAGATGGCTGCTTAGGTTTGGACTCAGTCTGAACCACAAAAGGGAGAAAACGCATTGGTCTTCCCAACCCAGATGACTGAGTTAAACAACCTTCCCAATATGTGATTTAGATAGAAGGGTATTCTGGTCCCAGGAGCAATAACTTTAGGGTTTAACACTAGCCAACCAGAAAGGCTCAAAATCAGGGACCGGATCTAAGAATAGATAAGTCCATTTATTCACAGATACTGATTCATACAGCCTAGATGTTTCTAGCATTTTCGCATCTGGGACTGTAAAGAGTCTCACTCTTGGACTCGAGCCAGGAGCAGGCAGATTTGCTGCCACCCTGCATTGCCCAGGGGCCACCGCTGGCATGCCAGACTGTCTGTCCATGGTGCTGGATTTTGGTCTGCAGATCCGCTGTACAGTGGGGTCTGGACCAGCTGGTGGCCTTTTCCGGTAGCATCTAGATTTGCTCCAGCAGGGTACGTGAAGTCAGTCAACACCTTCACATTAAACGAACGGGCACTGAAAAGTGAGAAGGACAAAATCATTTTTGTAACTGGAAGGTACAGAAATCATCTTGTTGAAACTCTCATTCTACATAAAAAGAAACCAAAGCTTAGAAAGTTGAAGAGTTTTCCAAGATCACAGAGGCTTCTAGCAACAGATCAGACAGCAAGCAAGACTCACGTCTCTCCAGGAACACAAGCTTCAATGCCCACGTGCAGGGGGGAGCAGCACGAGTGTGACTTGTCATGTGGGGAAGCAAGGCTAACGCTGTTCCTTTAGTTGGTCTCGAAGCACAAGTCTATCCAGAGCACCAAGGGACTCTGACCTTGTCCTTGACCATCACATCTTCCAGTGACACTATGAATGTGCTTTCCAGATATATCAGTGGCTTACACTGGCTTAAACACAAAGGGACTTTACTGCCTCTCTGTTGAAAGTCGAGGGTAGTTCTAGTTGGGTAGATTTGATTCAATCTGCCCAAACCAAATCTTTCTCCATCCTCCAACCCTACTGTAGTCAGTGATGACTGTAGTTTCAAGCACTGTATGAGTGCCAGCAGCTACAGGCCAGTATCATACTGTGTCCGAGTCCAGTGGGAAAAAAAGCCTATACTTCTTTCCCAACAATCTCAACAAAAGTCTTGCTGCAGCTTGTTGGCTGGGATTAGTACGCACTTCCTACCCAGAGCCGATCGCTGTGGCCAGAAGAATGTGATGCTTTCCATGGTCTTTGGGGCTGTGGGGTTAGCGGTAGGAGGTAAAATGATCTCCATCTGAAGCACGTGATCTCAGACTAGGAGGTAGTTCCCTCCTCCTCTGAGATCTGAAGTCAAGATGAACGGATGCAACTCAGCCAAAACAACAGGTGCCCAGGAGACCAGGTGTTATTAGCACACATGGATCACATCGAGCTTTGCTATATTGCTATATCTACCGTCAGAGTCACTGGACTTTCCAGCCAGCTGTAAAGCCCTGATAACTCTTCTCTCCATTGTTTCCAGGAAACAAGCTGGCCTGGGTGGGAGGAGCGGTGATGGGCAGCAGGGAGCTGTCAGGTGGTGACAGAGGTCCAGGGAGAACAGGGTGTCCCAGGTCGAGGGACTAGATCGTGCTCAGTGGTCAGGGCTGGAATGAGAGGGGTGAGCTAAGAGAGATGAGGCGGGGAGAAAAACAGAAGCCAGACCAGGAAGAGCACGTCGGTCACGGGGGGTGTGTGGACTCACTTTAGGGCGCTGGGAGCCACTGGGAGCGGGGCAGGGGGGGATGGAAGGGACTTCTCACTGGTATCATCTCTGACTGCGCTGTGGAGACCAGTGGGTTACATTGAAAATAAAGAGCTGCCCTAGTCTGAAATGTAAGCAGGTGTCTGGAGAACGGGGTCATCGGATCATCTAGATATGCTGTCTCAAGTGGGTATACTTTGGGGGCTACCTATCCAAGGTGGATGAGGATTGCTGATGAAAATCTCTACCTACCCCAGGTAGGTTCTACTCACCGCATGCCGTGTGGGCCTGTCTGGCTCGCCATAGTCTCCGGAGATTGATGAAATGGAGGCATAAACTACTGATGTCTCTGTAAGCCAGGATTTGTCAGCAGCTGTCAGAAATAGAAATGAAGGGGGTGGGGGATGGAGGGGGCCGGGGGGAGAGAGAGAGAGAGAGAGAGATTGATTATGAGAAACACAGACAACGCTAGAACTAGCCCCAAAGCCCACGTTTAGAACCACTCCCATGATGGGAAATGAAAAGTTTGTCCTGATTTTCTGGCAAATAGTGTTGGGAACTCGATGACCCTTCTTATTCTTAGCTCTCCGTGACCCCCGGAGATAAATGTGGTCAAATAAAACTGAGGTCTCCGGCTCCAGTCCGGCCTCGCCAGGGATAGAGGTATCTTAAAAATAGCAGTAAAATTTAGGGCAAGTCTCCGGCTGCCCATTTGAGATGCATTCCCAGCATTTTTGGAGCCACGTCTGCCTCAGCCATCTAACTGCCCCCGGCCGGGCTGCTCTGTAAACAGCCCCGTGACGTCAGTCTGCAGGCATGATTAGTGGTCATTTGACAGGGTCAAGGGGCCACTGTATCCTACAGGCTGGATGGTGACTCAGGCTCCTGGCTCAGCGGAGTGGAGCAGAGAGGTCAGTAGGGCGGGGCCCGGCCAGGGACCCGGGTCTGAGAGCTCAAGGAGCCCACCTGGGCTTGGGCAACCCACTGGCTCTGTTGGGAGATGGTGAGCATCCCGAAACAGCATCCTTGGATGGCTCTTGCAGGTTTTTCTGCAGGACCCAAGTTCTTCCCTATCCCAGGGTCCTGGGAGTTCCCTTCCAGGGTTTGTCTGCCTCTCATCTGTTTCTGGCCGAGACCGGAGGGAGAGCCAGCTTTCCGTGGTGGTGCCTTTCCTGATCTTTATCAACCACTGGATCAACCCAGGCCTGATTAGTTCGTAATGGCCTGTGCTGTTTTCCCTTGTTCAAGGTCAATTACAGAAGACACTTTTAAGCGGCTCAGATGGTACGAAAATATCGTGTGCTGTTGTGTTCAGCACTAATATGACATTACTTTCCACTGGGACTATTAAATTTTTTTTTTTTTACATACCACCGTTTTGAGTTGAGAAATGCATTTACTAATTGATTTATAATGTCACTAAAACATCATTTTAAAAAAAAAAGCCATTTCTGAATGTCAGTGACCAACCCCTCAGTTTGTTATGTTGGCACCCTTCCTGCCCGCAGTGATTCTGTACTGTGACGAATTGTGGCCATTTTCACTGTCACTGGTCACCCCTGCAAGTAGGATGGGAAGGGATGTCTGAGCCAGGAGTCTCTCTTCCCACTGTGCACCTCAGTTTCCCCATCTGTAAAAGTGGGGACTTGGAATAAATAATCTCCAAAGCTTCCTTTCTACTTAGTGTAAAAATAGAATAGTGAATGGCACATGTAATACATTACTTTATTCCTGCAAAAGTTCTGAACATTACAGGCAACCTCTCCAACTCTGTCCCACCTCCACTCAGCCCTGCCCAGCCCTAGACATCTTCCCAGCGGTAGCCACGGCGACACGTTTATATGACTCTTTCTCAGACATTGTTCCATGGACTAACATAAAAATGAATTTATAGAACCTTTAAGATGTTTCACGGACTCGTTTTATAATAATGAAATATATTTTGAGTTAATAGGAACCTTGTTTCTTTAGGTAGTGTATAAATTCAACTCAATGTGATCATTTCATAGGGTTAGAACAATCTAGGTAAAATATGAATGCAGTTTTAAAGCTGAGAAAATGTTGATTGTTGTACCACTTTTACTTATCGTATGTGAGTCTGCCTCACTTAATACTATAACTTTGCTCCTGGAAGCTTAGTATAAAGATATATTGGAGTCAACCGAATGTTACCATTAATCGCATCCCTCTTTTGAAATTATGAACTTTTTATTATAAAAGTAATTCTATATAATGTATGTGTGTATATGCATGTGTGTGTGTATATATGTGTGCATATACATATAAAAGGAAAAGCCCCTCTTCTCAGCCCCCAGCCCAGTCATTCTCTCCCAGAAGAAACCGTTGTGTCCATTTCTGCCTCCAGAAATTACACTCACGTGTGCTGTCTTCTTTACTGCTCACTGTGTTTCCCTTTAACATTCAGTGCACACACACACATACACACATGTGCGTGCGCTCATTTGCTCATGGTGGGCTGAGAGGGCTCTCGCGTGGGCACCTAGTATACACTCGGCACGGTGATGCACGTTTTGTTGGCTCCGTGTGAATTAGAACACTGAGGTCCAGGGATGTGGAATAACTTGCTTGGGTTCCTACAGTTAGTAAGTGGCCCAGCCACTCCAGGGCAGACATGCTTTTTAGACACTCTAGTCGTTTCTTTATTGGAGGACTCTCCTTATTACAAGACTACAGGGAACTCTCAAACTCAATGTTAAGGCTCAAAGAAAATAAAGGAAGACTGAAGGGATGAGGGTGAGATCTGGGAACCGTTCCTAAAATTATATCCCCGAGCTTCAATCCCAGCCAGCAGATGCAGGAAGTGAGCAGATGTGGGGTTCCCCCACTGCTTGGCCACCCAGGAGAGCCAGAGCTCTCAACACCAGGGGAAAGGGTGTGCTTTGGAAAGCATTTGAGCTGATGGGAATGGAGCAGAAGCTCTCCTTCCCATCAGCCTGAGGCTTGCCTGCTTTGTGCCATTTACCTGGACCTAGAGCCTGAGAGAAGCCCCCTGCAGTTGGGCATTGGCTTTCTCTTATTGATTCATCTCAGCATCATGGGAAATTCGGAGCATCCGAGCTTGAGTGCTCAGAAATCCTCCTGGAAAGCCAGGGGAACTGGGAGCAGGGATGTGTACGCTCCATCGTCTTTGAACAGAAGACGCGTATTTCTTAAGTCGCCTTCGGTTAAAGGAGAAAGAACAGCTCCCATTTATTGAGTCCTCTGATATGTCTGGTAGTGTGCTGAGTGGTCTTCGTTACAGCTTTGTGAGATGGAAAGTCCACATTTTATGGACGAGGATCCCGGCCATCAGATCTTTAGGTAACTGTCTAGAGGACGGAGAACTGAAATAGTGGGGGTGGGATCAGGCCTTCACCTGCTGACTCCAAAGCCTGTGCTTTTGCCAATGCTGTTCTCTGCTCTAGGCTTGGAAGCGAAATAGACAGACAGCTGTCACCAGGCTGGCCACAGTTAAGTCCACTAGCCACCCTGTCTTTTCTGGACATTTCTAGTCTTAAAACTAATGATCTATTTGTTTAATTAGTGTCTTCTGATTACTCAGAAACATTTGATACACTTGACTTCTTAGGATGAATTTTTTTTTTAAATTCTGAAGTCTGAGCTTATATTGGAATGTAAATAAGCAATCATCTACCTGGTGGCAGAGGCTTACTGGAATCAGTGTTTTTCAAACTATGAATTCATCAGTGAGTTAGGAAATCACTTTAGTGGGTCATGACCAGCATTTGAAAGACTAGGATAGGAGAGGATAGCAGAGAACAGGAAAATATCAGTGCATAGCACACAGCAAGCATGAGTGTGTGTGTGTGATTTTTATTTCTGTGATACATATGTACGTGTGCACTAATGTAAAATACATTGCTTACTCCAGGTCAGTTTTTTTTTAAAGTGAGCTTTGAAAAGAGAAACGTGAACAGATGTATAATTCATTAAATTGCGTGTTGCTGTTTTCTGGGCATAGCTTGCCCTGTAGTTACTGACAAAGCACCCTTAGTCCATTGGCACAAACGGATTGCAAGTCGAGCTTTCTGGACGTTTCTGTGTGTTAATCTTTCCCCAGATCCTTGATTACATGGATGTGCCTGCCAGATTCAGAACATGTTTTGGACACTCAGGGAGGGCAAAGTGACATTTCCAAAAGCTGTAGTGAGTTAGTAGCAGAAGTGGGACCAGAATTAGATTATTTATGGATTCTTTGCAGACTGGAAATAAAAAAGAGGGGTGAGCGATGGCTGTCATACTGAGGTCAGTGAGCAGCTGTTCCCTCATCGATGGAGCTAGAAAACAAGGGAAATGAACTTTGCAGCAGCAGCAGGGATTGGGCTAGACCTGGGGAGGGATTTCCTCGCGGTGAAAAGTAGGGGAGGTGTGTATCACCCCTCCTCCAGAGGTCTTGAGAAAAGCAAGATAAATTCCCTTCTGCCATGGGGTTTTGGGGGGACAGCAGGAGGGTGGGCGAGCCTGAGTTTTTTTCCCCACCCGAATGTCCTTATTGCCTTGGCCACACCCTCCCTCTCTCCCATGAGCAGGCGTGGTCTGGAGCTGGCTGTGTTTCTGTCCTCAGCCGAGGATGGCGAGGATGAACCCCGTGGTGTTTAGCTGGGTTGCAGTTAGCTTTGCATTGCATCCGGATGTCAAACCAGGTCTGCAACAGCTGTGATCAGCTGTTGGGAGAGAGGAGCCGGGTGAGGAGGGGGCAGCTCCTGGCCTCTCGCCCAACCCTAGTCCAGCGCTTAGTACCCACCTCTCCGCTTGCCTCTTTCTGCGGCTGACTCTTCCACTGTGACTTCTTCTGCCTTTTTCCCTGCATCTCTTTCCATCTTCCTCTGTTTTTTTCTCTTCTCCCCTTATCTCTTCTTGGGCCATCGAAAGCCACTGTGCTTCTATGAGGATCCTTTAGAGCAGCGGGTTCATTCAGCACAGAGGAAGGTTCAGAGAGAACCCGCTGCGGAATCCCCTACCCCGAACAGCAGCTGGTAGTCAGGAGCTTTCCGACAATAGGAGAAAAGCCCAGATTCCGGCAGACTTGGATTCTCACCTTGACTCCACCCCTTGCTGGCCAATCATAGAACTTCTCTGAGCCTGAGTTTCCTCCTGGGTTATACAGGGATATCCATGCCTTCCTGAGGATCTTGTTGTGAAATGAGGAAACCTCCAGAAAAGCTCCTTGCTTCGGGATGGACGCACACTGCACGTTCAGTCTATGCTTGTTTTCCTTCCGGGCCCCTCCTGAGACAGAGTTCCCTCCCTGCCTTCCTCAGCAGCCGTGCACCCCGCTTGGTGGCCTGATGCCACCCCACCTCTTGCTTCAGTCCGGCTTGTTTTGCTTTTACTGAGCATCGAAGATTTGTTGAATTCCATGGAGAAAACAGTTCCGTGAAGGGGCATAATTCTTCTGTACCAACTCTTGTTATTTTTCCAGGCTTAGAAAAAAAAGGGAGTCTGAGAAAATAAGCTGTTTTTAACATGAGTCATCCCAAGATGGGGGAAAAAGGCAACAGCTCGGACAAGCCCTAGACCTCTCCATGGTCTGAGCTCACGTCAGGCACTGACATTTTATTTCTTAAACCACATGGGCAGGTGATAAAGATGGTTAGTGAAAGGGGATACTACCCAACCGTGAGTCTTACCGCTGCCCTCCTCCCAAAATTCACTCAGCTGGGGAGGACACCCTTGACCGTCTGCCGGCACCTGTGTCTTCACTGAGCCCCGGGCTGCGGAGCAGTGTGCCTGGTGTCCGGGGGTCTCCCGCCCCTCAGAGCCCACAGGCTAGTGGAGCCAGGATGGCTTCATAGTCCTGGGTTCCTCTCATGATTGCTGGGCTCCTCTGGAAGGAGAATCCAGAGGAAGCTTCTGGGGATGTTGGAGAGAGTAAGAAAGCCACTTCTAGGCTGATGTTGGCTTTTGCGGACTTTGGTCCTTTTTTGGACGTTGTTGGCTGGGCCGTGGACTCCTCACCTCTGCCTCCTACCCCCCCCAAGTCTGAGAGCCAGGGGTTTGCCTGCTGCTTTGACCTTTGAGGTTGCACCAGAGAAGTAGCTCCTTCCCTCCATCTCTTCCCAGTTGTCACATGGCCTTTTTCTTTGGACAGGTTTAAGGATTACCGGGAGCCACCCTGGGCCCCGAACCCATATGAGTTTTCCAAGCAGTACTGGTCCGTTCTGTCTGCCCGTCTGGCTTTTGTCATAATCTTCCAGGTGAGTTGTTCAGATAAGGCACAGCGGGTCAGGATCCGGGCTGCAGGGGTACAGATGGCCCCGTCTCCGGGTTTTCAGGGCTCTCTGTGACTCAGGGGCCTTCGCGTGCGGCAGGCAGCCCTGAGACCCTTCCCTGGGTGAGGGCTTTCATTAATGGATGGATTTGCAGAAGGAGGATAAAGTAGAGTAAGGTTACAAGACAAATGTGGAGTAAGGTGCAGGGTGGAGATTGATTCCCAGTTAAACCCAAGACCAGAAAGTGGGGAACCGCATGGAAGACCAGAGCCTCACCTCGAAGGCAGACAGACTGTCCCACCTGGTCTCCGCACCCAAGAAAGGCCTTGAGTTCTGACCCTTTCTTCCAGCTCTCGCCCCTCCTTTATTGTGTTGTTTCGGCCCCTGAGACACCTGGTGGGAAAGGCCCCCAGAGCCCCCCGGCAGCCCCGGGTGAATAGCAAACCTGAGCTGACGATTCCTATCTCCCACAATAGCCGAAGCTACAATTGCGTCGCCGAGATTCTCCAGGCTCAAGGCCCACCGTTCCCACTGGGGTCCTGCTAGCCTTGGAGCAGGGCTGGGGCACCAGTCCAGATCCCTTTCCCATCGCCACCCCTACCCCCAGGCTTTTGTATTCCCTGAAGGCAGGTCCCTGGAGGGCTCTAAGGTATCCTGCCCCCGGCCCCCAGCCCAGGAAGTGAAGAAGCCCCCCCCCCACCCCAGAGGCTAGTCTTTCACTTGGAGAAGCAGGCATTCTTCCTCTGGAGAGATGAGGCGATATGTGTGCCCGATCGTCACCTGTCCCTTGGCTGCCCCGCCTGCAGAAGCCCTCCTTACTTTACCACGTGTCACATGTCACTTTCACTCCCCGAGAGGGCTTGGTTTAAAAGGCCAGCGTCTGACTTGACCAAGCAGCTCCAGGTCACTTATGGCACCCGGCAGCCTCTGGGAGCAGCCCTTGGTTCCCAGGTCTTCCCTGGGCCCTGGGAGCACGCAGGGTTCAAGGTTGAGCTGGGGGTGGGTTCAGAGCGTGGAAGACAGATGGCAGGGCTCTGATAGCTCTTGGGCTGTCACTGTCCTCCAGGTCTAAGGAGAGGGGGCGTGCGAGCATAAGATGGGCAGGCAGAGGAAACTACAGCTGGAGGGTGAGGGGCAGCGTGTGGAAGGCCTGGGAGCAGGAGCATACGGGGAGCCGCCCTTTAGCGGGCGGTGCCGGCACTGCAGCACGTCTTCACCCACTTAAATAGAAAACGCTCCCAGGAAGGGAGGGGAGGTGGCTTACTGGGGGGAAGGAAGGCACTTACAGATGTGCACAAAACCTCAGAACCGATGCAGGCCCTTTGAGGCAGGGCCCAGGCAGGCGGTGAGACCAGAACGTGGGGTTGGCTGAGGTCGGAAGTCAGTGCAGAAACCAAGGGTCCACCTCCGATATGGGGACGGAGGGACAGTTGGGAAGAAGAGAGGGGCGGTTGGTTCAGGGAGAGCCCTGCAGGGGCCGTTGGGCGTTATGGCTGCTTTCTTGAAAGCTCTGGAGCCCGGATCCTGGAGGCAAGAACAGGACACATGGGGGCAGGGGGCGGAGGGGAAGAAGCCAGTTAACACTGTCTGGCCGTGCACGGGAGGGGGGCTCTGGGAGATGGGCGCGGTCCCTACTCCACTGTCACCCGGGGACCCCAAGGGGCAGTGATGCTCGTTGGCTGAGATCAGCCGCTGGTCGGCTGAGGAGCCAGAGGAACCCAGAGGCCCCCTGCCTCCCCGGGTCTGGGGTCTGTGCCCTCACCCCTGCCCACCCCGCCTGCCCCGGGGCGGTGGAGCCCTCCCGCCCCGCCTGTCCTCTCACCACCCCCCTTCTGGCCCTCAAAGAACCTGGTGATGTTCCTGAGCGTCCTTGTGGATTGGATGATCCCTGACATCCCCACCGACATCAGTGACCAGATCAAGAGTGAGAAGAGCCTATTTGTGGACTCCTTCCTGAAAGAGGAGCACGAGAAGCTCAGGCTGATGGAGGAGGCTGCCTGGAGGGGCCGGGGCCCCAGCCGTCGCAGCGGGAGGAGCCCGGCAGCCAGCCTAGTGCCCTCGGCCTGGAGCCAGCCGGGCAGCAGCGCGTCCTCGGGGTCCCAGCACACCAGCGTGTGACCAGCCGGGACCAGCACGGTGTCGTGTCCGTCCTTGCGCAGGATCCGGCCTCAGGGGCCCTTGAGAAGGGCGTGTGTGTGTGTGTGTGTGTGGACAGATTATTAGCGACAGGAGGCAGAGGATGGGCGCAGGAGGGAAGAGAATGATGCTGCTTTTCAGAAACTTCAAGCTTGGGTTTCTTTTAGGTCCTCTTTTGAGCTGTATCCTTTGGGGGATTGGTACCCGCTTTTGCACCCACTGGTGAAAGAACTGGGTCTCTCCAGCCCAGAGTCCCAGGCACCTCGAGCCCTGCCCTGTGCCCCCTCAGATACCGTCCCCGAATTTCGGTGGCCACAGGCCATGAGAAGCACAGTCCGGGCCCTGTTTCAGCCCCATCATAAGTGATCACCACCCCCCTTCCCACCATCACCCTGAGAAAACCCTCTGCGTCACTGTCACAGCCTCAGTGGATGCAAATTAAGTTCCGTGACTGATTGCTGTGGACCCAATGGTGAGGAGCAAAGGTGCAGACCTGGGCTTGTCTCCAGTTCACGTCGTGGGGACGCTTTGAGCTAAATGCAACTAGCCATCATTTTATGCAGGTTCAGGTTTAAAATAATAAATTGAAACATTCTTCACAAAGACGCATCTCCTTGTCTTCGGTTCTCTCTCCCTTGCTTCCTGCTGATATTTATGGAGCCCCTGCTGGGTGCCAGGCATTGTTCTCAGACTAGAGATACAGCGGAGGACAAAAGACAAAATCCCGCTTCGCGGAGTTAGGTTCTGGGGACAGTTATGTCAGACAGTGAGCTGGTGAATGCACAGCATTTCAGACGATCGTAAGAAATATGAAATAGGATAAGGGAGGCAGGAAATGCGAGGGCATGGGAGGAGGGGCTTGCCATTTTATACATGAATTCATGACAAACCCAGGATGGTTCGGAGATCACCTCTTGCAAAGCTAACGTCATTGATTGGTAACGGCCTCCCGAGCTCTGCGGGGAGATCTTCTAATTGGAAGCAAAGGCCAGACGTCATTTATCATCGCCTTTCACACACCTCCACCCACCTGCTGACCAGGACCAGTGCGCTGGCCCTTCCCTTGGGACCTGGCCCCAGTTCCCTGCAGGTCAGTCTGACTAGCGTACAACTTGGTCACAATGGAAGCTGCCGGGAGGGCCACACCCCAGAGGAGGTGTCGGTTACTTTAAGGACACGCTGAAGTTTTAGGTTGGTTTTCTAGTTTTTGAGGTTCATGCCCACCATCTTTTCTCAACATTTTACCTCCTTGTCCAAATCCTTTATGCTTTAGGAGTATGCTCTCCCCAGAATAATACGTTACTCTCCCCCCACCTCTCCATCCATTTATAATCTACGGTATATGAATCCAGCAGCTTCTAGACTCTTACAGGAATCCGTCACGGATAATCTGGAGGAGAGGTGAAGGCTCCCCCCAGCCCCCTGTAACCTTACTCTCTTGCATTTCCTGGGCCGCTGAAGGCTGTACCTTTTCCTGCAGTGTGTGTTTTCTGAGATAACATTTCTTGCTAGTGAATGAGGTTGGCCTCGTCCATTCCTCTCCTGACAAGTACAGTTCTGCAGCTCCCAACGGCACGGCACAAATGAAGCGTATGGCTCAGTGTGGATGACTGAGCTTACCTTCCACGGATCCGTTCTACTCAGCTTTTACAACCCCAGGCCCTGGGCAACCGTGTCTCGGATCTCCTAACCCCCTTCAGCCCAGGTAAGCGACATCCAAATTTCCACTCCTGCCCCGACCCACGGGGGTATCCGCTCTGCTCAGCCACAGCAGAGGGCGCCAGAGAGCAGAGCCCACCCTTCAAGGCCGAGCCACGCGTTCTGGAAAACAAAGCAGATGTTTCTTACACACGCAGCCCTGTTGCACATCTGGCTCCCCTCCTGCTCCCCTTCCTCCTCTGCCCTGTCCCCTGCACAGCAGCAGATGGCAGTGCCCGCAAAGCCACCTCCCTCCAGGACCAGCCGAGAAGACGTTCTGCCCGGGACTCTCACCCAGACACAGTGGATGCCACCGACCCTTCTGGCCTCCCCGGGGCTCCTGCAGTTTTATCTGCAGAAAGGAAGTGCAAGGCGAAAGCCAGATGGGAATTCCAAAAGACAGCTCCGCATATGAGTTCAGGAACCTTCATGTTTCATGAAGCTTCTTTCTCTCCCTTCCTAACAGAGGCCCGAGGCTTCCCAGCCAGGATGTCTTCCTCAGTTAGGGGGATGAAGCCACAGGCCGTAAGGGAAAGAGGCAGACTTTTGACATGGATCCCACATCATAACCTGCTCCTCGTTTTCCCCCAGCACAGTGGACTCTGGCTGGCCTGTCTCGAGTTCCTCGGAGAGTATGTGTCATCTTCTATCAGGAACCACATCTGCCTGGTCTGAGCTAGGCTGCTTGTTGGGAAACAGGTGAGGCCCCTGAAATAGGCCTCGTCAACCCTATTCCCCGGGCCACCTTCCTGCTACGCTCTCAGGAGCTTTGCTGGGTGTCTCCCTTACCAACTTCAAACTTGGTTTTCTCAGCTGTCAACCCCAGACTTTACTCCACCTGCCTCTTTTATTTATTTATTTATTTATTTATTTCTGGCTGTGTTGGGTCTTCGTTTCTGTGCAAGGGCTTTCTCCAGTTGTGGCGAGCGGGGGCCACTCTTCATCGCGGTTCACGGGCCTCTCATTGCCGCGGCCTCTCTTGTTGCGGAGCACAGGCTCTAGGCGCAGGCTCAGTAGTTGTGGCTCACGGGCCCAGCTGCTCTGCGGCACGTGGGATCTTCCCAGACCAGGGCTCGAACCCATGTCCCCTGCATTGGCAGGCAGATTCTCAACCACTGCGCCACCAGGGAAGCCCCACCTGCCTCTTTTGATTCTTTTCTTCTTGCTTCCATTTATTGCCCACTGTCTTTTCATGAGGCTGAGTTTTTCCATTTTATCTGTCTTCTCAGTGGCCCCTATCTCTTTTCAGAAACCCCTCGGAAGCTCCTCTCCACATAGCTGGGCAACATATGTAGAGTACTTTTCCATATCGTAATGTCAAAAGCAGGTGGTGTTATTAATATGGGCAGATCCTGGCTTTTTGGGGTCAGAAGCTTATACAATTTTAGGGACCCTCTTTAAGAAAAAAGTACCCCAGATTATGAAATAAAATTAGGTACAAAGGTGAATATTTATCTAGCATGAAGAGAGAAATCACAACAAAATATACATTTTAGGCTAACACCAGAAACACCCCAAAAGGGACTTCCCTGGGAGCCCAGTGGCTAAGACTTCGCCTTCCAATGCAGGGGGTGCGGGTTCGATCCCTGGTCGGGATCTAAGATCCCACATGCCTCGTGGCCAAAAAACCAAAATATAAAACAGAAGCAATATTGTAACAAATTCAATAAAGACTTTAAAAAAATGGTCCACATCAAAGAATCTTTAAAAAAAAATTCTTAAAAAAAAAAAACACCACCACAAAAGCCATAACAAATAACTTCATTTTTTATTAATTAGCCAACTCGCTCACCCTTATAATAATACTGCTCCCTCCACACCACTGGCTGCAGGCTCTTTAATTGCCTTTTCATACCAATATTTCCAATAAGGAGAAGAGAAAGGAATCCAGTCTTTTCCTCTAGCAAGTTTGATCTACATTTACTTTCTATTTTGGATAGAAACTTAAAATTTTTCTTTCAGTTCTACAACTCACTGTTGGTCATTTCATGTGAATTTTAAGATTACGGTCAAATTTGGGAAAGCATCTATCAAGTTCCTTTCATAGATAAGCTCTAAGATCGAAAACATGTTCCAGACATTTTAAAAGCAGTTCCACCTCTATTCTCTGTATATCCTTCTAGTGCTGGGCACCCTTGGAAGGGGCCTTGGAGCTAAAATTGCATTAGCTTTAATGTCAATGTGCCTCTCATCATTAGCCCTGTTTTGATAGCCACTGAAACTGAAGCCTGGAGTTCACACAGCTGTAAGGACTTCAGCACCAGGGTACAGGCTTCTGTTTCTTGGATATCGTGACCCCCCACTCAGAGGCCCACTGCCCCTGGGTGCTCTCCCGGCGGCCCACGGCGTAAGGCCAGTGACAGTGCCAGTACTAGTAATGATATAAGGACAATCACCACCCACAGAGCAATTACTAGGAGCTAGTTCTTCTGCTAAGAACTGAACGCTCTTCACAGTCTTTAATCCGCACAACCTCCTGCGAAGTGTGTTTAGTCCCCGTCTTACTAAAGAGCCCTACCACCAGCTTGGATTGCAAGCCCTCCTTTTCCTGTGAATGACTGGAGCGCCCACATGATGATTAATAAAGCTGGACCAAGAAGCCACTGGTGTCTCCTTCTTGAGGCCTCCTGCCTTGGGTTCCCCCAAGTTCTCCGGGGTCTACCCATCCCAAGGGGGCTTCCAGAGACCCCCTGAGGAGACAGCAGGGGGGTATTCCGTGCTCTTTGGCAAGTGTCACACGTGTGCTAGAGGGGTCATCTGCCACTGCACATTGACGCCCTCGCTGACCTGACTTCTGACCCCAGCAAAGTCGCGTGTCCCACACTTGGACTCCACGATTATCCCCCAGGGATCTCGGCCTCACCACACAAGTACCAAATTCAGCCACTCCTTGGAACTCCCAGATCTTCGTATCAAGCCAGTTTCCCCAGCCAGGACCCCCCTTCCAGGTGGGGACCTCCCTTCTGAGGCCTGGTGGTCTCTCCCATCACACTGACCCACTCTCATAGATACTGATTTGGGGTTATGAGTTGGGGGTCTCCGAGTGTCAAGAAGAATCAGTCCACTCCCCTCCAGACCAAGCTGAATCTAAGCGTTTGCCTCTCAAGCTGCAGAAGCTTCCATGCTTACTCTGCTCTGGGCAATCCCTCATTTACCCAGAAGAAAAGCTCTGTGTCAACCTTCCCTGAGCCCAGCGCCTCTAACCTCACTGGGCAGAGCTGGCGAGAGCGGTGGGGCAAGGGGTGCCAGCGCCAACACACACAGAGGAACATGGGGCTCCAAGAAGCTCTGTCTCTGCTCAGCTAGGAGGAGGCGGCACCTGCCTTGCCCCCGAGCCTGTGCCTTCACCTCTCACTGGAGAAAAGGAAAAGGCACATTCCTGAGCTGTCTGTTTGGGTACAGCCTCATGGGGACAGAGTCTTTCATGTGATGCCGAGGAAACCTACTCTAATAGGAAATGCACCCCTTTTGGGAGCCAGACATGGGCTCCAGTGCCCACTGTCCTGCGGGGCAAGCCCAAAGCTTCTCTGGGTTGCTTTCCTTGTCTGGAGCATGGAAATGATGGCGACCCGGCCTCCTCCTCGGGGCTGTCCTGGATAAGCCACAGAGCACAGGACCAATGTCCAGGGGTGGTATTGTAATGAACAGATCCATTTCTGAGATGCGAGACTCATCACCGATGGCTCAGAGAAGTGCAAGCCCAGTATAAGATTCATCAGTAAACACTCTCATTGCCAGAAGTGAACTGAAAGTCCAGGAGAGGCCCTTCCTAGAGGGGGAAGCACAGACGCCAGGAAGTGCAGTGTTTGCATGTTACTGGGATCATCCCTGCAGGGTACCCGGCACCACCTGTCAGCGTCCTTGACCTCAGCGTGTTTCTAAGCTCCATTTCAGGACTGGGTTGGAGATAAATAGGCAATTGAGGCAGACCTCAGAGGCAATGTCACTGCCCAGGATTCACTAAAGAATTATTGTCTTTCCCCCCCACTTCTGTTAACGTGCCTTGGCTTTTAAAACAAATGTCTTGCTTTGACGTCGAATAAGTGTGTAGTGGTTTTTTAAAAATATTGCACCAACTCCATTAGAAACATGTTAAGTGATGCCCAACTATAAGTTTCAGTCACAAGACCATGATTTTCAGAAAATGCATTAATCTCAACTAATTTTTCATGGTTTGTGTGGTTTCCCTGAGTGGTTCCCTCTAAAAATCTACCAAAGAGAAGAGAGTTGATTGTGGGAGCAGGGGAGACTTCTGGATTCAAATGCTTCACCATCAAGACTGAAATCCCCTCAGAAGAAAACTGGCTTTTCTGCTGATCTTTGGATGATTTCTTCATGGCATCACAGCACATCTAGAATCCAAGATGGTGACACTGGTCATACCACTGCCTGTTAGGAATGCCGCGTACAGGCAATGATATTCCAGGATCACTAAATTAGGAAAGGCCAGAGGACGTCTAGAGAGCTGGCAACCAAGAACAGGCTTTCTGAAAAGTGCTTTCTACCTATTCGTGAAGGTCTGCAGTCTCATATCTGTTTCCAGTAAGAGTGGAAATGAATCAGATGCGTATTGGAAATCACCAACTCAGCTGAGAATTTATGTTGAAAAGACATTATGTGGGATTTCTCTGTCCCTTATTGGTGGGATTTCTCTGTCCCTTATTGGTGGGATGTCATTTGGAAAGCAAAGGGTCAGAGAAAAGCATGTCTCACTGGTAAAGAGTTTTTTTTTAAAACAGAAGCTATTTCTGTTTCTTTAAATGTCACCGTCTTTCAGCTCTGTTCGGTGTTCTGTAATGACCTATATGGGAATGGATTCTAGAAGAGAGGGGATATATGTATATGCATGACCGATTCACTTTGCTGTACAGCAGAAACTAACACAACATTGTAAATCAACTATACTCCAATAAAACAATTTAAAAAAGAGATTTGAAGTTGCTATTATAATATTCAAGATGGTTAAACTAGAGTGAGAGAGAGATCAGAAATTCTATGCAGAGTGTGTCAGGCAATGCACAACAGAAGGATTATCAAGTCACTAAAGTATTAAAACAACAGAGGCTGCATAGTCTCCCTGAATATCTAACTGGACCCCTTGAGGACGTGACCCCCACTGTTTGGACAGGAGTGTTGCTGCAGGCTGGCCGTGGCTCCCAGCTGCCCAGCCCCGGCCCGACCCTTCTCCTCGCCTTCTCCTTCATTGCCACTCCGCAGTGCCCTCTTCTCAGTTCTCACGCCCACGACTCCTCCCACAAGCTTCCAGCAACCTGGCCCCTTGTCCCTGGGCATGCCCTTCTGTGATGCTTCTCAGGACAGAGAGGGAGACTCCTGGTCCACTGGGGTCATGCCCCCTGGGCTCAGGCTTAGAGATCTACCAGCTCCCTCCCAGTTCCCTCTTTTGTTCTGCAAGGGGAACCACATATACATTGTGAGTCTGGGCTAGGAAGGGGTGTGGGGAGTGAGGGATGGACATGTAGGCATGTAACGGCCGCTCGTGGGGACCTGTTTCAGACCAGACACATCATCTTCGTTATTTGTGATCCTTACAATGACCTGTAACAATGAGCCCATTTCATGTATGAAAACTTGGTGCTTTAAGATATTCTCCAAGCTGCTCAAGGACACCTAGCAAATACATTCACGAGCCAAAGGTGAAACCTCGGTCTGTCCCAGAGGCTGTACTGTTTCCTCTATGCCAGCCTGCCATCCACCTTCCCCCCAGCCTTTCCCCCCGTTATTAAGTTATATAAATTCTCTACTTCTCCAGACTTATTCATTGTCATCTCTTCTGTATTCCCACATTCCTTTCCTGGGCTTTTGCTACATCTGGATGCTCGTTTCTGGTTTGCCACCAGAAAACCCATGATCTTACCCTTGACGTCTGGTTCCTACTCAAGGCGACACACCTTGACTAGCCAGCCTTTTCTTCCTGCTGTATTTCATGGATGCAGTCCTCTCTCCCACGCCCAGGTCCCCACTCTTCCATCACCAAACCCCTGCAGCTCTGCTTGAGACTGGCAGGCTTAATGTTCGAGCACCCACCCCACGGAAAGGTACGCACACTCGCTCGTGAGCTTGACTTCCTTTAAGGGAAAGGGACACGCGTTACTAATCTTTAGGATCCAAATCCTAGCCTAGTCCCTGCACACAGTCTGCACTCAGTAAATGTTGATCACTGCGAGGAAGGAAGGCAGGGATGGAGGGAAGGAGGGAAGAAGAAACATGGGGCTGGAGTACCCGCTGGGGTAGTGAGGAGGTGGGTCAGCAAGGAGGCTTTCATGAGAAAGCGACAGTGACCAGCCACGGCCCTCCCCTCTCCAGGCCCCACTGCTTCACTCTCCACAGCTTTAGCGCAGAGAATCAGAGCTGACATATCACTGACACACCAGCAAGGGCCAGGCCAGGGATGAAAGTATTAAAATAACTTTTTTTGGTTTGTTTTTTAACAAAACAGAAACTAATATAACTGACAGTAGCATTGCTATTTTCCAGAAAAACATCAAGGCCAAAGATATAAACAGACAACTGATAGACAGAGACTAAAAACATATAAAGGAGCAAAGCTCACTTTTGCTGGTATTTGTAACAAACTTGAGGCATTGACACCATTTAGATTGGCAAAATATTTTACAGTGTGGCTAAAACTGTTGTATAAACCTTTTTTTTTCTGTGATATAATCAGCTTTATTTAAAATATATATATATGTATACTTGTTCTTTGCCCCCAGTTCCTGGGAAAAAAAAAATTGAAGTGTAGTTGATTTACAATGTTCTGTTAATTTCAGATATACAGCAAAGTGATTCAGTTATACATATATATACATATATATATATATTCTTTTTCAGATTCTTTTCCCTTATAGGTTATTACAAAATATTGAGTGTAGTTCCCTGTGCTGTAATATTGAAATAACTTTGTACTCGATTATAAATAACCACTGCTCCCCCTAAGTTCCCCAAGTGTACTTTCAGGCCACCCCAGTACTTCCTGCAGGCCCCCTGGTCTTCACGGTGATCCTGGAAGTAAATAAAAGAGTTTTGCTTGTCACAGCAGGGCACCTGGGGACCCTGTAATCGGTAGGCATGCAGGCTGTACCGCGTGGAAAACGTTGAAATATGTCTGCATAAAATCACCAATTCCTGAACGCCTAATCCTGGAAGTCTCATCAGTTCCTGCTTGCCTGCCATCCTACCCACCCAGAGATTCCCCTTCAGCAGCTTAGAATCCTTGGATTTGCTCAGAGCCTCTGAGTGGAGGTTGCCCTTTCTTGTCTCAAGGCTCTTAAGCCACAGCGGGCGGCCAACGTAAACAAACCCAAGAGCAATTGGCTGAGTTCACGCCAAAGGAAACAAGCTGGGTAGCTGCCTACCCTTGCCTTGATTCCAGAGCATAAGCTAGATTCAAGATGGGAAAAGCTTTGGCGTCTGTCACATTGGCTTCTCTGTGGAAATCTCATCAAAAACTTTTGGACCTTCCAGATTTCCTGACAAGTCTGTAGCAAAGGCAAAGATGTGCATGTCTCCAGTTCCCTAGGTACCCCCCTCTTCCCTCTCCCCACCTCCCCCAATCCTAGTCTCTTCCTGAAGGAGAGGTGATTATCATTTCTAATCTGATCCCGAGGGAATATATTAATCACAGCCAACCCTTTTCCACATCCCCAAAGCCCTGGAGATCCTCTGCCTTTACTATGTTCTGGTGAATATACTCTGAGCCATTTTGGGGGCCTTTCCAGTTGGCTCAGAGTGTGGGGTCTAAGACCCATCTCCACTAAGGTAGCTTACGTTTTCTCAACAACATTATGATGGGCTTAAGCACCAAGAAGCCCATGTTCATGAACACCTGCTATCTTCTCCATGCGACACGTCTTTTCCAGGAGAGAGGAAACAGTGCTCACTATTTTCCCTGCCTACATTTAATTCAAGTCCATCCCCTCTCTTCCTCCTGCTGAGAAAGGACTCCAAGATGCAAAAGTGTACCAAACTCTGGTCCCGATGGTGGTGACATGACTCAGACACACACTGATAATCCCTGTGGCTTGCGGGTCCCTCCGGAGGTCACCGCACTCATCCCACTGCCTCCAGGCCAGGAACCATATCAAACTCATCCAAGACTGTATGCCAAAGACCAAATGGGCAAATGAGCCCGGGGCCTGGAATCAGTCAGTCGGAGATGAAAGGAAACCATGTTCCGGGAAAAAGAGAATGGCAACTGGGGCAGTCATGCAGACCAGCCTTCCGATGCCATATTGCCCGTGGCCAGAGGTGGCCGGCCACAGGCCAGTATCTTTGCAGCCTAGGTCACCATTGATTGGTGTACGGAACACGCAAGAGGAGGCAATGGACTAGTTAAGGAGGAATTAAATGCGGAATTTATCTAATTCAAAGTTGCTTTTAGGGAGTGGAACTGCACAGCCACTGGGAAGGATGCCCCAAGTGGCCTGGGGTGGCTTTGGTGGGAATTTTGAGGAGTGGGTTCCCGGGGGTGGGGAGCAGCCCCACAACTTCAATCTTTTCTCACCCGAGGCCTCTGTGCTTGAGGTTCCGTTGCCTGAGGTTCTCATATCATTAGTTCCCTCTCTTTGAGTCTCTGCTCAAATATTACTTCCTTAGAGTGGCCTTCCCTCACCATCTTCCAGGGGTGCCTCTGGACTTGGTGGGGGCACACCCATGTGGTGTGGTCTGCCGTTGGGAGGACAGACCCAGGAAAGGACACACCCAGCTCTGGGAATGGCCTTGGGCCACTTGGTCAGAAAACTCTGGGGTCCCAACATCTGCAAGGTGGTCTAGAAGGGGGTGCTCCTCACTGAATGGGGAGGGGCGAGGCTGGGAGACCACGGAGCAGACCCAAGTCTCCTCCTGACGGGTGGAGAGGATGGCATTGCTTCTCTCCTCAAGGCCACAGAGCTGCAAGATGGCCTCTGCTCCAGCCATCACTTCGTTCTAGGGAAAAAAGAGGGAGGGGAGGTAACAAAGACCCAGCAAAATAGCCTCCCTGTATCTGCAGTGTGCACGTCGCTGCCTGGGACTTACTCACATGCCACCCTATTGGAAGGGGAGCCTGGGAGATGGGGTTTTCTTCTGCTGGCACATTGCCCACCTCCCACCAGAGTCAGGGTTCCACTGGTCGTGGAAAAGAGGAAAGTATTTCTGCACAGGTGATTAGTACTGTCTGCCCCGCCCTTCCACATGCTCCTCCTGGGCCTTTGAATAAGGAAGGAGAAGGTCTAGCTTGAAGCTGAGAGTGACCCATGGACCCTCATCCAGGTCTTCCACCCTCCCTCTCTCCTTCCCTTCCTCTCCCCTCTCCTCCATTTCTATGGGGTGAGGTCGGGAGGGTATGGCTGAGGATAGCTCTATGTTGACATCATCCCAATTTCGTGACTGCAGAAGGAAGCGGGAGTCATTTTCCTGGCGTTTGTACATGAAAACCAGGGAAAAACTCCGGTTGGGTGACAAGCCTATCCCTGGGCCACTGCCACTCATCACAGGCGTGATTTTCTATATTAGTCAAGTCTGGTCACAGAGGGATTCAGTCTGGCCCGCAGGAAGCTGGCATGTTTTCCCCAAGCTTTGCCATTTCTTCCAGGTGGCCTGAGGGTCCTCACGTAAGCTTGGTTCCTGGTGGCCGTTCCTGACAGCCCCAAGTTCCACAGGCAGAGATGCAGCACGGCCCTCTGCAACCGCAGCCCATGACCCCACGTGCTCAGAAATGAGATGTGTCTCATCTAGAAAATGAAGAGGTGGTTCCAGATTGACTTTTCAGGTGCCTTCTGACATTCACAATCTGTGGATTCAGGATGCTGAAATCTTGGGGAGAGCAGATTACAATAATCCCAGGTATTAGTTTGGAATATGCTTCGTATAAAGCCCCTTGCTGGCAAGCCTGATCACTGCATCCTGGAAGCTGCCCTCCAGACTTCTCTGGATCCAATGGTGGCAGAAAGTCATCATCTGCATTTTATAGATGAGGTGCAGAGACTTACTTCGTTCTAGTAGGTGGGAAGTTGGCCCCCTAGACCAGCACGTCCAGTGTTTTCTCCTCTCCAGCACGTGGGCTCATGCTCTTAGCGAGGTGGCTACAGCATCCAGCAAAGGGCTCTTGCTGACTAGCTAAGATCCTCTCCCCAACCTCAGAGACCACCCATCCTGGGGTCAACTGGTTTCCTCTGACACTTAAGATTGGGTGTAGCATGAGGGCTCTTTCCTCAGATCTCTCCCATTTATACACACACACACACACACACAAGCTCATGCCGTGGGGATCATAAATCCCTTCTTCCCAATGTTCTCTCTGCTCAGATGTTCTTCCCTGGGTTGTACTTGTGATGACAAGAGGGAGATAAAGGGAGTGGGATGGAGGTAAAATTACCTTCTAATCTTGTTGTCTGTGCTGCCTGAATGTGTCAGAAGAGTTCCACTTTTGTTGAGTTCCCTGCTGATGCAGGCATGTAGGGGGTCATTGGTCCAGGGGATGTTTTTTCATGAGTGTTAGAATCTCATCTTGCTAATCTATTAGTTGACAAGTCTGCACTGAGCATCTGCTCTGTGTGTGGTTTGGAACAAAGTGTTAAGGGAGTTCAGAGGCATGAAGGTACTGGAATTTAGATGGTCAATTAGACAGATGCATTTGAGAAGGCAACAGTATCAGGAAGCAACGCCAAATGCTAAATTTGTGAACAGGAAAAATCTTGGTGGGCAAGGAAAGGTTAGCTGTTGAGGTGCCATTTGAACTGAGCCAAGGAGGGTGACTGGATTTTCTACAGATGGAAAAGTGGTGGGAAGTTTCCAGTTGCCCATCCAGCTAGCTGGGCCGGGTCGGGCGGTAACTGTGGAGGCAGAGAGGGAGCTGTCGATAGACAATGAATAAGATATGAATTAGGGCTTGGTGCTTTGTAAAACTCTAGAAATCTCTGAGAAAGGGCTATGAATCAATCAACCAATCAACCGGCATTTACAGAGTTCCCACCATGTGCTAGTTGCTGGTGGTTCAGAAATGTGTAAGATGTGGTCTGGGCCCTGATATGAAAAATAGAATAATTGGAGAGGACATTTGGCATAATGAAGTGAATCTGGATAAATCAAATGGGAAGCCGTGAGTCTTGGTGTAGAAATGTCTGTGGTAGACCAAGCCATGCTCCCCCCCCCACCACCCCACTTGCAGTCAGGTGTGGCTAAATAACAAATTTTCCTTAGTGGATTAATGTGAGTGACTCCAGGTCAAGGTTTTAAAAGGAGGGTGTGCCTTCTCCACTTGGATGTAGAGCCACAAGTAGAAGGAGGCTGAATCCCTGAGTTGGAGTCCTGCTGTCACCAGGAGCGCCTTCGCTGGTCTGTTACGAGACTCAGAGATATGCTTCTGTTGTGTCCAGCTACTGAAGTCTTAGGGTTGATTTATTAGAGCAGCTAGTACTTTCTTAGCTCTTTTCATTACGCATCCCCTGCAAGGAGATCAGATAATCCCTTAGCAGCATTTTCTGGGACCCTGTTCTAGGGCTGAGGACACACAAATGGGCTTACATGACAAGTATGTGGAGAGTCAGAGCTTAGGTTGAAATGACTGCATCTGTCTCTCAGGGCGTTCTGACTCTTCCCTGCTCCCTCCCATGTGCCCGGTGGGGGGGGTGGGACACATGCTCCTGCCCATCTCTTCCCCCTTAGCACTCAGAATAACCCAGACAGATCACGTGTTCCTCTTCCTGTTTCCCACAGACCTGCTCATTGGGAGAGTCTGGTCGATTACAGAAGGAGAGTCTCTAATCTTTTATTTTCTGCCAGTTGACTATTAGAAGATCCTTGATTATGTGTAAATTTACTACCGGGTCATGAATACATTTAATACAGTTTCATAATTTAAGATACTACTTGCACTGTGCAGCTTTCCGAAACGCTTTGCGCCATTTCCCAAAAAAGGCGTAATGAATGAATGATGATGATTAATTATTACTAATTATTCATAATTAATGAACCGGAAGTAGACCACAAGGAGAAGGGAAATAAGGGATGTGAGTGAGTGAGTAGAGCGTGAGTATGCTCAGGCTTGAGGACCTTCCCTACCCCACAGGCGGAGGGTCTGCGGGGCCAGCCTTGGTGGAATGGGGCAGCGTGTCTCTGGTACCCTTTCCCTTCCCCATCCCAAGCATCCCTCTGGACCATCCCTGGTCCAGCTGCTCCCCACTGCCCCCCGGAGCCCATAATATCCTATTCCTGGTCCCAGGTAAGCATGCTGACGATGGTAACTGTGCCAAGCTTAAATTATTTCTCTTCTCAAGATGAGAAAAGTTGTGTATAAAAGGGCCTTGTGAATTCTGAAAAATAATTAAGGCTCGAAAGAAGGAATTACTGTATAATTCAACAGTGTAATTTAACACAACATAAAATGGTGTAACCACTTTAGAAAATTGTGTGCTGTTGGTTCAAAAGCTAAAGTACACATTCCCTAGGGGTCACTCCTAAGAGTCCACTCCTCAGAATATACCCAACGGATATGCATATATTTGTGCAACAAAAGACAGTTAAAAGAGCACTCATACCAGCAAGATTCATAATAACAATGAACTGGAAACAAACTTCGTGTCCATCAACAGTACATGGATAAATAAACTGTGGTAAATTCACAAATGGAATACTATACAGCAAAGAAAAATACAAACTCTGATACATGCAACAACAGGAATGAATCTCTTGGATGTGACACTGAGCAAAACAAGCCAGACATTCTAGATATTTACAGTATAATTCCATTTACAAGATCAAAGATGGCAAAAAAAAAAGTATTTTTATGAAAAACAAGAGTACTGGCTATTTTTGGTGGTCAGTGATTGGAAGAGCAGGAAGGATGCTTCTGAGAGCATGAAGGTGTATTCTCGGGGCCCAGAATGTTCTATGCCCCTGACTTGGGGGGTGGTTTCATGTGCTTCAGATTTATGTACCTTACTGTGTGTATATTGTATGCACTATAATTTTTCAATGTTAAGATAAAAGAAAGCTTTGATAGTAGGGTTGCAGTCACTGTGGCAGGGGGCGGCTGAGGTGTCTTAGGGCTGGGGGTCACCAGTGGAGCAGAAGACACTGGTCTGCACATTGAGCTCTGGGCCCACGGAGCAGCCGGGGGCTCCATCATCCTAGTCTGCAAGGAGCTTTGGGCACCACGTGAGAAGTTCTGTGCTTTACCCTCCGTTCCTTCTGTGTGAGAACTCACCACATCTCCAAAGGAACCAGATGTGTGAAGACTTGGACCACCCCATCCTGGACAGGGTAGCTGTGCTGTTTGCCTGATGTCTTCTCCTGGTCCATTCACTCTCCCACTTTGCGGAGTAACTATTTTATTTTCTCTTTTCTCCCCTCAAACCTTCAGTGGCTACTCCCTCATCCTCACCCTCCTTCACTGAGAAGGTAGGAGCCATTGGAGGACAACCTCTACCCCACTCCTGCCCCACATCCTCCAGCCCCGGGCCTCCAGCACTCTCCCAGCTGGTCACACCCTTTCATACCAGACCCCACCCTCTCTTCTGCTCAAGTGGTCAGCCAGCCCCTCCTGCATTGCTGGTTTTCCCCTCTTGGGTCATTCCCATCAGCACAAAGGCAAGGTGTAATACCTCCTATCTTACAATAAAAATATAAAACGTCCTCCCTCCAATATTGTCCCATTTATCTGCTCCTCTTTAGAGCAAAATCCCTCCAAAGATTTGTAAATCTTAATTATCTCCACTGGGAAGAATTTTCTCCTTTCTCTCTTGAACTCTCAGCATCTGGCCCTTATCCCCACTACTTGTCAAGGTCACTCCATCCAATGATGGCCCTCAGTCTTCACCTTAGTTGATAACCAGTAGCATCGGTCGTTTCCCCCTCCTCCTCCTTGATGTATGTTCTTTATCTGGGTGCAGGGCAACCCTTTCTCTTGATTTTCCCCCTTCTTCACTGATGACTCTTGCTTCAACTCCTTTCCGCCACTTTTTTTTTTTTCGGTTTGGTTTTATTGTTTACATACACCCCCCCAGGCTTATTCCTTGGATCTTTTCATTTCTCTCCCTCCCCTTACTCCATTATTTCTCATCCAGTGTCAGGGTTTTAAATACAAACTCCAAACATTTATCTCTAACTGCCCACTGGGCGTGATATGAATATCTAATTTTGTCTCAAATTTAGTATCTCCCAAACCAAATTCCTCTTGCTGGATTCCCATCACAGTATATAGTGAACCTGCTCTACAATTGCTTAGGTGAAAAGCCTTTCCTTGTCTCAACCCTCGAGTGCCTTTCTCAGTCCAAAGAGTCTGTCTTTTATCCAAATGCCGGGCGAAGACTGAAAGGCCACCCACAGCCTTTCTCATCTCTGCTGATGGAAATTCCATCTTCGCAGTTGCTCAGATCAAAAACTTTGGCCTCGTCCTTACCTCCTCTCTTTCTTTCATGATCCACATTTGCACCATCAGCAAATACTGTCAGCTCTACTTGCCAGAACCTGCTTGCTTCTTGCCAGCTCTGCCACTTCTAAACCGCTGTCACCTCTGCAGGATTATGACAACAGCCTCCCAGACTCCCTGCTTTAGTGCATTCTCCCCCTCGCAGCTGGATCAGGCATTTAAACCTGGAAACTGTCCATGCCTTTCCTCTGCTCAGAACTTCCAATGGACCTCCCTTCTCGTTCAAAGTGAAGAACAAAGTCCTTACCACCCGATCTGGAACCTGCTTCCTCTCTGACTTTGTCTGCTGCACAGGGTGATATTCAGAATGTTAAACAGCACAAAAGATACCACGTGGGCACTGACTAACCTGAACAGGTGCCCACCACAGGGCTGGAAGAAGGACCAGAAGGTGTCCTGCTCTGCCAACCCCCATAGCGGCTGGATATGGGCATTCCAAGGGGGAAGGCTTTGTAACTAAGGTCGTGGTGGGTGGTATTTAAGAGTTTGGAAAAGTGGCCATTTAACCAACCAGTTTGGAAGGTTTTCAATATTTGAATGATCAGGACTCCTATATATAGGTGCACGTTGGCTGAATATCAGCTTTGCTGCTCCCATTTTCTTCTCTTCGCTCTGCTCCTGCCCCGCTGGCCTCATTCCTGCCATGTGCCAAACATCTGTGTGTGGGATGCTCTTCTCCACGTGTCTCTCCCCTCAGTCCTGCAGACCTCTGCTCAAATTTCATCTTCTCAGAGAAGTCCCAGCCCCTCCATCTCCCTGGTCAGTATCGTTCTCCAGAGTTTTCTCAACAACCTGATCTGCCCTCTATCTACTTGCTTATTTTTTATTTTCTGTCTTCTGCACTGGAATGTGGATTTCTGGAGGGAAGGAGCTTTGTCTTTCTGCTGCAGCTCTAGTGCCTGCTCCATAGGAGGTACTCAATAAATTGTTGAAGAATGAATAAATGATCACTCTGTCATTAAATAAAACTAATCATTAGTACCAACTGTCCCTCTTGCTAGGTAGGCTAAAGCTCGGAACAAGGAAGAACTTCTTGAGAGTTGGAGCTACCCACAGGTGGCATGAGCAGTTTCAAAGAGATGATGTGCTTACAGTTTTGGGAATCTGTGCATTAAGTTGGGAAATCGGGCTCCACCCATCTGGGCTTCAAGTGATGCAGCTTAAACTCTCAGGGCCTCTGTGGCCACATCTGCAAGATGGGGTAATAACCCCTGTCAAAGGGTTGTGGTGACAGGGTGTGCTAAGTCCATATTATAATGTTACACACGTATTAGATGTATACAGTTGGTTCCTTTCCTCTTCCTTTTCCAATCCTTGCAGGGGTGTGGTGGTCCTCGGGTGGACATATAGCTTCAAGGATGCAAGGGTAGGTGGGGGAAGTGGAGTCAGGCAGGGGCTGGAGACGGGGGTGGGAGCAGGGGTTGGTATCGTTGCCCCTGCTGGGATGGCTCCCAGGCCTGCTGAGTTGGAGGACACAGAGCCTTCTGTGATGATCTGGGAGAAGTGACAAGCACGAACCCAGATCACGCACATTCAAAGCCCAGTCTGGTTCCCTGGCACAACAATCCAGCAGGCAACAGCTTGCCTCCTTGAGTCAAACACTGAGTAACTGGGTCGTTTAGGTCTGAACTGATAGGGCGGGATGGGATCCCAAACACTACATCTTTTCTTTGAATTCAGGTGGACTGTCTCCAAACAAAGGGTTCTTATCCAAGATTCCATGACTCCCAAGGTATGTTTGGATAGAACTCACCCAAGAACTTGGATGGGAGAAATACTTCTTTCTTTTGCTAACCTCTGACTGAATTGGAGCACATCCCTCTATGTTGAGTCCAGGCAACGATCCACAGTACTGTTAGTGGTACCGGTGACTATGTCACCCACAGAATTCACAGTTTCATGTCACACTCTAGTTGTTGCAACTGTCACAAAATATCAACATACTCATCATTACTTTGAAACAATGATAGCTTTTAGAACTGTTATTTAATGCATTACTAAAGACATTGTTTATCATATTTTTATTTATTTATTTATTTATTTTTGGCTGTGTTGGGTCTTCGTTTCTGTGCGAGGGCTTTCTCTAGTTGCAGCGAGCGGGGGCCACTCTTCATCGCGATGCGCGGGCCTCTCACTGTCGTGGCCTCTCTTGTTGTGGAGCACAGGCTCCAGACGCACAGGCTCAGTAGTTGTGGCTCACGGGCCTAGTTGCTCTGCGGCATGTGGGATCTTCCCAGACCAGGGCTCGAACCCGTGTCCCCTGCATTGGCAGGCGGATTCTCAACCACTGCACCACCAGGGAAACCCTGTTTATCATATTTTTTCATCATATCTTCGTAACTGTGTTTCAATCTCTTTGGTTTCATTTGTAATCCTTTGTGTTTCACTATATTCTTTGTTTTGTAAAAGGTTTACTCTGAGAAGTGTCTATGGATTTCAGGACACTGCCAGAATGATCTATAGCTCAGAACACTTCTCTGAACCATCTGAAAGAGACAGATGTATGTTGTGCTGTGTCGTGTGTGCGGGTGTCCATGTACCACATTCACACATAGATGTGTTTGTGTTCCTGACTCAGAATCAACCTTCAATCTAATTTCAGAACTTTGATCCTTTCCTTCTGACACAAAAACAGGTTGCCCTGACAGCAGGCCTGGAGAAGAGCTACCTGGTCTTCCCCTCACCACGATGAAGTCACCTGGAGCCATCTCCTCTTGCAGGTGATTGGCTGGGTCAATGGACCCCTTATTCCTGAGCCCCATTTCCCTGCCATCATCCATCCACCCAGGACCCCACTGGCACTGATGATCTTCCTGAGCTGTCTCCTCTTTCCCCATCTGTTATTCACAGAAGGTTTAAACTTCTTTTTAGGTCCAAAAACTTCATTCTACTAAGAAAAACAGAACACAGTACCCTTAGCTGAGAATTAGTGAATTGTCGGGTCCCCATATAAAGAGGCGGGGGCTTCAGAAGAGCCCAGGAAACTGCTGATGTAAGCATCCCGGTCCTCTGTTTCCACCCCTACTTCTCCAGTGACATGGCAAGACTCCTTGGTCTGAAACTACCGGAGGAGTCGCCTTTGCTCTTTCTTCATTTTAATGAGATAGGTTAGGTCAGTGGAGATAGGAAAGAAAGATGACAGAGTGGGATGTTCAGAATTGACCAAGAACACCCCTAATTTGGAGCTACTGAAGGCCGAGAAGTTCCCTCCCCTTCTCTGTCTTGAGTGGCTTGAATCTAGAGGCAGGACGAAGAAATAAAAATACAGACGTGCAATGAGCAGATACTTTCCTTGGCCCTGAGGATGCAACGATGAATAAGAGGATGACTCTCCTCAAACTCTGGAGAGGAAGATGAAATGTAACGAATGAAAAGAGAACAACATAAAGGAGTATATTAATGATAACCTTTTAAGTTGCAAATGACAGAAACCTAATTCAAACTAGTTCAAGGAAAAAGTCATTTTTTGGCTTATTCATTAACTTAACTAGTGTGTTAGCTTTCCCTAGATTTTGTTGCAGTAATATCCAAAATCTCAGCGTCTTATATTTACGAAGGTTTGTTTCTTACCCATGTTATATGTCCTCCAGTAGGGTAAGAAGGACCCAGACTTTATTACTGGACCAGATTGAGAGAGCAGTCTTTTTCTTGGTCTTGTGAAAGAGGAACAAAGCAATAGTGAAACCAGGGAAGTCTTCTTCAAGCTTCTGCTCAATAGCAGCATGTATCACCTGAGCTTGCGTTGGTCAAATACCACAATGGTCAAAATAGTCACGTGGTCAAACCTGGTATCCGTGGTCGGGGGACATATCCTCCTCCTACAGGACAGAGCTTCATGGAGGGACCTGTCAGAAAGGGGCCAGCCCCAAAGGGCAACAATATTTTAGAGAACACTGTTGTCTACCACAGTGAACATGTGTCGAGCATCTATTTTGTGCCAGACACAGTTTTAGGTGCTGGATATACAGCAGTGAAAAATACAAACAAGGCCCCTGCTTTCATGAAGTTAACTAAATTCTTCATGGTGGTGGGGGTTGTGAGATGATGTAAAAAGAGACCGATAAACAAATAAGCAGAAGAATCAGATCATGGTAAGAATCATGAAGAAAATAAAGCAGTTTGATGAGATACAGGGCTTGGTGGGCTACTTTGGCTTGAGCTGTCAGAGAAGGTGATATTTCATATCAGATCTAAATGAAAGGAAAGACTTAGTCATGTGAAGACCCTTAGGTCTTTCCTCAAATTCTGGGGGGCTGGGGAGAAAGAGTTTGACCTTCTCCCTCCTAGCTCACGTAACAATTCCTGCAAAGGACTCTGAGTGGCCAGACGTGGGTCACATGCTCATCCCCAAACAAACTGGTCAGAGTAAGAATGCAGTCTTATTGGTCAGCATGGGTTGTATGTTTACCCCTCTGAGGGTCCCCCTAGATTGACAGCCCATCAAAATCACATGGAGTGGGGTGAGGAGCAAATCACAATAAGGAAGGAACTTGGGGCAGGAAAAAAAACCCAGGTGTCTCCTCCAGGGCACTGTGACAAATGCTGGTTGGTCAGTCACAGATAAAATGACTGTGATTCCAGACCAGGAGACCTGGATGCCAGCCACTGCTCTGACAGGAATTAGCATGGACCCTGGTCTCAGTTTCCTTACATGGAAAGTCTTGCATTAGACACTTAGTTCTCTTCCACTACACGACTGTGATTTTGAAGTACCCCCTCCTACCCTGATTCCATTAGGATGTTTTGGTTACACGTTACAACCTTGACTCAAAAATTTTAAGCAATGAAGGCATTTATTTCTCATGTGAGAAGTCGCAGCAGGGCCAGCTCTGTCGGTCAGGTACATAAACTATTATTTCATTCATACAAGTTTGAAAGCATGAAGAATTGAATGATTTACTGTGTAGGGACACATAGATATGTGAAAACAAGGAAAAGTGAAGAAATATTAGACAACATTTTAGATTACCTTTGGGGGTTAAGGGAGCATAATGGATCAGGGTGACTAATGTTCTACTGTTTGAGCTGAGTAGTGGCTTCATGAGTGTATTTATTTTTTTTGACACCATTTTCTTTGTGTTAGAAATATCCTTTGTATATACTCCAAATATGAAAATAAAGGTATGGAAATATATATCTCAAGCAAATATATATCAAAAACATAGCTAGGGTGTCAGTTTTTTTCAGACAAAATGGATTTTGAGGTGAACTTCAGCCAAAGGAACAAAGAGAGATTATATTCTATATCAGTAAAATGAAAACAAAAAGATAATACAATGATCACTAACATATATGCACCTAATAATAAAGCATTGAAATATATAAGTTAAGAAACTGAGACATAACTATTGAATAGATAAGTCATTTATTGTAGTTGGTAATTTTTTTTTTTGCACCTTTAATTATTATTTATTTTTATTTATTTATTATATTTATTTTTGGCTGTGTTGGGTCTTCGTCTCTGTGCGAGGGCTTTCTCTAGTTGCGGCAAGTGGGGGCCACTCTTCATCGCGGTGCGCGGGCCTCTCACTATCGTGGCCTCTCTTGTTGCGGAGCACAGGCTCCAGACGCGCAGGCTCAGTAGTTGTGGCTTACGGGCCTAGTTGCTCCACGGCATGTGGGATCTTCCCAGACCAGGGCTCGAACCCGTGTCCCCTGCATGAGCAGGCAGATTCTCAACCACTGTGCCACCAGGGAAGCCCTGTAGTTGGTAATTTTAACACATTCTTCCATGTAACTAACCAATCAAACTGACAAAAAAATTTAAAAAAGAGAAAGATATGGTAGATTTTAATTATACAACTATGCAATTAATAAACCTGAGCTTATACATATGTATTTCACACCTAATAAATACAGAATTCATATCTTTTCAAGAACACTTGGAACATTCACAAAAGTCAATATTAAACTTGAGTGACAAAGGAAGCCTCAATAAATTCCAAAGAACCCACATTGCACAAACTACAGTCTGACTAGAATGCTGTAAAATTAGGACTCGATAACAAAAGGATAGTTTTTAAAAATCCTGTATGCTTGGAAACTAAAAAGCACACTACCAATAACTCTGGTGAAAGAGGAAATCACAGGGAAAATTATGAAGTACTTAAAACCAAACAAAACGAAAGTACCATATGTCAAAATATGTGGGACACAATTTCTTTGAGAGAAATTTATAGCTTTAAATACATTTATCACAAAGCAAGAAAGAACAAAAACAAATGAACTAAGCTTTCAACTCAAGAAGTTAGAAAAAGAGCAATTGTGTAAACCCAAAGAACTGAGAAGGAAATAGAACATTAAAATGAGGGCAGAAATCAACAAAACAATGAACTAAAAAAAGTAGAAAAATTAACCAAACTAAAAGCTGGTTTTGTGAAAAACTTCTTATGTTTCTGAAAAGACATCAAAATTTTAAGAAAGGAGACAAGGGAATTCCCTGGCGGTCCAACGCCAATTCCCTTGGTGCTTTTCCTGCCAGGCGGGGTTCGATCCCTAGTTGGGGAACTAAGATTCCTCAAGGCACACGGCACGGCCAAAAAAAAAAAAAAAGAAAAGAGAAAGAAAGGAGACAAGATACAAATTTTAAAACAGAGAACGAATGAAAAAATAACTTTAGACACAACTGAGATTTTAAAACAATAAAAGAACTACCATGAAAGATTTCAGAAAAATATTTGAAAACGTAGGTATAATGAATGAAATTCTGAAAAAAGCAAAACCAACAGAAGAAAAAAATCAGAAAAATTGAATGAATCGATTGTTCTTTTAAATGTTTAAATATCTAATGTTCCCCACCAAATTCACACATGTGCCAACAAAGCCCCAAACTCAAAAAGTTTTATAGGAGAGTGCTATTAAGCTCTGAAGCTATATATAAAATCAGTTATGCATACTATTTCAGAAAAGAGAGAGAGAGAGAGAAAAAAAAAACTGTTCAACTTTTTATGAGGCTGCTATAACCTTGATTACAAAGCCAGCAAATGACCATTCAAGAGACTCAATTCATTTCTGGACATATATATGACTATTCAAACAAAGAAAAAGAAGTGTTTGTTAACTGGATCCAACTGTGTATTTAAAATAATACATCATGATCAAAGTGAATATTTTCAAGAAGGAGTAACAATATAAAAATTCTTTCAAAGTAATTCACTGAAATAAAGAACTAAAGGAGAATAAAATGATATGATTATCTAGATAAACGCAGAAAGGGCATTAAATAAATCTCAATGCCTTTTTAGAAAAATAGTAAAAATAGTAATAATTCTCACAAAACCAGGAATAGAAGTCTTTTTATTTGATTAAGAATAGATACCAAATTCTCACAGTGAACATTATTCCCAAGAAAGAAATTTAAGACTTATTCTGTTTAAGCTGTGGTTCAGTATAAGAAATGCTCCTTATGACCACTTCTCTTTAATGTAGTACTGGAATACTGGCAATACAATAAGACAAGAAAAATAAACATTAGAAATAGTGATAGAAAAAGAAGAGATAAATTATATTATTGGCAGATGGTAGAATTATCCACATAGAGAAATCAGTAGAACTATCAGCCTACCTATCAGAACTAACATGAATTCACCAACATTGACAGATGTAAGATTGATTTATAAAAATCAGTAGCATTACATTATTCCTGCAAAAACATTTTATATTATATATATTTTTACATATTAGAAGTATGTAAAAATAAACGACTTTATCAAAATTGCAGCAAAAACTAGAATTAGCTTTAAGAAAAGATTCATAAGATCTTTATGTAGATAAGTTAAAAACTCAAATAATAAGAAAGCATTGAAATAAATGAAGAAATGTATTTTATTCATGAATGATCAACCTAACTTTGTAAATATGTCAATTCTCTCTAAAATAATCTATAAATTTACTGCAATCCCAGTTTAAATGTCATAAGGATTTTTTGAGGAACATAAGCTTATTCCAAATGTGTATCAAATAATATAGACCCACAAATAGCTAATTAAATTTTGTGTAAGAAAAATAACTCAGGAGAGTCATTTTACTCAATAGGAAAATATGAAAATACTACAAACCCACAGTAATGTAATAATAAAAGAAATATAGTTTTGGTTCAGAGATAGGCAAAGAGACCAACACAATAGAATTCAATTCTAAAAAAGCCTGATCACATCCATATTGTATATTCTTGTCCTAAATATATAGGTATGAATCACCACAAAATCTTTAAAAAAGCAATAACATTGGAGAAAAATAAAATTGTATGCCTATCTCACCGAGAGTAAATGTGAACTTTTGAAAGATTAATGATATATATTTGAAAAGTAAAATTATAACACCATAAAAGAAATAGATAATATATTTATTCTTTTATTTTTTAAATTTTTAATTAATTTTATTGGCGTATAGATGCAGACTTGCTTTACAATGTTGTGATAATATATTTGTAGTTTTGGGGTGGGGAAGGATATATTAAATAACACTTCCAAAGCACAAACTACAAGGAAATAAGAAAAGGCAAATTTGACTTTGTCAGAATTTTTGTTTAATCAAAGGGATCACTGTCAAAGATAATAAACCAGTAACAGACTGGGAGAAGATATTTGAAACTATAAGAAAATAAACATGGGATTAGTATCTAGGTTCAAAAAACACAAATCAGCAACAAAAACATGGGTGTCCAGTGGAATAATGGGAAAAAGATATGAATAAGCAATCCACAACAGGGAAAACCCAAATGGCCAACAAGTATGTAAAGAGATGTTAAACCTCAGTAGAAGTGGTAGTACTAGTAGCCACAACAGCAAGTAATACTATTACTAGTAGTAATAGTAGTAGAAGTAATTACTAAACAAATATGCACCACACCTCATTAGTTCATTTACTCCTCATAATAACCCCATGAGGTAATTATATTATTACCTCCATTTCAAATGCAAAAACAGGCACAGAGAAGTGTCTTACCCAAGGTCATATAGCTAGTAAGTGGTGGAGTGAAGATCTGAACCCACAATCTTAACTACCACAAAACCCAAAACTTTGCTTTCATCACATTGTCAAGGATGCTGGTGGGAACCAGGGAACAGAAAGCTTTGACACTTCATGCACTGCTGGCAGGAGGGTAGACCGGGGCAGAGGTTCTGGACAGAAATCTGGGGATAGTGAGCACAAAGTATGCTTTTACCTAATGACTCAAGCCCTGGTCACAGGAGGATGTGAACAGAGTTGGATGGAGACCAGGTCTACATCCCCAGGGGCCTGGACCAGTGAAAAGGGTGGGGCACCATGGAACACCAGGCCGTGGTAGTCAGAACCAAGACTTGGAAGGACATACAGCATTCCAGGCAGATCTTAAAAACAATTTTAAGTTATAAAAAAAAAATAAGAAGAAACAAAGTCCACAGTACACTGTCATTTATATAGATTATACATACACACTTACACAATGTATTTAAAATGTATACGTTCCTATTCAAGGATTTATACCTAACACAGCAGGGGTGAGTCAGAGGACTGGGGCTCAAGGATGAAAAGGAGAAAGATTAATAAAACAAAGCCAAGGAGAGTTTTGCATGTGCATAGCTTGCCACGGTCCGAGGAGGATGATTTACGTTGCATCCCCCATCTCCCAGGCAAGTCCTCGTTTCCAGATGCTGCCGGCCCCCAAAGCGCCAGTCTTATGGGTTCTGCCTCGTTACTGTGGCCAGAACTCAGATTTGCCTCTGTGAGACCATGGCTTCCCTCTGCTGTGTACTTCCTGGAACATGGAGTTTTGGCCAATTCCAAGGTCTCATGCCCCGAGGCCGGCATCTGGTGCTCAAAGGCCGGTACAGATACGGAACTCGGTTCCAGCCAGTGTGATGCTTCAGGAGAGCCTGGGTCCTCCTCCCAAGGCCCACCTTACTCCATCCCACTCAGTGCTGAGCTCAGCAGGGCCTCCTACCAGAATGCCTGCCCTGCCACTGCTGCCAGGCTCAGGGGACCACAGCATCCCGACCCAGAACCTCCTTTACCCTTTGCCTCCCCAATACGAAGGGAGACCCCCTTCCTGCTCCTTGCCCTGGGTGACACTTCTCCCAGACAGCCCAACCCTGCTCCCATCCCCTGTGCACCCAAGGCACCCTGTGCCTTGGGCCTTGATGGTGTCAGGGTCAGACTTCCAGGGAGACCCCAGTGTCCTTCCCCTGTGCTGCAGTTGTGTGGGCTTTCAGCATTCGCGTTTCTTTCTAATAGGGTCATCTCCCATGTATGCATTTAGTATTCCCTGCTAGAAGGATGGTTCTCGAGGGACAAGGCTGTCCCACCGCACAATTTCCCAGAAGGGTGTAACGTGGGCCTTGGTATAATGTTAGTTCTGCTCTTTTTCTGTAGCAGATGCACTGGCTCTGAGTCAGGCCTACCTTGGTGTCACACCAAGCCCACCTGACAGGGATGTAGTAGGACCTGATTAGGAAAACCAACACAGCAAAGCGGGTAGAAATAACAACCCCTGCAAGGGACCTTACCGCTTACAAAAGCCCTTTCACATACACTTTTGCTTTTTTTTTTTTTTAACATCTTTATTGACGTATAACTGCTTTACAATGGTGCGTTAGTTTCTGCTTTATAACAAAGTGAAGGGAATAAAGACACTTTCGCTTTTAACTGTTAAACCTCCAGGAAGCCCAGGCCTCCAGAGACACACAGCTGTGGGTGCTGAGGCAGGGTGGAGGTCTCATCTCCTTGCATCCACCTTCAGGATTCTTCCAGATGAGCCGAGGCCACCTGACTGCTGCCTTTTTCTCACGCGTGGGATCCCAGTGGAGTTGGGCCCAGGCCTCCAGCCAGTCCTGCCCGGCAGAAACAGGACTTTTTCCGGGCCACCTCACCAGGGGGGAGGAAGTGACCAGCTTCAACAGGGCTTTCCCCAAATGGCCTTCCTCCTAATCAACCACAGGAACTCCCCCTTGGGCTGCAGGAGATGCTGACCCGGACACCCAAGTGCTCAGGGCCACACGGAAGCAGCTTCAGCTGTAAATACCCCAGGCTAGGTTTAGACATCACTAAAGGCTGGGTAGCAGCAGGAAGCCGGTCTGGGCCCTGACTCCCTCCTGGTCGCGCTGACTCTCTCCTCGCACACACAGGACAGAATGAACACGTCTCCTGTGGCTTCTCCCTCGATGGTCCATCTCATGTCCCCCAACTAGTGCCTCTCTATCCTTTGGGACATAGCAGGACTGGCGGGTGAGCTCTTGATGGAAATCGGGGTGCCTGCCTTCTCGGCCCCATCAGCCCTCCCTCCTATCAGTTCAATGAGTGACAGTAGGAAGCCCAGCTCTGGGGCAGGGCCGGGTCCTAGTAAACAGCTGTATTAGTTTCCTGTGGCTTCTGTAACAAATCACCACAACCTCGGTAGCTTCAAACAACAGAAATTTTTATTCTCTCACAGTGCTGGGGTCCGGAAGTCTGAAGCCGGTGTCACGGGGCCCAAAATCCGGAGGCTCCAGGGGAGGATCTGTCCGTGGCTCTTCCGGGGTCTGGTGATCTGCGGCTGCGTCACTCCCGTCCTCAAGGTCAGCATCTTCCCATCTGCTCATCTTCACGTGGCCTTCCCTGCGTGTCGACAAGTCTCCTTCTGCCTTCCTCTTATGAGGGTACATGTGATTGCATTTAGGACCCTTCCAGATAATCCAGAAGAAATTCCCTGTCTCAAAATCCTTCATTTGATCACATCTGCAAAGACCGCCCCCCCGGCCCCGTATAAGGTAGTATGCATAGGTTCCAGATACCAGGATGTGGGCATCTTTTATGGGTGTGGAGGGGAATTTTCAGCCTTGTACAACCACTAACTCCTCATGTTGGTTGAGAGGTTTGCTTCCTCTCTCTGGCCTCAGTTTCCCCATTTGTGAAGCATAGGGCCTGGGTCACGTGGCCTCTGGGGCTCTTCGTTCACCTCCCCCCTTAAGCCTGTCCCCTGGGTGGCCTTTCCCTGGTCCCCCTGCCTCTCCCCGTGGCCCCGGAGGCCGCGTCTATGGGTGAGGGCACCTCCTCCTCCCCAGCAGGGCTGAGTTTCAATGGCCCGAGGTGTTGGGCAGCGACTGAAAGCCCTGAGCAGCCCGTGCTCTCACCTGGCTCCTGTCAGACCTGTCAGCTGCCCCGCAAAGACACCTGCCACCAAGCTCAGGAGCTTGGCTCAAGGCGGCCGCCCGGCCCAGGGAAGTGAGAAGGAGACAGGGCAGGGGTGGGAGGGCACACGGGCAGGACCCTTTCCCCTCACCCCCGCTCCTAAGGCAGCTTTGCTTGGGGGCCTCAGTCAAGTCCCTCTAGGCAGCCTGGGTGCCCCCAGGAGCACTGAGAGGGGGCCGAAACCCCCCCCCTCCGCCGGCCCCTCTCCGCCACCCCAGCTGCACGGCTCCCCGTCGTAAGTGCATGACCTCACGTCTGGCGGCCTGGCATTCTGGAGCCTGTCCAAGGAGCCCAGGCAGGTGGTACCCCAAGGCCTCAGCTGGGAGCAGCTGCCACCCCGGGCAGCGCTGTCAGCCCTGCCTGTGCTCTGGGATTTTAAAGCTGGCTGCGCGCTCTGGACTCCCTCTCTGCTCCTGTGATGTCGCTTAGGGTCTCCTGTGCCGTGAGGTGACCGTGCATCAACTCCCGCCAGCATCCCTGGGCCTCTTTTCTCCTCCCACCCTGGATCCCGGAACCCTTGGCGCCATCATCTAATCCCAGCTCCGTGTCTGGAGTGCACACTCCTTCCAACTTACTCCTCAAACAAAACCCAGTAGGTGTGCGTTACTCCTGCCATTTTTACAGGTGAGGAATAGAGGCTCAGGTAAGTCATGGATTGGCCTGCGGTCACCAGCTTGCCACGTGGCAGCCTGGGATCTGAAAGTCACTTGGCCTCTCCCCCGCCTCCTCCTCTGAGCCGGTCCACACGCGGTCCTGCCCCAACCTGACATGCCTACCTCACCCTCTTTGCCAGACACGTCCTTCTCCACCTTTCAAGCCTTGCTCACCTCTCACCAGCATCTCACGACCGCTTTTTCCCAGCAGCCTCCTTACACCCGGGCTCTTTCCAACCTGCACCAGTCGTCACTGTCAAGTCCCCGCCGACACGGGTGAACGGTGGAGTCCTGGCCAGGTCTTGGCCTTGGCTTTCTGATCTGCAGGGGCCGGACAAATCTGTCGTCCTCTCGTCCTCACCACTGCCCTGACCTCCTTCAACCCCCTCCGGGCCTGCCCACCGAGCCTGCTGGGCAGCGAATGGAGAGCCAGGGACCACCTCTGCCCTCCCCCACCCTCCCAGGCCTCACGGTCACCAGCACCACCCTGGGTCTGGAAGGCTGGGGGGGTCCCTGGAGTACCTGTGTGGTCCTTGCCTCCCACACTGATGCCAGTCTGGGGGCACACCCCGTGGACCGGTTTCCGCCCAGCTGCCCTCTCTTGGCAAAGAGCACAGGCTTGGTGATCACGCAGACTGGGGTTTAAACAGCAGGTCTGCCAGCCAGCAGCCCTGTTCCACAACTTCTCTGTGCCGCGATTTCCTCGCCTGTAAGTGGGTATCACGTGGCTTTGGAGCATCGTAAGGAGTGAAGGAGCCTAGCACCGCAGCTCATAAGGTAGGACTGGCTAAGGCTGCCTCCTCTTACAGCCTCCCCTCCCCTCCTGCCCCAGACCTAGAGCCTGCTGCATATCAGCCCTTGTCCCTGGGTCCAGCTGCTGCCCAAGGCTCTGAGTAGAACTCCCAGGACTGCTGACCCCCCTGGTACTGCCTGCTGTGGACCCTGTCCAACCCCCTCTCTCCGGGATGAAGCCCAACTACCCTGTGCCTCGGGCCTCGTGCTTCTCGTCCTGCTGCCTCTGCAGGCTCCAGTCCCATCCTGGCTTCGGGCCAGTGGCCTTCCACGCCACGCCCCCAACATCCACGTCCACTCCCTGGGCCTCTGCTTATCCCTTTGCCCCATCTCCCATTGGCGCCTCCTACCCCAGATCTTACAGTCTCCCCTCGGCCGGGCGGCCGCTCCTCGTGTAAAGATGCAGCCCCTGGGGACCCCTTGCTTGTCTACAAGACAGCAATCTGAGGAAGACGTTACAGCTGCACACAGGTGCCTTGTAAGCTCTTTCCAGGCCACCATGGAATTCTCAGCTGGTGGAGAGGGTGCATGCAGTGTTTCGGGTGTTGATATTAGGACAACTTTTCGATTCATTATGATTGGATTTTTACAGGGTTAGATGAGAAATTATGGTATCTCAAGCACGCAAACAGTCAAGACAGTGCAATCATTCCCATGGGGGTAGCAGTAAAAACAAGTCAGGACTCAGAACCGGCTTAAAAGAGAAAATCCAGGTCTTTACAACTACCACAGCTGTCCGTACGCCATCTATCCCTGAGCTGGAAAAACTCTCTCCCTCTCTGCCCTTCTATGAAATTCTGCTCCAAACCTACAGTCTCTAGAGCTTATCCCCACAGGGTAGGAGGGAGCTGGAGCCGGCCTGGGAGGATGCAGGTGACCACTTAGACTCCTGGCTCCTAAGCATGGCTTCTCCTAGAAATCACTGCAGGTGCCTGGAAAAATACAGATTCCAGGGTTGTGCTCCAAGCCCACGGACTCAGAACCTCTAGGGGCAAAAGCCCAGGAAACTGGATTTTTCAAAGCTTCCAGGTTTTTCTCCTGAACACCCAGACGGTGAAACCGCTGGTCTGGCCCAATGCCCTCATCGCCAGGTGAGGAACCGAGGGGTAGGGTGGCTGGCTCAGGGTCAGAGCCAAGCACAGCAGGACGGGATAGAGCCCCAGAGGGGGCCCCGGCTGTCCCAAGATCCCATCCCTGTTGCCCTGCATCCAGCCTGCCCTGTGCTTTCTCACAGTTGTGTCTGTGGCCACCAGTGCTGGGGCCCTGAGGTCAAGTTGCAGCTCTAAGTATGTTTCATCTGTAAACTGGGAGCAGCAATGCAGTTTCTACTTTCCTCTGATTCTGCCCGGATGGCCCGGTACTGGGCTCTGCCCAGGGAATCCAACTACAGGATCTTCCCAACTGATTTTGCCTCTAGGAGAACTGGTCATCGGAAATAGTCCTCTGTGCCATTCCAATTTTTAGAACATTTTAGAGGTGTCTACATTCTCCCATATTTCTGAACTCTGCTATAGAATACACATCCCTCTTGGGACAGGTCACTCAAGCTGATAAAACCTTGAATCGTCAAGGTGCCTTTTCTCTTCTCCAAAGTGTAAAGCACTTTATTGAGTATCATAGCCCCTGCTTTGCCTGCAAGGACATTAAGAGACAACGGGGGACACAGATTTAAAATATCTCGGCAAAACAGGAGAAAGTTGGTATTCGAATCCTTAATTCCTTACTTCTGGACGGTAATATTCCATCCAACAAGGACAATTCACATGGCATCCTAAAGTAAGGAAAATATTTTCTGCATCTGATTTCATAGTAAAGAAGACAATATGGCCCCATAGCTTTTATGTAGTTTTCTGTTTGGAGGATGCAACAAGCACCAGCCCTCCCACTCCAAGTAAAAAATGAACAAGTTTCATAGTTTACAAAGTACTTTCACATGCATTATCTCTCTCTCTCGGCCCTCAAAATCCTGCGAGATAGGCAGTGTCCAATCACCATCAGACTCTGTGCAGACAAGGAAACTGAGGCTGGGTTTAAGGGGCTAGAGGTCCTTTCTTCCCACCGCTTTTCCTCTGAAGGCAGAGCCGGCTCTCCTGGGGTCAGACCTGCCACGTTGGTCCTATGTGGTCTCAGGACCCTGCTCACCCCCTCCCTGATCTGTAAGTCCCTTGCTCTGCTGCCAGCAGCGGTTACTTTCATTTCAGCTGTAGTATTGGCTCAAGTTTGGGGAATGCCTACTGTACCTTGTTCAGTTTACACACATTGCCCTATTTTCCTCATACAGAAACTTTGCTTTTTTTGAGTAAATCCACTGAGACCGAGAGGACATTCCGTAGCTTTTCCATTTGTTCCTGTAGATATTTTCTCCACCCTTCTTCACCCTGCTCTGGGCTGCAAGGCTGCGCCCCATGAACCCACATGGATGACACCAATGGGCTTCCTTGCCCACTGCCATGCAGATGGGTCCAGCCCATGCAGAACTCCTGCAGGAGATGTGAGGTCAGGATGATCCCTCCCAGCCCCTCCCTGCGGAGTCCCAGCCCCTGTCAATCAGCCCTCTCCACTTCTCTGTCTGCAGCTTCCAGTAAACAGCCCCGAGCCTTCAGGCCAAGCAGTGGTCATGGCAGTAACCTGCAAAGCCATATTGGAGTCCGAGGCAACAGGAGAACTGGGTGCCCCTGTATACCTGTTTTTATATTGTTTTTACTGGCTACATTTTCTAGAACTTTAGCTGAAAAAAATATTGAAAAATTGAGAAGTGGATATATAAAAAAAACTCACATTATTTTAAATTTAAATATTTTATTTATACTCCAGCTGAAGGTATTATAATTTTATTTCTGGCTCTAAAGGAAGCAAATTTATCATTAGTACTTTCAAAATCTATTTCTTTGCTTATCTTATTTTCACTTGAGTATTGTGAGAACAAATGAGGGAAATAACTTTGAAAATATGTTTGAGTTATGTAAATCTTTATCAAGAGATAGGAGTATACTTTCTGAATTTAGAAGGAAATGAAAGAAAAAGGAAATTAGAAACATATGAATCATAGACAAGAGTATTAATTAGGATGAGACCAGTACATATCAAATAGAAATTAAGATTTTAGACGTCCTAATTTCATATTTGAAATGGAGATATAGAAATTAAACAAAGTACCTTTGGATTTTGAATTTTTAACTGTAAAAAGTTATTTTCCATGAACAGATCTGATATACAAAAAGAAGCCGCTGACTTAGCTCTTAAATATATTGATGTAGAGATTTCATCTGAAATGTTAAAACTAACACACAATGTCAATCATTTACAATGTAAAATCAGTATTGGATTTGAGTCTTCTAAAATTAATTCATACATTTTGCTTAGTGCAATCTTGTCCAAATTTAGACATAGCCTTCAGAATTTTTTTGTAAACAATACCAGTAGTGTTGTCTTGCAAAAGAAGTTTTGGTGAGCTGAAGTTAATAAAAAATTATTTAAGATAGTCACTTGGTCAAGAGATATTGTCAAATGTGGCAATTCTCTCAACTGAAACTGACATAAATCAACACGTGGCTTCTAAAAACATTACTGATGAGTTTGCTTCCATTTTAAACCAGGAAAATAAAATTATAATACAGTCTGGTTTTGATGTAAAGAAAATATTTAAACTTAAAATAATGCTGTGAGTTTTATACACACACTTTTAATTTTCAATATCTTAAAAACTCCTTGTATGTTCTGGAAAAAAATTAACCATTAAAACTGCACAGAAACATGTATATATAGGGACACACCCTTTCCCCTTTTATTTAAGATTTCCCCAAAATCTTAAATAAAAATAGGCATTGCAGGAGCCTATTTTTATTTAAGATTTTGATATTTTGTTCACCATGGATTTTTGTTAATTTTAATTTGAAAATATTGCTTTGAAGTATTTTTTTAAAATCTTGATTGTGGCATTTTTTGACGTCCCCTTAAATTTTTTTAAAAAATTTATTTATTTTATATATTTATTTTTGGCCACGTTGGGTCTTCGTTGATGTGCACAGGGTTTCTCTAGTTGCGGCGAGCGGGGGCTACTCTTTGTTGCGGTGCTTCTCATTGCAGTGGCTTCTTTTGTTGCAGAGCATGGGCTCTAGAGTGCAGGCTCAGTAGTTGTAGCGCACAGGCTTAGTTGCTCCGCGGCATGTGGGATCTTCCCGGACCAGGGCTCGAACCCGTGTCTCCTGCATTGGCAGGCGGATTCTTAACCACTGCGCCACCAGGGAAGCCCGACGTCCCCTTAAATTTTGCATCGAAGTGCCACCTTCCCTGGGTCAGGGGGCCCTCCTGTCCCTGGTCCCCAGGGCTGCACTGCCACCTGTGCCCACACTTTTGTAAAGATTCCCTTAATACACTTCGCCTCAAATCACCCAATTTGACTGTCTCTGCTTCCTGCTGGAGTCCTGACTAATACAACAAGGCCACAGAATTTGCCCAAGGTCACACAGCCAGCAAGTAGCAAAATCCAGGTTCAAATCCACTTCTCCAAGACTGCCCGCTCCTCTGTGCTGTGGGGCTTCCCTGACGAGAACAAAGATTTGCAAAAAGTAAGACCCTTCAGGAGGCAGCTGGCCTGCTGAGGCCCCTGTGCTTTCTTCTCCCAGCTGGAAGCGCAGCCTGAGCCGGGGCAGGACGCCCCTGGGTGGGCACCTGCTGGCTGTCCTCCCCAGAGCCCAAGAGTGGGGACCCAGCTCCACCTGGGCGTCCCTGGGCCTTGAGCAGGCAGACTTCAGGAGACACTGCGATGCTGGGTTTTTGTTTTCTTTTCCAAGTCCTCCTCTAATTGAGAAGGACCCGTGCAGCTGTCAGCCCCGAGGCCTCGGTGTCTGCACCCAGCCTGTGCCAAGGACAGACACCCTTGTTGTGGTGACATCAAGCACGCCCAGGGAGGCATTAACAGCTGTCTGTCTGTGCCTGACCAGAAGGCGTTGAGTGTGCGGCCTTGGGGCTCCCGAGGGCTGGCCGTGATCCTAGGAACCAGCGACCCGGGGGCACAGAGGCTGTCCCACCAGGGGAGGGGACAGGCTGGGCAGAGGAGGGGGCTGGGAAGGAGTACCACCCTCTCGTGTTACAGGAATTGATAGCATAAATGCAGGGTTCTGTCTCTGACATGATCCCCAGAGCGACTTTCTCTGGCCACGATCCCCAGACAGAATTTGCCTCCTCAAGGTCGACCTCTTGGTGAGATGGCAAAGACCAAGGCTGACTTAACTTTTCTAGACCTCAGTTTCCTCATTGGTAAAATGGAAGTAACGATAGTACCTCTTTGGTTGGGACAGGGGAAGGCATGATTTGAAGAAGGAAAAACAGGTGCTTGTTTGTTTTTTTAATACAGAAGTAATGGGACTGAATTCATGCCTTCTGAATTCCAACTCATGTTTGAGCTCTGCTACAGACTTGCCCATTCTCTTAATGATTATTTTACAAAATGAAACATTTTTTTCATTTTCTTTCTTTTTTAAATTAATTTTTATTGGAGTATAGTTGATTTACAATGTTGTGTTAGTTTCTGCTGTACAGCAAAGTGAATCAGTTATACATATACTTGTATCCACTCTTTTTTAGATTCTATTCCCATATAGGTCATTACAGAGTATTGAGTAGAGTTCCCCGTGCTATACAGTAGGTTCTTATTAGTTATCTAAAAATGAAACACTTCGAACTATTAGGGGAATTATTGTGAACACATAGGCATTTGTTCCACAAATGTCTATTTCACAGTTGGGAAGAATAAGGTACCGTCCCAAGTTCTAGCAATCTGGGGACACCCAGGACAACCGAGACCTCTGCACTCAGGCAGCTCATATTCAGCAACAGATGAGCAAAGAAATAAATGCTTAATATAATAGAAGGTGGTGGTAAGCAGGTGGTAAGAGAGCAAAGGATGCTGTGGAAGAGAAGGGGTGGTGGTGATGGTGGTTTTAGCTCTTGTGATCAAGGAAGTTCTTTTCGAATAGGTAGGATTTGAGTAGATTGAAAAATCACGAAAAATGGTCTGTGAGAAGGTCTGAGTCAGGAGGGTCACAGGCAGAGCAAACAGCAAGTGCAAAGGCCCTGAGGTAGGGAGGTTTGGCAGATTAAGGAAAAGCAATACTGCCCATGTGACCAGAGCAGTGTACCAAGGGGCCAAGGGATGGGGGATGTGGTTAGAGAGGTGGTCAGGGCCAGGTCATCTGGGGCCCGGGAGGCTCTGATGAGAAGTCTAAACTTTATTGTAAGTGGGTTGGGAAGCCATTAGAGGGTTTGGGGCTGAGGATTAACATAATCGGACTTACGTTTCATCAGGATCTTTCTGCCCACCGGTTAGAAAAGTATGTAGGGGAGAAGGATGGAATTAGGAAAACCAGTTATGAGATTTTTGCAAAAAATCCAGGTGAGAGGTATGGGATGGCTTGTGTGAGGACGGAGGTAATGGAGGTAGTGAGAACTGGTTGGATTCTGTATATGTCATGGGGGTAGAGTTACAGCATTTATAATAGATACAGTATAAAAAAGGAATAATAGAGCTTATATATAAATATATATAACTTTATTTTTACATGATATGCCTGTATTTTTGGCCTGAGCAATTAGGTAAACAGAGGAATCATTTACAGATGTGGGAGATCGGTTTGGGGACATGGCTGCAGATCAAGTTTGCCTTTGAATAGTAACGGTATTTGCAAAGAGAAGTGCAATTTGAGTAACATGTGGAAAACTATAAACTCCTAAGTAATGTAGATATCTTTCTCATTGAGATTTCTAATTGTTGATCATTGATTTTGGCTCTATCTCCAAACTTTTAGAAGGGATAACTAAATCCGAACCTAATGATGAAGGAGCACAAGCTCCTAGGGGTTTTCTGTACCTCTGGGATCATGAATTAGTCAGTTCTTGAGGGCAGGGGATCTACCTAGTTTATAGTTTATAATAGACTTCTGACCAATGTTGATTGAACAGACCAGGGAAATGGAGTAATTGCACAAGAAAACAGGGTCAGCTGGACATGCCTTGGCCTGCTTAATTCCAGAGACCTCATGGAGGCCTCTACCAGAGCATCCTGGCAAATCTGCACCCCTGGAAGGGTCCCTTCCCAAGCATAAAAGAGATCATTCCTGCCTCCGATTTCCCCTTTGCCCACTAATGCCTGCTGCTAAAACTGAGATGGGATGTCTGTTCATCCACCTGGTGTGTGTAATCTGTTTTGCAATTCAAAAGACTGATTCTTTAGATGTGGCACATGTATACAATGGAATACTACTCAGCCACAGAAAAGAACAAAATAATGCCATTTGCAGCAACATGGATGGACTTAGAGATTATCACACTAAGTGAAGTAAGTCAGACAGAGAAAGACAAATACCATATGATGTCCCTTACATGTGGAATCTAAAATATGACACAAATGAACCTATCTACAAAACAGAAACAGACACACAGGCATAGAGAACAGATTTCTGGTTGCCAAAGGGGTGGGGGGTTGGGGAGGGATGGAGTGGGAGTTTGGGGTTAGTAGATGCAAACTATTACATAAAGAATGGATAAACAAGGTCTTACTGTATAGCACAAGGAACTATATTCAACATCCTGGAATAAACCATAATGGAAAAAAATATGAAAAAGAATATATATATGTGTATAACTGAGTCACTTTGCTGTACAGCAGAAATTAACATAACATTGTAGATCAACTATACTTCAATTAAAAAATAAACAACAAAAGGCTGATTCTTTGGGCAACAATGTCAGATACTGGTTTTTAAGAGACCAATGCTAGCTGGTTTTTAAGAGACCCTGAAAAATAAAATTACATCATGTAGGCACTTGCACGTGTGCCTTGATGCATACTTCCAGGAGGGAGGTTGTATTTTTAAGAAATAATTAGGCAGTGCAGAATTAGGAAGGGCAGGTCATGGGCAAGGGTGCTCCAGGGTGCAAAATAAGGGAGGGCTGGGATGCCATGGGGGAAGACGCAGGGAGTTTCATCAGTCAGCTACTGCTGCATAACAAGCAACCCGGAAACAACCACTTAGCATCCCTCACAAGTTTGTGGGGCGATGCACTGTTCTGCTGGTCTGATCCAGGCTTGACTGATCTTGGCTGAGCTGTTGGTTCACTCGTGTGTCTGGTGCTCGGCTGGCTGTTGGCTGATCTAGAATGGCCTTGGCTGGCCCGCTCACACTGTGCCATGTGTCCCATCCTCCAACAGGCTAGCCTAGGGCTACCTTCATGGCAGTGACAGGGACCTAAGAAGGAGAAAGGATTGTGCAAGGCCTTTTGTAACCCGGGCTCCAGATTCACACAGTGATACTTCGAGAGCATCCTTTTGACCAAAGGCACAACCAAACCAGTCCAAATTTAAGGAGTAGGAGGCTAGGCTCCACCTCTTGAAATAGGTGTGTGAATTTACAGTACACTGCAAAGGACTTGGATACAGGATTGGGTGAACTGGGGCTGTTTTTGCAGTCAATCTACCTTGGGCGGTAACTCTGCTTTTCCTCACTTGTCAAAGAGGGTCCTCATGGTGTGTTGTAGCAGCAGGGGACGGACTAGTCCCAGGGAACAAGCAGGGGCCTGGACACCAGGAAGAAGGCCCTCTGCTTCCTGTAATTCCTGAGGATGCTGTGTCCTGGGGCTTCTCCTCCCTTTGTGGATGTTCCCTGGGCATGGGCATCAGAAACTCACAGCCCTCTGGATGGACCCTGGACACCAGCCAGCAGCATCTCCTCGCTTTACAGAAAACTGAGGCCCAGAGAAGGGAAGTGACTTGATCAAGGTCACACAGCTACTGTTCCCTGCAGGGGAATCTAGAGATCTCTGGAGGGATGGGAAGTCTCTTCTTTTTGACTTTTAAAATGTGAAATGACACCCCCTTCCAAAGTGAGGAAGGAAGTCACACTTACTAGGTTGTAGGAAAACATTTTAGAAATGAGACACGGATTTCAGGACTGCATAGGGTATGGATGTGATTTACAAAGGGAGAGAAAACTAAGGTCACGGATGCTGGGAGGCCATCCCAGTGTCTCCGAGCTGCCTGCCTGGCAGGAACCCTAATGGCATCTGATCTCAAGGTACTTATTTTTCAGCAGGTTATACTTGAAGGAAAAAAATGGCATGATTTTTCTTTCCTGATTCGGGTCCCTTCCTTAAGGCCCCATTCCACTCCACCATGTTACATTTTCTCCATCTCTTCATCAAAGAAAATGCACACCCCAGGTCTTCAACACCATTCATTTGTTCAGCATAATAAAACGTATTTATTGAATGCCTGCGGTGCGCTGGATAGTCTTCGAGGTGCTGGTAATAATGCAGCCAAAAGAGCAGACACAGTCCCTGTTCCCAAAGTGCCTGCATTGTCACCGGCAGAAAGATATCGGAAGGGGGAAGAGCGGGACGGTGGCAGTGACACTGGGTGGTCAGGGAAGCCCCCTGGGGGAGGTGACCTTGAAAGTTGCAATCGGAAAGACAAGAAGGAGATGGCCCTGTGGAAATCCGAGGAGAGGGATTCCAGGTGGACACAGCAGCCAGCAAGAGCCTCCTAACAAACCCAGGAGGGGAAGTTTCCATCCGCATCTCGGCCTAACCTGTCACCTCTAACACGGAGCAGGGTTTGCTCTCCAAACAAAGAGGTGGTTTTTTTTTTTTAACTTTGTCCTATATGAAAACAGACTGTCAGAGTTGGCTCCGAAACCATTTGCTAGGCTGATGGGGATTAAACAGAAGGCCCCGGTGTCCTGATGGCCGTGAGTGGAGCCAGCGCCCTGGTGTGTGGGGCAAGAAAGGGTTGGGACCTGGGGCCGCATCTAATTTCCCCTCCACCCCAGTAACAAGATCTCAGCTACTTGACGAGCGGTCCCTCTCCCCGCCCCATCGTCCCTGCCCCCTGGAATTCTTGGGCAGACCAGCTGCCCTGGGGTCTCAGTTTTCAATGAAACCATAAAATACTCCTGCGGGTCCTTAAGAGGATGGCATTTATGACTGGGCTGGGCCAGCTTCCCTGCTCAGACACCCCCTCCCCAATTCCCAGGCTCACCAGATGCCCACACGCCCCCCAGCCTGCTCTTAAGCCTCTGGGAACGGCAGCATGGGTGCCTCAGAAAGTCCGAGCCCAGAGCACGCTGGCGGAGGAAAATGACAGGCGGATCCAGCGAACAGGAGGACCTTTGCCCAGAAGCACAAGAAGCCACCCAGCAGGGCACCCGCTTTTGTCCTGCACCCCAACTAGAGCACCCACCGCTTCCGCCAGGCACACAGCTGCCTCGGGGAGACTCTCTGCTCCCGGCTTTGAGGACAGGAAAGCCGCCACTGGCTCTGAGAGGGGCAGCGGGTGTGACCCACATTCCTCTCACCCTCCCTGCCCCTGCCCTGGGCTCTTCTTTTAACGGAGCCTTCAACCTTGGCCAGGGCTGATTTACCACCAGGAAGCTAAGAAGCTTTAAATCCCCTCACTTGCTCCAGCCCCTTCCAAAGGCTGGGAGGGGCCTCAGCAAATTATTCACGTGTTACATGGTTTCAAAAACCTTGTAAAAGTAAGATTAAAATTATTCTGATATTAAGAAACAAATAGTAACAAAAAATTTCAGATCACACTAAAGTATTAATTCGTTAAGAGGAAGAAATAAATTTCCAATAGAAATGATACATTTCCTGTAGAAGTGATGAGTAGGACCTTAGATTGTTACATAATCCAATTAAAGGAAAGGAATTAATGATATGTTCATATTGGAAAAAGGATTTTCCTTCTTTTGCTGATTCAACATAAACTGCTATCACTGATAAAGATAACAATCTTACAGTAGGAACAATGATGGCAGACTGGTTAATGAGCATTTAAGATTAATCACCACGTTAAAAAAAAAAATAGAGACATCCTGACATTTTTCAGCTGCTATGTGGAAGAACCTTAAGAGAGGTTTTCCTAAATTTGGTAACAATTCTGAAAATGTACTGTTATTACCAAGGATACAACCTGAAAAGAACTTTCCTGAAATATTAATATTAAAAAACAAATTTTGATCAGTCACGTTACAGGAGAAGCTCAGTTCTCTTTCTCTCTCTCTATAGAAAATAATATTATAAAACTATTGTCAGATATGAAGAACATGCAGACAAAAAATAGGGGAAATAAAGTATTATAGACGTATTGCCAGGCAGTTAATGAAACTCTTAGTATTCGGTTTTCTATATTTTCTGATTTTTTAATTGTACCTGTGAGATTTTAACATTTATAATTTGCTGTGATTTATTTTTCTTCTTTAAGTACCTGTGTTCATTTGCTAGGGCTGCCATAACAAAGGGCTTGACTTGGGGGCTTAATTTAGGGAATGTATTGTTTTACAATCCTGGAGGCTAGAAGCCCAAGATCAAGGTGTCGGCTGGGTTGGTTTCTTCTAAGGGCCGTGAGGGAAGCATCTATTGCAGGCCTTCCTCCTTGGCTTGTAGATGGCTGCTTTTTCCCTGTGTCTTCAAGTGGTTCATTCCCTGTCTCTCTCTCTCTCTCCCTCTCTCTCCTAACTTCCTCTTCTTATAAGGGTACCAGTCAGATTGGATTAGGGCCCACCCTAATAACCTCATTTTAACTAAATCACCTCTTTAAAGACCCTATGTCCAAATACAGTCTCATTCTGAAGTACAGGGGGTTAGGACTTCAACACTTGAATTACAGGAGGGGGCACAGTTCAGTCCAGAACAGTAATCCCATCTTGTGTTATTTATTCAGGGGAATCCACATATTTTTATAAAGCTTTATTTATTTATTTATTTATTTATTTATTTATTTATTTATGGCTGTGTTGGGTCTTCGTTTCTGTGCGAGGGCTTTCTCTGGTTGTGGCGAGCAGGGGCCACTCTTCATCGCGGTGCGCGGGCCTCTCACTATCGCGGCCTCTCTTGTTGCGGAGCACAGGCTCCAGACGCGCAGGCTCAGTAGTTGTGGCTCACGGGCCTAGTTGCTCCGCGGCATGTGGGATCTTCCCAGACCAGGGCTCGAACCCGTGTCCCCTGCATTGGCAGGCAGATTCTCAACCACTGCGCCACCAGGGAAGCCCTATAAAGTTTTAAGCACCAGAAAAATCTGGATCCAGACACATGGGTATCTCTTTTGTTCTTAGAATCACCTCTTCTGAAGTTCATAACGTCTTGCATACGAGAAGTCTTTGCAATTCAACAGACATTGTTGAGGACCTACTGTGTACCGAACACTGCTCACACTGTGACCTCAGCAAGGATGGCCACGCCCTGCTTCCCCAACGCCCAGGTGTGCTGAGTGCTGGGAGGGGAAGCGCCAGGTGCTCTGGAGCCCAGAGCAGGAGCAGGGTCGGCTTCACAGGAGCGGGACCTGGGCCGTGACACCGGGCCCTGCATGCAGGAGGGCTGTGCACTTGGGGTTCAATGTTTGCTGTCACCATCTTGATATTCTTAATTATTTGCCTTTTGCATGGGTCCCTGCAAATTCTGCAGCCAATCGTGGGGCGGGAAATTTATGCAGCTTCTGGTTACAGCCAGGTTAGCTCTGGAAGTCTGGTTAGGGTTTTCCCTTGCAAAAAAGTAGCACCCTAGGAAGGAGAATCAGCATGGGCCGAGACGTGGGCAAGAGCCAGGGAGCGCTGCGTGTGTAATCTAGAATTCTCCCTGCTGGTGAGTCGGAGGAAACGAGCTCTGTGTGGACAGCATCCTGGTTTGAGCCCCTGCGTTCACTGTCCCCAGGGTTCAGTATCTTCACAAATCCAAGAGTCCAGACGTCACACACATGCCTCCTCTTCTTTTCTGGCATCACTTTCGAGTCAGAGCAGGGAGAGATCCTGTGTGGGGTGAAGGCTGTGGTCAGGGAAGGATCCAGAAGGGCAGGGGAGCAGAAGTGCCACGCCAGGGCGTGGAGGTGAGCAGGTCTGAGAAATAGGAATTCAATCAGTGGGGCCGTTCTCAGTGTTCCTGAGAGAGGGACATGGCCAGAAAAGGGGCTGGGCGACACTGTCAATGACCCCAAGTACCCAGCCGGAGGGCTTGGGACTCTGAACAGCGGGGGCTCCTGGAAGCATCTGGGTGGGACCTGACGAAAGTGGCATCTGATGAAAATTCGTGTCTGGGAGAAATCCCACACAGCTCCTTTCAAGGTTGGATCACAGAGAGGAAAGCCAGCTCTGCTGAGGGCTCCTTAGGGTGGGGTGAGACCCTGCCTCATCTGCCCCTCAGCCCAGGACACACCATGCAGAGGAATCCACGGGGCAGCCAGGAGCCTCATGGTCCCAAGGCCACGGGAGCTGAGCTCTGCCTTCTTCCCCCTGCCCTCCGGAGGAATCGCAGCCCGGCTGCCCTGGGGTGAGAAGGGAAGCCGAGGTTGCCAGCCCGGCACAGGGCCTGTGGGTTCCAGAGGCTGAGCGAGGTCGCACAGCCCACCCCAAGGGGGCTGACTCCACTGTGCTGACACTCACACTGATGCACACGAAGCAGGGTTATGTCAAAAGTTCAGGAGGGGGCTTCCCTGGTGGCACAGTGGTTGAGAATCTGCCTGCCAATGCAGGGGACACGGGTTCGAGCCCTGGTCTGGGAAGATCCCACATGCCACGGAGCAACTAGGCCCGTGAGCCACAACTACTGAGCCTGCGCATCTGGAGCCTGTGCTCCGCAACGAGAGGCCGCGATAGTGAGAGGCCCGCGCACTGCGATGAAGAGTGGCCCCCGCTCGCCGCAACTGGAGAAAGCCCTCGCACAGAAACGAGGACCCAACACAGCCAAAAATAAAAATAATAAATAAATAATAAATTTAAAAATTAAAAAAAAAAAAAAAAAAGTTCAGGAGGAAGGATGACAGGATGGGGAGGAGAGGGAGCAATGCGGACAGCGCGACTATCCCGGGACTGAGACCCAGCGTCTGGACTTCCAGCTGCAGGAAACCAGGAAGGGTAGTGACTAGAGCTGGCCCTCCCACCCGGCCAAGGGGACCAGGGCGTGGGCAGAGTGATGCGGAGTGATGGGTCAGGCCCAGATGAGGGATGGAGTGGCCCCACTGTGTCCCGAGTCTCTCATCTACCTTCTCCAAACCTGGCTCTCAGCCTGCCAGGATGCCCTCACCCCATGCCTTCCCCTTCACTGTGACTCCAAGCAAGTCCTTCCTCCAGAGAAGACGCAACAGAGCATCCTCGGATCTGCAGTGGGACCACCGCAGGGCTGCTCCCGCCCCAGGCAGGCCTGGGCCTGCACAGACGCAACGGGGTAGCCAGTGCAGGGGGTCCAGGGGAGCAGGGCACCAAGGGGTGGAGAGACGAAGCTTGGCGTCCTTCCTGACAGACGAGGCACATCTGTGGAAGGCCCTTCTCCTGATTAACTCCCATAGGACACAGGTGCTCCTCTCCTGTAGGACTAGGTCCAAGCTGCCATGGCTTGGCCCTTGATGTCCTCAATCTTTATATCCCAACAACACAAACCTATTAGCTGGCTTGAGGAAAAGAGCCCTTTATCTGTGCCCTAATGATAAGCTGTCATGGAAGCTGTTGGAACCCTGATCACATTGCATCACGGCTGTATGTGTCCATCTCTCCAGGGGGCTGCGCTGCATCTCTGTCCCCAGGCGGGGGTCCAACATGGAGCTGGTGCTGGGGAGAAGGGAAGGGACATGGTCCATCTGAGGCTGCGCAGTGGGACCAGGGCTCCAGGGTTCATACCCGCAGCTCCTGACGGGCATGCTGGGCTCTGCTTTTCTGCTCTCCATCTGTCTCGCCTCTTGCTAAACGGAAAGCACCAGGCTGGGGCAGTGCCTCGCCAGCAGCTGGAGCAGGTCAGAGCCCAGTGGAGCCGCTGTCTGCTGGAGCACGGGCAGAGGAAGGGGGGATGCAGCAAAGGAAGCCCTGGGACATCAGGACTCCCCCACTTCACGACCTCCTTACCCCTCCCATTGGGCTGTGCTTTCAGAGCCTAGGGTATTTTTATAAGGGCTTTAGAAAGCTTCCAGATTTGGTCTGCACTTAAAAATCAAAAGTGCTAGAAGACTGACTTAGACTGCAGCGTGAGGGATTTGGGCAAGAAAAAGAGACTCTTCCCTCAAATGAGGGTGGTAATGAGCAGCCAGGCGTGTGCGTCTGTGTGTTGGGGACAGCTGGCTGGGTCCCATGTCTCCGGGGGTTGGGACGGGGGAGCCAGTGTCAGGGGAGCTTCCGGGATGCCACGTGGGCCGCCAAGTGCCTTTTGTATGTGTTTGCCTTCCATCCTGACGACACCCAGTGAGGTGGGCAGAGCAGGTGTTGGGCTCAAAGGTGTTATTAAAATACCAAACAACTGCTGTGCCAGTTACTAATAACTGCGGTCCCAAGCCCCCGAGGGATCTCCCACTACCCATTCCGTTCCCTGGGGGTCTGCAGGAACTCTCTATTCTCAGACTCTCAAAGAAGGCCCAGCGGATGCCCCCACGACCCTGCTCTAGCCGACCGCTCTCCACTGGTCCACGCTGCCTGTTCCAGCTACAGACATTTTCACTATCACCCTGACAGGTAGTTCCTATCATCAGCGTCATTTTATAGGAAACTGGAGACTGAATGAAATCAGGAAACTTGCCCACACGATGACGGGTCACATGATTATGAAGGCAAGGTGGAGTAAAGGAGGATGCTCTGGACTGGATGACAGAAGATCTGTTTCTCATCCCCATTCTGCCCTACGTATTAGCTGTGTGTCGTTGGCGGGCTTGCCTAACCTCTCTGAATCTAGTTGGCTTTAGTAGGTTGGGGTGGGAAGCGGTTCTAATGGCCTTTTTGGAGCTTCTCAGAGACCACTCCGCTTGCCTCTCCTTCCATACTATCTCAAAGCTGGCCCCCCTTCCACATCTGTAAGGTAGGCTGGGTCTGCTCCCACGACACTGTGTAACTGATGAGGAATGTTTTTAGACCCACTTTTCAGGAAGCAAAACTGAGGGTTGTGGAGTACAAATGACTCAACTATAGTCCCAAGAAAAATCACTGTGATGGGATCTCAGGGATAGTTTTCTTGAAGCATGTCTTAGATGAAAAGAAAGTTCTCTTAGAGTACCAGAACCAGAAACCTAGCCTTGGGTTGGGCAAACCTCCCCACCTACCCTGGTAGGTGCCAGAGGCACAGGAATTCAGGGGGAGTGGCCCCGACCATGCTGCCCCCCTTCCCCCGGCCTTTCAGATCTGCAGGGCACCAGGGCAGCAGGAGGGAGGGACCCAGTCTTGTTTCTCTGGAATGAAACAGGTCTGACAGGGAGAAAAGTCCCTCTGAGGGTGGGGAGGCTGGTGAAGCAGCACTGCAACATGCTGGCCTCTTAGGGGAGAAGGGGGGCCTGAGGTCCCGAGAGAAAGCTTCACCCTGAGAAACGCAGGGATGGTTCATGGACCGGGCCCTGTTTGTGCTTCTATTGCCAAAGCTTGACTTATGATTTTTTCGTTAAAGATCCTTTGCTTTAATTAGGGCCGTTCATTGCTCAGGGTATATATGAACATGTGTTTGACTTCCCTTAGGCATACTGACATTTCACATCTTGAATTTCACAGCAGCAAGCGTTTTAATCATGAAAATATATAGTGTCTCACCTCCCCCATCGCCCTGCCCCCCCACTGCCTGTCTACCCCACGTTCCTTCTCTATCCTTTTCCCTGTTCTCCATCAATGTCTTCTGAGTGGTTAGCGTTCCCTGAAATTATTTTATATGCAGATTTGCTTATTTCTTTCTAATTTTTTTCTGTTACACCCTCTAGACAAGAAGCTCCGTTAAGGTGCGAGCCTCACCTGCCGGTTTGTCACTATACTGATCCACGTCTAGGTGGAGAGTGGGCACTTAGTAGGTCTCTATCGACATTGGTTGAATGAACGTGAGCTTGAATGGATGGACAAATGCTCAACCAGTACGTGGTGTTCTGTAACTAAGAGGCGTAAACACAGCCCTGACTCCCGGCCTTGTGTTTTGTTTCCCTTTGCTCGTGTGTAAAAGCTGTTTTCTTCCAATTCGAGTCCTCCCCCCAACAATTCATCAGTGTAATAATGGTGCCTCGAATGTTTGCACTGAAAAGGACATTACGATTCTATATTGCTGAGCTTCTTGTCTCCCAGAAATACTCATCCACCTCATCATACCCATCTACGTAACTAAAGAGCAATGCAGCCTTCCATCCTGATCCACTCTCCCTTAGGCTGACCCAAACCCTTCCTGTTGTAGCTCCAGTTTATTAAGGGGATTCATTCATCTGTTTGTATAACAGATATTGACTGCCTACTGAGAGCTTAGCACCCAGCATCCAGGATATGATTCTGACAAAACCACCATGATAGCTCCCTAGGGAGATCAAAGCCAAATGGGGTGACATATCAAACAAGGACTTACACCAATACCCAGACACCTGTCATTTCAGTTGTGTCATGTGGTATAAATGCTGTGCGCCAGGACAACATAAATGGATGAGGAAGGCTAGACTCTAATGAACTCAAGAGGAGATGTCAGGAAAGGTCCCCCCACGGAAAAGGGATGGATGAACTGAGGTCTGGATTTATAAACTGAGGACTTTGTAAACTGAGCAGGAGGCAGTCAGACAAAGGGAGCAGAGGACAGACGACCAGCACCCAGGCAGAGGGAACGGCATGTCTGGAAGCCCCGGAGCAGAATGGGGCTTGGCTCCTTCCAGGATTCTCCGAAGAGAGAAGGATCTTTTATTTTCCTGATTGACCAATAAGCTTTCAAGGAGCCCAGCCAACAACGGGCAAAGGTCCTAGCCTGGAAAATAGAACCACGCTGGGTCCTTTTGGGCCAAGAATCTTCAGAGTTTGGCTTCCCAACATCTGATTTTTCCTTTAAGATGTAACCTGACATGTCTCCGACAGCCGCATCCTAGAGCTGACCACTGAGCCACACCGCCATGGAGTGATGCTGGCGACGCATATTGTTTCCATCTTCCGTGTCATCTCCAGTGGAGGTCTGACCCCAGATCCCTAGAGGAGTCCGGATTCCACAACCCGATTTGCTTCCACTAAGCTTAGGCTCGACCCATCTGTAAATGGAGAGGCTCACCTGTGCTGGATTATTTCGAGATGCGTAAGAGATGGTCTTTGATAATTTCAAGCATGCTTCCGTCTTGACCGTGAGTTGTCTATTGGATATCTCTACCTTAATATCCCATGGGTACCTCAAACTCCTTCCCTATCATTCCTGTCTTCAAACCCACTCATCTTGCAGTCTTCTTGACTTTGATCTAGAATCATCATGCCTCCAGAGCACCCTTCTTATGTCTTCCCTTCTCATCTTCCACATCCAACTGGTTACCAAATCCAATTGATGCCATCTGAAAAGTGCTCCTCTCATCCCAAGTTTCCCCCTGCCCCCTCTGCCTTGTCCTAGTCTGGATCCTCCCTTGTATAATTTATTGCTGATCTTCCAGCTCTCTCTCCATCAATCTGCCTCCAGCCCGTCCGTCAGTTATTCTACCACCAAAATCATCTTCTTAAAAAATCAAGGAAAAAACTCTTGTTGATTCCTCATTATGTAATAAACTAGTGATTCTCAAAGTGCACAAAAGCATCTCCTGGGGACTTGTTAGAAATGCAAAATCTCAGGCGCCACCCAGACCTAATCAGTCAGAGGCTCAGGTGATGGACCCTTCAGGTGATTCTGATGCTAAAGTCGAGGGTCCTCAAGCAATCAAATCTAAACTTTACAGCCTTTCACACGTGGCCTTGAATTATTTGGTCCCAGCTTCCCTCTCCAGCTTCCTACAGTCATAAAATTCTCCTTACCCCAAACCTTTTACTTTTCTCTACATGTGTTAGACCCCTTCACCACCCTGCACTTTTGAAGGCTGTTCCTCCATCTGGAATATATTTCCCCTCGATCTTCCCTGTCAAACTCCTACTCATCCCTAAGAGCCAGCTCAGAGTTGCCTCCTCAGGGAAGCCTTCCCTGACTGTTCCCAGCAACATTTAGTTGCTCATTTTGTGGGTTCCTGGAACCCTTTTGCTGACAATCTAGTTACATCTGTTTTATCTGTAGATTTGGCTTCACCATAGGGAGTGGATTTCTATCAGATAATTAGAGCTGGTATAAAATAGCACCAACTCCTTGTGAGCAGGTGCTTATGGAGAGGACGTGAACGTTATCAAGGGTACTCTCAGCGGCTATACCTGAAGGTCGCATCTTTTCTACTCACTGTTCTTCCAGGAGGGATGGCATCTCTCGTGCTGAGCCCATACAGTCGAGCTGGGTGCCAGACACCTAATAGGCATTCAGTGGATTAAAGAATGTACTGAATGGATAAAAGATGGATCTCTGATTGTAAGGGAGGATGAGAAGTTCCGTCCAAATTTGAAATTCCTGTCTCCTATCCTTTTGCAAAAGCCCCCAAAGGATATTACAGCCATGCTGATCTTTATGTTTCAGGGCAAAGTGACAACCACCAATCCAGCTAGTACAGCAGTTGATAAGTTACTGGGTGGGGGATGGATGGTTTGGGGGGCTTGGGTGGGAGACCCGCTCCTCTTTCCCACCTGCTGAAAGTCCCTGCTGCAGGGAGCCTCCGTGCTGGTGAGTCTGGCACCTCCCCCGGGTAGATCGATTGCTATGAGTCCCTGCTGTGCTGACCCCTTAATTGTTCCTTGTGCCACATGCCTGCCACCCTCCTCACTCCCCCACCTCACTGAAATTCAGGTCAAGGTCCCCCGAGGCACTCAGCACCCTCCCCATTGCTGTCTTCCTCAAAGAGTGCAGAGCATGTGCTTCCCGACCACCCAGACCTCCCGGGCTCCCATCTGGACACGTCCCCTTACCAGCTGTACCACCTTGGGTAAGTTACTTAACTTTCCTTGACCAGTGTCCTCAATGGCACAAAAGAGTTAAAACTACTGGGGTGTACACGGAGCCTTACAGGGAAGAAGCAGCCAGTACATGATAACCATTACTATGATTATTTATTCTTCAGTCTGACCTTACCTTTCCACCCCTAACCCCAGCACCAGTTTCCAGCACTTTCCTACCCAATCAGAAGGCCCACACCTTCAGCCCCTTCTGTTTTGGCTGCTGGAATCCGCCTGATGCCTTTTCTGCTTGTAAATCCTCAACCCCGACCAGCCTGTTTTCCAGCCCCAAGAGTGTTCGTGTTCCATATGCTCCCCAGCTGGCTACCAGCTCAGTCTCCTAAAGGTTAAACTCATGTTCTAGAACATTCTTTTCAAGCATGACCTTTCCTTAAAAAAAGGCAATACATCAATGGTTGGGAAATCAAAGCAGCTACACACATACACACACACACATGCACGACTACGTGCAAGCACGCTCATGGGCGTCCACCCGCCTCCCTACAACTCCATGTGAAAAGCCATCTAACTCATTAAGCTGTGCTTCACCATTTCCCAGTAAACTTTTCTGTTTTCTTGCCACAGAGGTTTCTGTCACAGCACACGCAATGTCATTACTGACCCCTGCACCAATTCAACTCAGCCAAACTCCTCAGCGGTAGCCCGCCTCTAGAAAATTCTCTCGATATGTTCGGGCCTTTGCCTCTCCACCTCGTGGGCCTTCCCCACCCCTGGCCCGCACCTCAGCCCATCTGTGCTCATCTTGTCGGCCTTTCGTACCAAATACAGGTCCAGGGTGGAAGGAAGCAAACCCGTGGTCCTTCAGAGGGCTTGCATCCTCGCCGTGGCTCTGCTCGTCCGAGCCGGGCCACCCTCCATCTGGAACCAAACAAAAGCCCCGGGGGTCCCGGTCAACCCAGAGGCGCTTGCCTTTCAGCCTGTGGTGAAACACGTGTGCCGCGTGAGCAGCCCTCCGGCCTGCTGTAACTTGAGAAGCGAGTGCAAGGAGTTTGGGAGGTCTCCTTAGATCTGGGGCTGGGAACCTGGAGGACGAGGGTTAGGCTGAAGAAGGTTCCAGGTCAGAGAATCAGTCCTCGGGGGATGCGGCTCTTCCTGGGTTTGTGGAAAAAGAGCAAGGCCAGGCCTCACGGGGCAGCCGGCATGGCCTTGCACGGCCGGGGCCATCCGAGTTCGAAGCCTGGGGGATGCGTCTTCCTGGTGAAGTCAGACAAATCTCCAGGTAGCTGGGAGGTGACGACACGAATTTCATTCCTGCACACATGTTCGGAGGTGATAACATACATGCGTATGGTTTCTCCAAGCCCTGGTGGAGGGTTTCCACGCTGACTAAATGAACTAAAAAGCAGACATACACACGCAGACATGCTCATGCATGGATGGGGGAGGGAAAAACACCCAAGATCTTCAAAAATGCCAAACCCTAAATACCAACCTGGAGAAAGCGTTGTTGGACGCGGGAGACAGACAGACAGACAGACCTATAATACAAGAACAAAGCTGTCCCATAAATTTGCAAGAAGGAACAAACCCCGTAGCCACCCATCCACACACTCTTCAGAAAATCATGTGTGTTGCTGGTAGGTCTGCTGAGCAGGGTTCAAGAGATCTGTGGAAGGGAAGTGGGTGAACTGGGGACTGCCTCCCATGGGGTAGCTGATTAAGACTCTTTAATTAGGATCAATCCTCCGCTGTGAAGTTGGGAAATTCCTACCGGAATTCCAGAGTGAAGGCTCCTGAAAATTTCCCCAAACCTAACCACCAGAGGTAACCCTAAAGGGGCTTCTGATGGGCCAGGAACTGGATATTTTCATTACATTGCAAAATGATCTTATGAAGTAGGCACTATCCTCATTTCATAGACAAGGAAACAAAGGCTCAGAGAGGTTAAGTAACTTGGTCAAGTTCACACAGCCTGTAGAGGGGGGCGTCCTTATGAAAGGGCAGAGAGAAGCCCCCACCAATGGCCAACAGAGCTTCTGACCGTGGCATCCATCCAGGAAGAGAGGAATGGCAGCCTGGATAGTGCTCCTTTCTGCGGTAGGAGCTCGGGAGGCTGAAATGCCCACTTTGGGACAGGTGAGTTAGCCAAGGTCAGGCCGCCACTGGCAACAAAGCCGGGCCAGAACCTGCCTTCCCTCCAGTCAGGCTCCTCATCCTGCAACACACGTCTCTGCTTAGCGAAGCTCCAGCAAGAAGCCAGGCAACGAGGGAAGATGACAGAGAGCAAGTACATCTCCAGGAGCCAGACGCCTGCCCTCCAAGGCCCTCCTGTCTCAGAGGTGAGTTGAACTGCCAATCATCTCAATGGCAAACGTGTGCATGAGATGCAAAAGGCCTCCTGTGGACCTTGCGGAAGGCTCTGCCCTGGCCCGTGAGTCCAACACATTGGCTTTGGCAGACCTTGGGTGCCCTCTTATGCCAGTATAGCTGCTGAAAGGGAGCTGTGCTCCCCAGCACGCGGACGGAAATGGAGCTGCCCCACAGCATGAAGCCCGGAGCTCCTTTCAGGCCTGTTTTCATCATCCCCGGGCTCAGCTCTCCCCTGAGCTGCACTTTTACCCCGGAAGCAAGCTGCTCCAGACTCGCTCTCGACATGTAGGCAAACTCCTTCCATTCCAGGTGGGGTCCAGGACTCAGCCCTGCTGTTTAGGAACTATGCCTTCCCAGGCTGGACTCCGGGGTCTCCGTCACCCAAGCCTGTCTCCCCAGACCTTCCAGAGAGGCCTTAAACCCATTTGGAGTAGAAGTTCCAGAAGAGGAACATAAGGGCTCCTTAACTCCAACCTGAGAACCGGGCTTGGGTCAATCATAAGACTCCCAGTATCCTATTGGTGGGTTTACTGTGTTCTTGACATGGGCTCATGAAGCGGGAGCTTCCAAAGGTTTCCACACAGAGAACGAAGCTTTCCATCTCCCTAGGCCTGTGTGGTTCATTCTGAAACGCGAGGCTGCAGGAAGGGGATGGGAAGGTACTAGAGATGAGGAGACAGGACAGCGTCAGCACTCAGACAGGGATTTGCACCCTCCCTCTGCCACTTACCTGCTCAGTGGCCGCGGGCAGGTTAAAGCCTCAACCCTCAGTTTCGCCACCTGTAAACCGAAGATGACAATGGCTACCTCAAAGGATTTGTGACAACTTACGGTGGGTGGCAGCATTTGAAATTGGCCAGCACGTGGTGGGTACGTGGTAAATTCCTCATTTCCTGCCCTCGTGTTCTGGGCATCCAGAATCGAGCGTGATCTGACGATGCTTGTCACCAAAGCCTGTTTCAAAAGGGTCATGTCCCATAAGGGACACAGACGCTGTTAGGCATGTGTGTCCTTTACGGGAGGCCAGATCTCGGGGCACAGGCTGCTCCAGCTATTGAGGGCACACACGGGCCTTGGATGCAGGCAGGGCAATCCAGAGAAGCGAACAGACAGGGTTTCAGGGCAGTAATGCAGGGTCCATAGTGGTATGGTGGGTACCTCGCGTCTCCGACCAGATGGGAGATGGGAGTCCTTAGGCTCCAGACCCTGGAGGGTGAACTGCTTCCCAGGGGGAAAAGCACTTGGAGGGCATCACTAGCGTCTGCCTTGGCAGGACAGGTGTGGCCATCACCAAGTGACCCCTCGGCTGTTGTGGACCCCTCCTGGGATCAGTAGGCACCTGGAAATTTCCCTCCAATTGGGGTTTTTACATCTAAGGGGATGAATCAACCAAAAATGATACAGAGCTCATGTACAGTAGACTCTAAAAAAGCTGAACTCACAGAAGAAAAGAGTAGAAGTCTGGTTGCCAGGCGCTGGGGGTGGGGGAAGAGGAGATGCTGGTCAAGGGTACGAATTTCAAATTTTAAGAGGAATAGGTTTGGGGGAGCTAACGTACAGCATGGGGGCTATAGACAACAATACTGTAGTGTACACTTGAAAGTTGCCATGAGGGCAGCTTCTAAACGTTCTCACAATAACAACAATGGCACTTGTGTGAGGTGAGGGATGTGCTAACTAACCTTATTGCGGTAAACATTTCGCAATATATACGTGTGTCAAATCATCACGCTGTACACCTTGAACTTATGCAATGTTATATGTCAATTATATCTTAATAAAGCTGGGTGGCGGGAGAACAAAAAAAAAAATAACACCAAAAACCAAAAATGATACAGAGGAACACAATACCTAAGTAAGGAGAGGGAGGGAAGGGATAAGGAACTTCCATTCTTGAATATCTACCCTCTGTTGGGACGCCTACTGCAGTAATATAGCTGAATCATGGCAACCTGTGGGGTAGGCAAGACCCCTACCCACATCTGAATCTCTGACTCCAGGAAACCTGGGCTCAGGGAGCCTTCAAAACCCTGCCCACAGTCACAGCGGGTAGCTGGAATTTGAACCTAGGTCTGACTCCAAAGCACCAGCCTTTTTCAGTTCCCCCTGCAGCACCAAGAGGGACCAGCAGAGGAAAAGGAGGCGGGGCTCCAAGAGAATCTCTTAGGAGCACATTTCTCTTCTGTGTGCAGATGACTCAGGATCCGTTTCTGCTTCTGGGTAACCACACAATTATTTCTGTTACAAATAGTTAAAAAACGTTTCCTATGTGCCTCAGAAAACCACTTCCAAAAAGCAAACAAAAACCGAAGCCAAAAAAAAAAAAAAAATTCAACCCTTAACAATCTCAAACCCCCAAACAACAAATGTGCTGAAAAGAAACTTCCAAAACGAAAATTGCCAGCTTCATTGTTATTGTTTCGGGACTGTAACATTGGAGCAAATCATAACTCTAATTGGCAAAACTGACAGCAGAGAAAGGCGAGTAGGTTGTGGGCAGCCAGCTTGTTGGCCAGAATTAAGGGTGCAGCTCCGAACTGCCAAACATCGCTGCAACGGAGGTGGTAACAGTTCTTTTAATTAATGAATCAACGATGAGGCATCCCCGGAAGGGGGGATATAACTGTGTCTACACACAACTCTGACATCAGCCGATTTTAACAAGTTTACTAAAACGACAGTCATGGCCTTGACAATACTGAATGCAAAATACTGGTGTACACAGATTTTACAGGGCGGTGGATCCCGAGAGCCGGGTTACAAGGATCAGGTTTAACAGATGGGAGAGGCCTGAGGGAAGGCAAGCACACGGATTTTATTGAGAAAAAAAGCTTATATACTGTAGGGTTGCTGAAGTTTAATAAATAAAGGTCAACTTATAATATATAAAAACAATATAAACATTTATATGCTACATGCATATTGTATAATTTAAAGTAATAATTTATATACGGGGAGAGATGCCAATTTATGTTCTTCCGATTTTTCTCGACAAGGCACACACACAGGATGTGTCTATCCGTATCCACCGCCAGCCGACCAGTTTGTTGTTTTCTGACGTCAGTGCCCGGACGTAGGTTTGGGAGGTTTTGCATTGAGAGTTCCAATGTTTATCGTCAATGCCTCTGCAACCGTTCTTGACAGGCCTGGCCTCTTTACACCTCGTCTCATAAAAATATTGTTTGACGGGAGAGTTGCCGGTTTTGATCTCCCCCAGCACCGTGACCTGGTGTCCCCGAATGTCAATGGCCGATGACTTGTCGGTCACCCACAAGCTCTCGCTGTCACACACGGAGTACTCCCCTCGGTGACTCTTGTGCTCCGCGTACCTCTTCCTCCGCGCCGTTCTGTTGGTGGCCGCGGGGTTGCCCACGTAATCCTCCATGAGGTACAGGGGAGGGGGCTCCATGGGGGTGCTGTCACTCAGCAGGACCCGGGGGGAGTTGTAGCGTCTCTGATGCCGCAGCAGTTCGGGGCCCATGGCGGTCATGGGCTGGAATTCCGGCTTGGCGGGCTCCCGGGGGGCCTCTGCTTTGGGCAGGGTGCTCTGGTAGTTTTCCTTAACGTCCACCATGTGCTTGGAGAGCTTGTTTTTTAAAATGTCTGCCTGGATCAGCTTAATAATCAGGGAATTGAGCGAGTCTTCCGGCAAACTCCTTTGATCCATGCTGTTACCTTGGATGCCACGGAGATAAGCGAGAAATATCACATAAAACAAGATGGACATCACCTTGTTCACCTGTAAGATCTGAAAAGGAAACATAGGTGTTAACAGAAGGTGGTGGCCGCTGGGTCCGTGCCATCCTGAACCAGAGGCTGAGGATCCCTGTGAGGCAAGAGAGAGAGCAGGGTACCACCATCCTAGGGGAGCATCAAAACGCCCCTGTACTGGCCAGAGACAGAGGCTGTCTATTTCTCTCCCCTTCCCCTGGGAAATACTGCCTTTTACCAGCCCTCCTTTCTCTCCTAGATGTCCAAGTGCCTTCACCTCAACAATCTTTCCTCCAGCATCGTGGCTGTGTGAGAGGGAAAGAGGTGTGTCTGTGTGTGTAAGAGAGAGAGGGCAAAATCGTCTTTCTCACAAGGAAACCAAGAACATCGCTGGAAGGACTACAGCCTAGAAGAGTCAGGTCTTTCCCGAAGACCCGGGTCACAAAGAGGCGCTTGACTCCAGTCTTTCAACCTCCATCTCCTTCCTGGACAGATGGCACCTGTCACCTTTGCACCTGACGTCTACCATCTGCAGCCTTCTGCTGTGTGTGGATGACGTCCTGCCACTTCTTTATTCTATTTATTAAAAAAATTTTTTCCTGGCTGTGCCATGCAGCCTGTGGAATCCTAGTTCCCCAACCAGAGATGGAACCCATGCCCCCTGCAGTGGAATCACTGGAAGCGTGGAGTCTTAACCACTGGACCGCCAGGGACGTCTCCTGCCACTTCTTTAAAGGTGCCTTGAGCCTGAAAAGATCACATCCCGCTCCACCTCGGCAAAATACGAAGAAATGGAACCTGAAAATTATAAATGCGTACGTACATTTTTCATTAAAAAAGTATCAGTGGCAGTGGCTTTGCAATTGTCTCAAGAATCATAGTTCTCTTGCCCCCTTCACTGCAGCCCCTGAGAGCTCTCAAAGGGACAGATACCCCAAGGTTGGGCCAAGCCCAAGGTTGGGTTGGGCCAGTTGCTTCTACATCCGTAGCATCAGAGATGGCTTGTTCTTGGCCAGCCTGGCAGAGCTGTTCTCCTGCCCTTGTAAATGACCACGTGGGCTGCGACCTATGCTGTGAGAGGGCCTGAGTGTCAGGTGCTCTGCCGACCTCTCCGATGGACATGCTTGCCAAGGTGCCCACCTGATCCCCAGAGACCCTCTTCACAAGACGGCAGCCCCCCCAAAGCACCACCTGTGGAAGATGGAGACACAGCCCAAATTAATGGGCTACACTTGCCCTGAAGTGCAAGATTCCCTGTTAATGTTTCATGTTTGACTTTTTAAGTTTCCACTATGAAATGTTCCTTTTAATGGTTCTGTTTCTAATTCTGCTGTCTCCTTGTTTCAGTGGCATCTGAACCCATCAACGCTCTCATTCTGTTGCCATGGTAGAACCTCGACTTGGGGTTTCTGCTGAGTCCTTGTGGAATGAGAGGGCTGATCTTGACATACCTTCATTGCTGGTCTCTCCCTCACTAGAGCACAGCCCTGATTTTCCGAGGGTTGGCATGGGAAGGAGATTTTTTCCGGTGGGGAGGGCTGGCTGCACTAATGACCCCTCCCGTGCCCCGTGCTTCACACCACTTGCCTCGAGGTGCTCATCCTGTAATCACCATCGAAGCCACCTTACTGTCCCCAGGCCTTTCTCATTTCCTCTTTAAAGCTCTAAGCATGGAAAATAAAATCCTTCCCTTGGTTCACCTTTGGTATTTCGAGAAACCCAGGGGGAGAAGAGAAGGGAAATAAACAAATGTGGCACAAGACATAGAAAATCGGCCCTGCTTACCAAGTACCCGTGTCTGAGCCTGCCCGAGCTAACTTGCTCCCGGGACTCAGAGGCATACTCTTTCCCCATCTCGCTGGAAGAACTGCGCTCTTGTCCCCAAAGGCCAACAGCGTTGCTGTCACTTTCTTCCAACTTCCTCCTCCTGGCGCCCAACCTGTCTCTCTGATAAGGGGACCGTCTTCCTTGCATGGGAACTACTCTCTGGACAACTGACTCCTTCAAGGTCAAGGCTGAGAGAAGGATTCTAGCTGTGCTGCCCACCTCTAGAGATTGCCTCCAGGAATTGTATTATCCTGGGAAAATGGTTCCCACAGGATAACTGATCTCCCCCCTAACTCTGCATAAGAGTGACATCCCCTTCAATCTTGCAGGCCCAACAAAATCAAGCTTGAACACAAAAAGTGTGGTGTACATGCAACTAGAATTACACCCCCTTCTCCCTTCCAAAATAGAATACAGCTGTAATAAAATAATTTGGGATGGAGAGGCTATCAAAAAACAATTTATGAAACCCCCCAAAAGCCCAGCCACTATCAACTAAGAATAAGCAGGCTACCTGCTTACAGGGAAATCAATCAAGTGTGGTGAGGGGAGGGAGGTCCCAGGTCCAGTAAGAGTCACGCCTAGATTAGTAAGGTCATTGCAAGGGTGAGTCGGTAGGAAGAACGTTGATGGATTGGCCTGCTATATGGGAGGTGGCCTGTATTATGGAACCAAAAGATGTAAGAAAGAGAAGGGTATTTAATCCAACTCCTTCATTTTATAGATGAGGAAAACCCAGACTGCAGTTTAAAGCAGAGGAGAGGCACACAAGGGCAGAGAGGGGGACTCCGCACTCTGGGCCCAGCATTCCTTTTCATCACGTCATGATCGGGCTCCCACGCCCCACCCCCCAGCCCTACTCACTGTTCACGAGCCGCTTGAATAAGCTTTACGGCCCATGTGACCCTTCACCTTGCACACTCTCACAGCCTCCTCTCCTGCTGAAATTTTGCTCATTCTTCAGTGCCTGGTTCAGAAGCTAACTTTTCTGTGATGCTCCCCTGATAGCGGCAGCCCGGCCTCCTTTGCCTCTCCGTGGCCTGGTGGCAGGTGTCACAGCCCTCATGGCATGACGTGGCATGGTGGCAGGTGTCACAGCCCTCATGGCATGACGTGGTTTACTCCCTAGACGCTCTCCTCCAAGGCCAGGAGCCCCTTCCTCCCTGTTTGTGTCTGCCTCTCCCCTGAGTCCACACCACAGTGAATACAAAGTGGGTGCAGTGAGTCAGAGATGGACCGAGGGTGGCCGGAACGCCTGCCTTCCACGCACAGAAGTGGCTACCTAGTCTGCAGGGCCTAAGGCAAGCATTTCTCACAGGCAGGATGGCGGCAGGAGGTGTGACCACGTTTGAGGCAATGCTCGGGGCCCCCAGGTGCATGCTCCATGGTCCCATGGGACCTCACTTAGAAAACCCACAGTCAGAAATACAATTCTTCCGAATTTCAAGATGGTAACCACAGAGCGCTACACCTTGAGTTTGAGGTCCCCTCTCTGAGCGCCACACTCTGTGTGATGCCCCGGCTGCAGGAACTAAGACAGTTCGTCTTGGTGAAATTGTTTGAAAGTAAGGGCGGAAAGTTATCGTTGGTCAAAAGGGATGTGCAAAGCCCACAGGGTGCTGCGAGGCAGGGTGCAGCGTGCAGGGCCATGGACGGGAGCTGTGACTTTAGTGCAACCCGGCAGGGAGGGCCCGGGGTTGTGGACAATGGGAAAGGCTCCTGAGACCGCCTTCCTTGCTCCCCTGGGAGGTGGGGGATTGGGGGAGAGGTCAGGATCATCAGAGAGGAAGACTTCATCACTGATATTGCAAAGAATCGCCAAAGCATAGTGATCAGATCGTACAAAGCAGACTGACTTGTAGTTGATTTATTATTGTTTTTCAGTTCTCTACAGAGAATTGTAGAGGCTGGACTGTTCCTACCATCCCATCTACCTGTGGGAGACCCAAGGCAAACCCCAGTATCCCCTTGGGTCCCAAGCACACAAATTCAGCACAGAGACATCAGGCCAGCACTGCTGGTGGTGGGGTGGGACAGATGAACAAAATGAATTATATAAAAATTCCCAAATGCCCCTTAGCATGGGTCCTACCCATTTCTGGATCTGAATGGTTGCTTACCATCAAGTCCAAAAACTCGTCATGATACTTTGGAATAAGTCCTGGGAGTAAATCATCTGCAGGCTGGTAAGTGTTTCTAGATATTTGCAAGGCTGTGTTAAAACAGGCTTCCTGCGGACTCCACTTTGATAATCTGCTTTCAGGTTTTTCGCAGAGAGCAAGCCCAAGAATGTCGCTAATAAAATTCGCCCAAACACAGATGTTGGAGTTGGGAGGGGCCATAGAGAACCACCTCGTTTTTACCGTTAGGGACACTGAGACCCGGAGCAGTGTAAAGCGAGCTGTGTAAGGTCGGACTGCTACATGACACAGAGAGGGACAGGGGACCCTTGGTGATTAAGCGTAACAGAGATCGCATGGCCGGTGCATAATCAAGGTCATGGTCAGGGGTGAAAAGTGACATCATTAGGAAAGCACTTAGCACCGTGCCTGGCACGTAGTCATCCACTGGACAGGTTAGATGAACATGAACCTCAGTTATCTGCGGCAGCAGAAGACACTGCACGCCTGCCCTCCATGCACACACACCGGGTAGCAGAGGACTAATTCCCTGGAGTGGGGAGTGGAAGAGGAAAGGCAGTACCAGGAAGGCGCATCAGTGCATGTTTCAATTTAGAGAGACTTCTATGCTCCTTCGCTAGTGGTGACTGCAGTTTATAGAGACCCCCGTTTAAGCAATGATCCTACTGAGTTATCACTGTCTGAATGGCTCCCCCTGGATGACTAGGCCACATCTTTCTCATCCCCCCGCCTCTGACGTCCGGCACAGGGCTGCACTGTTGTCGAGTCTCCAGGTCCATTTACTGAATGAGCACCTACTACAAGCAAGACCTACACAGCTTCCTGGCCTGGGATTCTGTCTGGGTTTCTGCCAAGCCTGGTTTGGAAGCCAATCAACTCTGCCTTCTTCTCCCAAAGAAAATACAGGCCTGGCTCTGAAGCAGGCCAGGATCCCCAGGCTCCTCTCGGCTATAATTGGAAAAAGACCTGTTAAAGACCTCCGTTAGACCCCTTCCTGCACTCTCCCCAGTGCCCGTTTTCCCCGCTCAGAGTTTTCCAAGATCCTGACCAGCTTGCAGATGCTATTTTGCTCGCTTAGAAATGCTTTCCCACATATGGTGTTTTCCCAGTCCCTGGAGCAACATTCCTACAAGGTTTCACCATCCCTCAAAATACTCAAAAGAGAGCAATTTCTGATTCCTCCTTTTTGGCTCAGTGTACAATACACACAGAGGGTTTGGGGTCTGGAAGGAGCAGCTGAAATGGGAGAGAAGCCGGTGAGGACGGTGGTACAGGGTCTGAGGCCACAGCAACCAGGGTCTGTCCTGCCACACGCGGGGGATGGGGGCCATCACCGCTGAGTTCCAAGTCACCTCTCTAGGACTAGCTCCCTGGCACGTGCGAGCCACCGCCTGGCCATGAACCCCCAGCCCTTGCTTGTTGCACGTGTACCGAGTGAATTTTGTAGCCTGGGCAGAGCGGGGTCACCAAGCACAAAGATGTTCTTGCCGGGAACTGACATACATTGCATCTTTCATCTTTTTTTTTTTTTTTTTTAAATTAATTATTTATTTATTTATGGCTGTGTTGGGTCTTCGTTTCTGTGCGAGGGCTTTCTCTAGTTGCGGTGAGCGGGGGCCACTCTTCATCGCGGTGCGCGGGCCTCTCACTATCGCGGCCTCTCTTGTTGCGGAGCACACGCTCCAGACGCGCAGGCTCAGTAATTGTGGCTCACGGGCCTAGTTGCTCTGCGGCACGTGGGATCTTCCCAGACCGGGGCTCGAACCCGTGTCCCCTGCATTGGCAGGCAGATTCTCAACCACTGCGCCACCAGGGAAGCCCTTTCATCTTGATAACAACCCCTCGGAGGTAGATACTTACATTTCCCATTTCAGATGGGGAAACCAAGGCATGGGGAGGTTTAATAACTAGTTAACAAGCAGCAGAGCCCAGACGGGATGGCCGTCTGCCTCTGGAGCAGATGCCCTGTGCTGTCTGTCTGTCCCGGCTCTCACACAGTCCAGAGGAAACTCAGCTTCCAAGCCTGGAGCCAGGACAGCTCCACCCGGCAGGCCGAGCACCCCCCCGAGAAGCCCCTTGGCAGCTCTCGGCAGTTTCCAGGGGCTTGAGGCCACCACTCCTGTTTCCTCCTCTCAGATTCCCCATGAAAGGAAACACAATTCAGTTTCCTCCCGTCCTTCCTGGGCCTGATGCCCTCCAAGGTCAGGCCCCTGCAGGTGCCTGTCCCACGCGTTGCTTCATACAGAGCACAGAATGTGCCACCTCAGACCCTGGGTTTGGCCCCAGCGCTGGAAAATGGGGTGAATAGCACAGAAGGCATAAAGGCTCTGTTCTAGCTTTCCTAGGGGAGGAGGTGTGAGAACAAAGGTGGAAGCACTTCTTTTTTACTTGCCAAGTGTTGAATATGCAAATTCTAGAGATTTCATTATGTCCAGGGTAGCCACCTCCGCCGGAGGCAAGTGCACTTTCTGGCGGGGGTGACTGAGGACACTGGCCAATTGTAGCCATAAGGACCTAATTCTCTGGAGAATTTCTGCAGCGATGACCTGGTCTCTGATGAATGCTAAGATGTCCAAAGACCACATCCTGCCAGATAACCCTAATATCTCGATCAGGGAGTGGAAAGAGAGAGAGGTGGGGAGGCGATAGATTTAAAGCAGAATGACCAAAAGGAAAGGAATGTGGTGGAAACATTAAACTAAGGCCATATAAAAGGACTGGCCAGGCTTGTTCTCCTGTCTTAATTGCAAAATTAATTCAAATTGGCTTTGTTCTGAACACGGGTCCTGAGACCTCAAAATGAGTCAGTTGGGGCCACATGAAGATGGTCTGACCCCTGACAAGGCTGGGAGCCGGGAGAGACACGTCCCGGTGGAGCCTCCGCTGGGGACTCCTCTGGCTTTGGTTAATCTCTTTAATAATGATCCGGAAGCAGGAGAGAGGAAAAAGTGGCAGGTTAATTGGAACGCACGGATGACGCTTGAAGGGAAGGCGCTACAAACACTGATGAGGACAAACCAATTATTCCCCAGCCCCCGTGTGGGCAGGCGGCCTGGAAGAAGCAGGATGAGATTAGACTGGAAACACGTAGGTTAACTCACTGGGGGAAAGGTGGACCCAAAACCAACAAGGGAGGGAAACGCTTGTGAAAGGATGGAGGGAAGGAGCGACTTGGGGTGGCTGGAAGGTGCGGATTAGAAATGAAGTCGCAAGAACTGGACTGTGTGGGGGTTCATGGCGCTCCTCCCCCGACGGCCCTGCGTGCATCCCTCAAACCCACCTCGCTCACTCTTATTGCACCTCTGAGGGTGGCCACTCTTCCCCGTCTTAGGGAGAAAAAGAACACATACATTGAGCTTTAGAGAGGGTAAGAAATCGAGCCGAGATCAGAGAACTAGTCAACGACTGTCGTCAAAGATGCTGGTGAGCATGGTCTAAATCCCACCCCGCCCCCCAACCAAAAAGGATCACCTCTCCGCTGTATTTGGTGAGACCTCATTTGAGATCCCTGATCCCTGGGCAGGTCTGCATCACATAGAGTCCATACAGGTGACAGCAGAGGCAGGGAGACGGATTCCTTCCCTGTTCTCTAAAAGCCCCTCATTCTGCAGAGTTCCTCTTAGTGAAACTTACTTAACTCAGGGTTCTGAAACCGACTGACACAGACAACGCTTGGCCCAAGAAATAGGACAAGGTCCTCGGTTTTCGGGGGATGCTGGCTTCCCAGTGGAAACAAGACAACCTATCAACAAGGAAGGTGTGTTCTAGGGTGAAAAGAAATGAAATAGAGACCTCAGAAGGGTGACTCACCTCCCTCAGAAAGGAACTGCTGAAACTGGTTCCTCTTGGAGGTCAGAAAATGAAGACAAGAGACCCCTGAAAGGACAAGGAGCCGGTCTCCCAAAAGCAAGCTAAACACCCTGAGCTGGCAGTAAAAAGCTGGGAGTTTCTTTTTCACAGCTGTTGGAAGAGGAATTTTACATTGTTCAAAGCATCCACTCATCGGGCCCCAAGGTAGTGAGAGACAGAAGGTATGGCACATGTCAAAACAATGTGCACCACAGCTCCGAGAAGAAGGTAGTACAGTTATTCCCCAGGCCAGGGAACCCTCTGGCTTGGCCCCATCTTGGCAGAGAGATCTGAAAGGAGCTTGGTATGCCGACACAAGCCCCAGGAAACCCAGGTTTACTTTATCCTTTACATCCTACCAACTCTCATTTCATGGCCAGAGGCTGGGCAAGGAACAATCTGCAGAGAAAATTTGAGTCAATCCAGCTACCGGCCGTAACTGTGTTTATCTAGGAAATTCCGTTTTCTTTGTTCTGGGCACTAATGCCCATTCACCACTGTGCTTGAAGATGCACATGCATGGGTTTGTGGTGGGCTTGTGTGTGCATGTGTGCATACACACACACACTATAGCCTCCCAAAATGAGGATGGGTTACAGTCGAGTTATTTCCAAATTACTGTATCATTTAATATTCTGAGACATCTTGATTTTGGTTTCATTTTCTGCATCTGGGTTAACTCCATTTTTCCAAGTGTGGAAACACACAAGGGAAGGTTGCTTCCATTACACAGCCAGTTGCGGGTACGGCTGGCGTTCAACTCTTAGCGTCAGAGAATAACCTCCCCAAGCAAATGAAACTTCTTGTCCTAGAGGTACTCCTCGTGTTTGAGTTGGGTTGATGTGTCAAGCATATGTATTACCTGTAAAGTGCTACCCAGCTGTAAGCTAATTGTAACAGAAGGCTGCTGACCGTCAATCTTTAATAATTATGATAAATAATGATGAGGATGATCAATTACCTACTTTGTCTACCCAGCCAAGGATGGGTCTCAAAATGGCAGAATAAGGAAGCTGGCTTTACCTTGAGAGCTGGGAGCGAAGGGAAATCCCAAATCAGGACTCTCATTCACTCTCCAGATGCCTCTTCCAAACCAAGACCACAGCTGCCTTGGCAATGCCCAGATGTGTGACTGCACCCGCCAGGGCAGCGGCAGTGAGGCCGGGGTCACCCCAAACCACCCTGGTTTGGCCTCACGAGGACTTGGCCGCAGTGAGTGCGGTCAGATGGCAGCCTTTCTCCTCCAGGCTCGGCGATGGGGCCTGTGTCTCCCGTTCACGCCTCCCCCAGCCCACAGCCAGCCTCCTTCCACGAGGATGAGGGACTGGCAGATGGTCCACGGCTGCCTTTGGTCTGGACGCCCTCTCCAGGAAACCACGCTGTCTGGGGACTCGGAGGGCCAAAGCCTCCTTCCACGGCTCACCCAGCCACCGTCCTTCACCTGAATCCCCTGCCAGACCAGGAAAGCAAGGCAGGAGAGGCGTCTGCACGGGAGATTTCCTGAGCCTCTTTGTGCCCCCTTGCAAAGGGAGGCTGGAATGGACACACAGGAAGAAAATCCATCTTCCACCCGAACCCAAGTGTGTGGAAGGCACTTCATAAACACTATGATCCAATCCCAAACCATCTACCGACTCTCACTCTGGGCAGCTGGGCAAGACTAGAAACCAAGCCAGAGTTTGTCCTCTGAATTCTGGCACCAACACTGTGGACCCAAAGCTGTCCTTCATCACAGACACAGTCATCATAACCGCTTGTAATAGCAGCTAGTATTTACTGAGCCGCACCATATGCTGAGGACTTCTCCAGACTTTACATGATCATCTCAATTAATCTTCATGGATACGATTATCATGCCCACTTGTCAGCTCAGAAAACTGAGGCTCAGAGGGATTAAGTCATTTTGTCCAAGATCACGCATCAGTTGAGAGGTGGAGCCAGGATGCAGACCCCTGTGTGACCCCCAGGTTGTACTTTTAGCCAGTACCGCAGACCACCTCCCAACTCTTTCCAGAGAGTTGAAGGCACCTGCCACTTGCTCGCAGGGAGTGCGGCACCAAGCCCCGCATTGATACATTAATGCTTCTTTCCTTGTTCTGAGAAAGAGATCTCCAAGACAGGTGCTCTGAAGTGCAAAGGGAACATTTCACCGTCCAAGGCTGGGCATCGCCAATTCACAGTGGCTGAGAAGCATATCTATGCAACACGGGGCTGACGGGCCCACTTATCTGTGCTTTAGTTTCCCCAAATGTCACACATTCCTTTCCTCTGTCCTTATTGGATGGTAAAGAAGACCAAGAGCCCAGGGATTCTTTCTGAAATTTGCTGGAATTTTGAAGGCGAGACAGATTTCTGATTACTTGGTTTTCATAGATTTTTAGCGTATTGACAAGGAGAAATAAAATAATGCGGACTCTCGGCATGTCTCCCACTTTGATTTATGAATGAAAAGCATCTCTGCCACTGATCAGCTTTGTGGCTACGGGAGAATCACTGCTCATCCTGGGGTCTCAATTCCTAACGGGCTTTCTCCCTAGGGCTGATGCTGGTATTTTGGGCAGGAGAGTTAGTTCTTCATTATTCAGTTTTGTCTCCCACACATGAAGCTCTGCCCCCAACCTACTAAATGTCAATCATGTCCCCAGTCATGGTGACGACCAAAAAAAGGCACTCACACTTTTCCAAATACCATCTGGGGAGGCCTTATCCCTCCTGGTTAAGAATCACATAACATAATGCTGGTGGACTAAAGTGGTTCTCAGCCGTTTTTGACCCTTTTTAGAATGTGATAAAAACTAAAGAAAGTTTTCCCTAAAAAAATGCATGTGCACATAGCGGAAAAGTTTGCAAAAAAATTCGAGGCAGTTCACCAGCTCCCCAAAGCCTAACCCAGAGACCCATAGATCCTCGGTGAAGAACTCTTGAATTAAACAGTATTTCACAGCTTCTTTCCAGCTTTAATATCCTGTGCTTCTATGACCCTCTGCTAACCCTGAGCCATTTCTTCACCAGACAAATGATCCTCAATACTGGTCTCGTTTTCTGGTCCTTCCTACTTTTCTGTGTCCTTTTGAAGCTACAGAGCCAGGCACTGGCATCCTAATCTACTAGAATTCTCATAAAATGGGAAGGTTACAGCAGGAAAGTGGCCTGCCCCAAATGCAACAATCAATTAATGGAAAAGCCAGAACCAGAAGCCAGCTCTCCAGAGGCCCAGAGCTGTGCTGCCCATCTGGAACCAACACAGAACCATAAATATAAGGACACCCAGAGGGAAACCTGCCCACAAGGTTGCAGAAGGGCTTCTCTGGGAGGTGCAGCGGAATCAGGACCAGCACAGCATGTGGAACACTACACTGTGAGAGGGCTGGAGCCCTCGCAGCCTGACTCAGCTCAAGAGGTAGCCCATGAGGCAGAACCCTTCCCTTCCTTTTACAAACATTTTTGTGGCATCAGCACCATTGTCTAGTGACATCTGCACTCCTCAAGAGCTTTGGAATGGCATTCCTTTTCTCTTCCATGTCTGGTCCTGCCACCACTCTGGATGACTTCACCTCCAACCTGATGGCTTTTCCATCCCTTTGGTTTCCCTGTTCCTCAGTGTACTCAAGACCAATGCTCTCCCTTGTCTTTGGAAACCTTGCTGTTTCTGAAGAGCTTCTCTGTGTTCCAGCCGACTGGCGTTATGACTGTGAGCGTGGCTGCACGCTGTCTCAGGAGGAGAAGCTGGAGGAGGGAGGGGTGCAGGACAATCACAGAACGTGGCCCAGGGGGACACCCCGGAAGCCTGAGAGAGGAGGCTTAAGCACCAGTAGAGGCTCTCTTTTATATCAGATGGCAAAAGTGGATAAGTTCATTGCTCTGGAAGAGAGTGTAGCCAGAAGATACACTGGGATCGAATACTGTGCACAAGCAGGTTGCTAGTTTAAAACATGCTGATTTCTGACACTCCTCCCACCTAGTGGTGGGTCCATGTGCCCTTCTCTTGTAGGTGGGTGTCCTGTGTCCATTTTGATCAATACAGTATAGAGGATGTAACATTATGTGACTTCCAAGGCTAGGCTGTGAGCGGCCGTGTGGCTTCTGCCTGTTCTTGGGGCCCCGAGCTGCCACGGGAGGCACTGACATTCAAGGCCACCATGTTGGAGACCCCCCTCACCGTGGTTTTCCAGCCAGTGCTGCCAAGGTGCTCGTCTTGCGGGTGAACTGGCCTGGGTGACCCGTGCCAGCCCATCAGTCAACTGAAAACCACCAAGGACCTCTGTCAAGGCCACCTGACACAGAAGAATCTCCCAACCCAGCTCGACTCAATTCCCTGAGCCACAACATCATGAGAAATGAGACAACAGTGTTTTTTTTTTTTTATGCCACCAAGTTTGGGAGAGTTTGTTACACAGTGAAGGATGGACAAACACTCAGAGCTGGAAAAAGTACAGGGGATGAGAGGTGTCACCTTTTAGTGCCAGTGATGCCATTTCACTAAGTTTGCTCAGAAGAGTCTGAGTACATTCCTGGAGGATGGTCTAAAATGGACCTCGGGGATCATTACTGGAGCCACGAAGAACAGGACCGTCCCCACGGAAGAGGCGAGGCGTCAGGCACCTGAGGCCCTGCGGCCAAGGGTCTGACTGCAGAGGGGCGACACAGAGCCAGGGGGCCATCTCTGCTCCTGGGAACCTCAGGGCAAGTGATTGTGGAGGGGTGGGGAGAAGGAGGGAGGGAGGAAGACACAGAGAGAAAGAGAGGACGGAGGGAGGAAGGGAGACAAGGCTTTCTTGAACAGGGTTTCAGCTGAGTCCAAGGCCCCTGCATGGTGGCTTTTGCCCCGGCTAGGGAAAAACGGGGGAGGAGAGACTGTCCCCCAAAACCACCACGACTGCCACCCAGAGGGTGTCTGCATCTAGATCCATCCGTGTTAGGAACCACTCCACCCCGCCAGCACCCACAGCTGGCTAACCCCACCCCAGGTGACATTTTCTTCCTAGCAGCCAGGGACACGAACACAAGCACGAAGGTATGAGCACTCAGGGTCAAAAAGGGCTTCCTGGTGGTGACACAGAATAGGCCACACTCCTGCGGCCACTGGGACCTTGTCCCAGAGTGGCCGGGGCAGTGCCTACAGCTCTCTGCCATCAGAGCAGAGCAGAAAGAGGAGGAATTCCAACCTGTACGCGAGCTGCTGGGAAACAGGCCAGCAGAGCGTGTGTGTGTGAGGATATCTGTGAGTGTGCCTGTGTGTGTGTCTGTGTGAGTATGTGTGTATGTGTGCATGTACGTCTGTGTCTGAGTGTGTGTGTGTGAGTGTATAACGTGTTTATTTGTGTGTATGGTGTGTGTGTGAATATCTGTGAGTGTGCCTGTGTGTGAATGTGTATGTCTGTGTGTGAATGTGTATATAGCTGTGTCTGTGTGTGTATGTATGTCTGTGTGTGAATGAATATATATCTGTGTCAATATGTGCATGTATATCTGTGTGTGACTGTGTGTGTCTGTGTGTCTGTGTGTATGTCTGGGTCTGTATGTCTGGGTCTGAGTGTGCGTCTGTGCGTGTGCCCACGTTTATCTGTGCGTGTGTGTCTGTATGTGAGTGTGTATGTCTGAGTGTGTGCGTGTGTGTCTGTGTGTGAATGAGTATATATCTGTGTCTGTGTGTGTATGTATGTCTGTGTGTGACTGTGTGTCTGTGTGTATGTCTGGGTCTGTATGTCTGGGTCTGAGTGTGCGTCTGTGCGTGTGTCCACGTTTATCTGTGCATGTGTGTCTGTATGTGAGTGTGTATGTCTGAGTGTGTGTGTGTGTGTGTGTGTCTGCATCTTAGTGTGTGTGTCTGTGTGTGTATCTGTGTGTATCTGTGTGTGTCTGTGTGTCTGCGTCTTAGTGTGTGTGTCTGTGCGTGTATCTGTGTGTATCTGTGTGTGTGTGTGTGTCTGCGTCTTAGTGTGTGTGTCTGTGCGTGTATCTGTGTGTATCTGTGTGTGTCTGTGTGTCTGCGTCTTAGTGTGTGTGTCTGTGCGTGTATCTGTGTGTATCTGTGTGTGCGTGTGTGCCTGCGTCTTAGTGTGTGTGTCTGTGTGTATCTGTGTGTATCTGTGTGTGCGTGTGTGCAGTGGGCGGGGAGAGGGGTGCTGAGGAGGGGAGACATCCCTAGGGTTGGAGGAACACAAGGCTGGGGTGCGCCTTGCAGCTTTCCCAGTCAGTCCCCATGGGACCTCGGACAAGCCTTGTTTCCACCTCCCAGGCATCAGTTTGCTCTTCTACAAAGTGAGGGAATCCAGGTAAATCATCCTGAGATCTTCGCAGTGTCTGCAGTCTGCCTACCCACAGAGGGGCAAAGACAAGGCTCTGGGCTCCCTGCTCTCTCTCTGGTCCCCAGGGACACGGGGGTGGGGTGGGGTGCGTGGGAGATGGCTCTGGGGTCCTGCTGACCCCGCTCCCACCCCCCGCCAGCTCTGCCCATGTAAGGAGGAAGGCACATGGCCCCAGTGGCCCTCTCGGGTCCCCAGGAATTGGAAACATGTAAGGACAGGCTGGGGAGAAGCCTGGGAGATAGAAAGAGAAACTCTGGGTCAAGTTTGCATTTCTCATTATTCCTCCAACCCTTCTCAAATTCCTTTTGTTTAGAAACCTCCTTGGGTTTCTGAAGGCTGCCCCCTCCCCCATCCCACCTCTGGAAAAGTCTAGGAGCTCCTCCAGCCTGTAACCCTTCCGGATAACATGTTCCATATGTCGGTCACTCTCTGCATGAGATGTGAGCACTCCCTTTCCTGGTCACCTCCTCTGTGGTCTCCCCACAAGCCTCTCCCTAGAACAAGAGGCAGCGAGGGTTTCCATCAGGCTGGAGCCCGCTGAACCTGGGGATTCCTGCAGCTTTGCCTCCGAGTGCCTGGAGGGTGCCTGCCTTGGCCCCAGCCTGCCCACCACCACCGACAGCTGCACCAGACCCTCCTTTAAGCTCTGGGGCCAACTGAGCAGGGCTGACCCAGCTTGCCATGTTACTTGCTGAGAGCGTGCTTCTGTAGCAAAGCACCCAGCCCTCTATTGTTTTCCTTTCCCACCCAGCTCCCCCTCCTCCTGTGGCTACCCACCGTGGTAAATAAAGGCTGAGGATTTTTCCAACACCACTTCCAATGCTTTTTTGGGGGGGATGCGAGCACACCTTCCATACCTCCTCCCCTGACCTCTACCCCACACCCCCTGCCCTCTCTGATGCATCTTTTGGTGATTGAGTTTGACTCTTGAAAAATGCAATGCATGGCTTCACACTAGTTCTGGTGGATTTCCCAAAAGACAGAAGAAGGTGGGTTTTCACCCCTCTGGAGGGGCTGAGTTGGAAAGGCTGAAGATGACCTCAAATAAGCGCCAGGGAGCCTGAGAACTGTGTGGAGCTCATCTTCCTCAAAAGCACAATTGTACTTAAAGGCTCCAGGCCCCCACGGGTGCCCGAGAGAGCAAGCAGAGGCTACCTTGAGACAGGCAGTGAGGCAACCCTTTAATCTAACAAACACAGCCAGAAGAAGTGGGCAAAGCGTCCATCAAGAGGCTCGAGGCTTTCACAGACACAGGTCGCGGGCAGAAAACATCTGGGGACATGGCAGAACCCCCTGATCTCTTAAAGGAAGGAAGGATGCTACACTAAGCACCTACTATATGCCAAGGACTGCAACTTAATACTTACATCCTACTGTCTTTAGCTTTTTGGGTGGAGATGAAGTTAGGAAAATTATAAAGAGAGGGTATTGCTAATTTTAAAGCTGAGAAATTTAGGGCATAGCGTAGATGAGTGGTGGGCTCAAAGCTGTCACAGCCAGAACCAGAACCGTTCTTCCTGACTCCTGATCCAGCACTCTTCCTAAAAGATAACCTCTTTATTCTCAAAGCCCTGAAGAATCCAGAGGACAGACCATATGCCTGGGACCGCCCAGGAAGTAGAGATCCCCCAGCTCTCTGGGAATTTTGGGAGAGTCCCTACAGCTACAAAATGCAGACTGCACTTTTCTCTAGGCCCACTGCCTCTTTGATGCACCAATTCATACAAAGTGGAACATTTCCAAAGGTGGGCCACCTCTGGCTGCAGGAGCCTCTTCCTATGCAGGGAGATGGGTGGGGCCGGTCCTTGGCTCAAGTTCTGAACCTACTTCTTTCTAAGCATCCCCAGTCCCCCCTCCCCCATTCCTGGCTCTGTTCCGTCTGAAGATTTATTGTATTCTGGAGATCAAACAACTGGTTAAGCAAAAGCCTGTGTTAAAAACAATCTTTCTCAACAATAGCTGTTTTAAGAAAATGACAACAATCGTGAAGGAAAATGTGTTTGATGATGGGCATGAGACTAATGAGACAACTGAACTAATATTACTGGGGGATCTCACTTCAGAAGCTCCAATTACGCTTGATGGGCTTTGGCAAGGAACCCTGCAGTTTGGTGCTAATGAATGCATTAACATAGAGGGTAAGTTGGAACCCAAGAATGTGCAGGAATGTGTCCTGACACTGTGCTGGGCACGCAGTAGGAGGGCCACCGAGGACCTGATGAGCTGAAGTGGAAAAGGGTTGGAGACCTTAGGACAGGCAGTCATTTCTAGCCAACAGACCAGCTCTTCTGCCTCTGGACCAATTTGCAGAGTTTGAACCATCTACTTCAGGGAGATCTATTTTGGTTTACTAGAAAGAAGGCTCTAGTGAGTTTCCAGGCATGCCGTCGAAATGGCCAGATTCACTGGATTTAATAGAGAGGATTGCAAAACAGTTCTTTCCAGACCTGAGGCTCTGTGATTCTATGTAAAGGCAAAACGCTCCACCATGGGGACGTTGATGGGGCCATAGCGACGTGTGGGAACAGTCAATGACCTCCACCCTGAAGTGGGTGAGTCACATGGTGGAGAGGAGGGGATGGCTGCAGACTGTAGTCAAACTGAAGGGTCTGGAAATATACTGGCATTGATTCAGAATGTGGAACTTTTGATCCTATAACATTTTATGTTCTAATTCCCCTTGGTGATGTTAATAACGCAGTTGGCTAGTGCCACACTGACAGAATTTATGAAGCAAAACTCATCCAAGAACAGGAAGGAATAACTTCAGTTTATACCCTACTTACGCCTCTGAAAAGGTTGAGTGCAAATCACATTTCTGTGAATTGATTTGTGTTTTAAAGATACCAGGAGGGTTTGCAACAAAAAATCTTATTGTGAATTCCTATGGAAAGCAGTAAATAACCACTCTTCCATTAAAAAATATATATATCAGACTAGTTTTAGCTTAAAGCAAAGTACATCTTTAAATGTAGAGTAGCTATGCTGTAAATATATCACAATTCCACAATGAACGCATGTGCTTTGAGACTAAATTCTTCACCAAGAGAATAAGACTTAATCCTTTGATGAGCTCTTCAACTATTTGGGTGACCTGTTAACATGCATTATTCCTTATGGTTTATTCTTCAGGAAACTAGAAACTGGAAAGAAGGAAAGAGGTGGGAGAATTTTCTGCTGGCAGTTCCCATTTTTTCCACTCCCGTGTCCTAAGCAATGTCAACCTAAGTGCCCATAAAAAATGACATGTCTGTCTTCTTCTCAAGGTCCCAATAAGGAAAGGAACAGAAGGAAGAGAAAGCAAGCAGAAATCAAGCATTCTGTATGTAGCAAAGGCTCAAGAATAATTATGATATCAATAATGATGATAGCATTTGCTCCTGCCTGGAACTTCGCTAAGATTTAATTCTGCAACAACCCTCTGAGGCAGGTCCCACAGTCGACAGTCACTTATCTGAAACCCTGTGTATTACTGTACATTACCTAACACTCTCCATGGGTCTGGGGCAGCCCCCGTGATTAAACAAGGTAATATTTCTATTGCAAAATTATAAATACTCACTTAAGAGAGATAAAGATTATGTCAATTCAGGTCATATTTTGCAGCCAAATAAATCTGCTGAAACTTTAAGAAGGGACTCTGGGTTTTCAGAGCTTTGTGGGTTTTGGAATTGTAAATAAGAGACTGTGGGAGTGCTTTATTCTCTCTACTTCGTAAATAAAGAAATAGGGCCCCAGAGAAAACAACTCGCCTCAGATCACACCACTGCCATACTAGAGCTGGGATTCAAACCCAGGTGTGTCTGACACCAAAACTCATTTCTCAAACACCATGCTATCTGGGTGATGTTTCCCATCTAAGAGATCAAGAGAATACGGAGGCCAAATTAACCCGTGATTGCATACACCCTTTTTATGTTTAAAGAATTTTAAATAAATTTCTCTAGAGATTCTTTTTCCATGTTATAAAAGTAATCAGAGCATATTGGAGAGCATTCTAAAAATACAAAAATACAAAAAGAAATCTATCAACTCCCACAAGTACCCAGCCTTTTCTAAACACGTGCAAAGTTTTTCTAGGCATTACAAAGTTGAGATTGTTGAATACACATCCTTCTTCGACTGACTTACTTAATCGTATAATCTAAGCATTCTCCCATCACATTAAAATTGTACATAAACAAAGCTTTGATGGCTACATAATTAATATTCCATCCCAGGAAAGTGCCGTAATTTACTGGATTACACCCCCTTTGTAGGAAATGTATTATTTCCCATTCTCCATTCTCATAAACAATGCTGCAATAAACATCTTCCTGTGCAGAGGTGACCGTGGGTCTGAGTTATTTCCACAGTCCTTTGCTTCAGCCCTTCTTCTACCCCACCCCTCCACCCTGGTCACATCTGCCCTGCACCTGCCCAGCCTCAGGTCAATCAAGCATCCATTTCTCCAGCTGATACTCGGGCTGCGGAGACGGGGAAGGGCGGCATGGACACTGTTCGGTGCCAAGCAAATTTATGTTCTCAAGTTTGGCTCAGCCCTTGCTGTAGATCAATTTTTTGCTATTCTTCCTATGTCAGGTCTTTCTTCTGTTCCTCACAACAGCTCTCTCAAAACCACATTTATCTCCTGAAGTCTCAGAGCACAGAAAGCTTGCCTCCTACTTCAGAGAAAAAAAAAGAGAGGGTCCCACAGGTAAGAACTCCTCACTCTGTACACACATCTCCTTGAATGCACATAGCTGAAGTGACCAGATGCTTTATCACCCTAACCAGTAAACTTTTGAAAGTGAAAGGGGGTGCTATTAATCATTTGGTTGGGGTAATGGTTACACGGCAGGCCTGCCCTGGATCAACCAGGACTCCACACTCACACTGAGTCCAGCCATAATTTCCTCTGAGTGTCTGGGTGTCCTGGTCACATTCTCTCTCCAATAGCATCTACAGCGACACGCTGGTCCCACCGCCTCCCATTCACTCAGAAGCCTCCTTCCATCAGGGCCTCCATCCCAGTCCTGTCTTCAACCTGCCCCTCTCTGCAGGTTTCCTTTCCTCAGCAGACACAGGCAGACCTCAGACATTGCTTGCCCTGCAGGTTCAGTTCCAGACCACTTGCAATAAAGCAAATACCATGATAAAGCAAGTCACATGAATCTTTTGCCTTTCCAGTACATATAAAATTTATGTTTACACTATACTGTAGCCCATGAAATATGCAGTAGCATTGTGTCTAAAAAAAAATGTACATGCTTTAATTAGAAAATACCTTCTTGGGGCTTCCCTGGTGGCGCAGTGGTTAAGAATCTGCCTGCCAATGCAAGGGACACGGGTTCGAGCCCTGGTCGGGGAAGATCCCATGTGCCGCGGAGCAGCTGGGCCCGTGAGCCACAATTACTGAGCCTGCGTGTCTGGAGCCTGTGCTCCGCAACAAGAGAGGCTGCGATAGTGAGAGGCCCGCGCACCGCGATGAAGAGTGGCCCCCGCTTGCCGCAACTAGAGAAAGCCCTCGCACAGAAACGAAGACACAACACAGCCATAAATAAATAAATTTATTAAAAAAAAAAAAAAGAAAATACCTTCTTGCTAAAAAATGCTAACCATCATCTGAGTCTTCAGCGAGTTGTAATCTTTTTGCAATCGTCAAATCAAAAATCACTGATCACAGATCACCATCACCAATAATAATGAGAAAGTTTGAAATACTGCCAGAATTACCCAAATGTGACACAGAGACATGAAGTGAACAAATGTGGATAGAAAAATGGCACCGATGGACTTGCTCAAGGCAGGGTTGCCACAAACCTTCAAATGTAAAAAAGGCAATGTCTGAGAAGTGCGATAAAGCGAAGCCCAATAAAACGAGGTGTGCCCATAATGTTCGCAGGTTACCAACCCTAAACAAGGAAAAGAAAATAGCTCTCCCCTAAGGACAACTAGCAGGTCCCAGTCCAACTGCATATAAAAGCACCTGCACTGCTTACTTCCACTTCCTCCACCCCCTCGAAACGGGCAGAATTCCCTCCATCCATCCTCACCACCAGCACCGGGCCCTCCGGAAGCAACCCTCCCAGAAGAGCCCTGGGTCCCTCATCTGAAAATCAGGTAGATGCCTTGCGGCCCTTCCTTCTTTAGCCTCCTGACCTGTCTCCTTAAGCTTCTGTGGCTCTCCCACAGTTTTCATCCAGCCGTTTCTAAATGGGATCTTAGTTCCCAGACCAGGGATTGAACCCGTGCCCCCTGCAGTGGAAGCATGGTGTCTTAACCACTGGACCACCAGGGAAGTCCCATTAAATTCCAGTTGATTCTGCCTCCTACTTCTCACAATGCACGCCCCTTTTCCCTACGGCCCATACTACCTCTCCTGCCGGGATTACTCCCGGGGACCCTTAGATGGTTTCTGAGACCCCACTTTCACCCTCTCCCAGACTCCCTCTCATTTCCTCTCCACAACTGGAACGGAAGGACCTTCTAAAGTGGAGCTTGACTGCATCGCTCCCCAGCTGGAGAAATTTCTGTTCTTTTCTAAAACCTTCGAGGTGAAGCCCAAATTCCTCAGCCTGGCATGAGGCCCTTCCCAGTCTGGTCTTGGGTGCGGGTCTCACCAGGAAGGGCTGCAGTTTTGCAAACCCGCCAAGTGCTCTCACCTCTTCAAGGATCTCTGAGGACCCCCTTTGCCGGCAGTATCCCCCCCCCCCCCCCCCCCTTACCTGGTTGATTCCTATGTGTCCCTCCCACCCTGCTCCTACACCACCTCCCTAAAGACACTGCCTTTCAGCACATTCTTTTATAACCCTCCTTTTCCTTGTCTTTCTCCCGCACCGGACTGTAAGCTCTCCTTCGAAGTCTGATGTCCTGAGTATCCATAATGGTGCCAGGTTCACAGTCGGTGTTCAGTAAAACGTTCCGAGAAACATAGTCAATGGGCCAAAGGGATGGACCTCTTAAGAAGCGTGATCATTGATGATTTTGCCCTGATATAATTATTATTAGTTCTCCCTTTCATGCTCACTTGTCTCCAAAGGCCCTTAGCACGGACTAATTGCACCCTCTAAAGACACTTATTGAGTCAAGAGCAACAGAGTGGCTGGTACCACTCGGCTGAGGACGCTGTGAGGGTAGGGAGAAGGAGTTCCTGGGCGTCCTGGGAGCTGATGATGACACGGGTGATCTCTCACACAACCTGTGTGCCAGCCACTGCAACGGAAGGATTCGGATGCCGAAGAGGAAAATCAAAGTTTCATCTCCAGCAGTCCCGGCCCACTGCCCGGAAGCAGCACTGCTGTCTGTCTTTAGGAAGGAGAGGTGAGCAGGAAGGCAGCTCCCCCGGGGGTACAGAGAAGGACTCCTGCACCAAGACGGGGAGGGACACAAGTCCGAAGCCCCTCTGGACCTGCGTCTCCTCTCTCACACTCCACCTACAGATCTGGCCCAGGATCAGGATTAGATCGGGAATTCCTGGGGCTTGGAGAGAATGCACGAGACTGGAGAATCTGCAGATAATAGCACATGGGAACCAGCACCCAACAGATCTCATGAAGGTGAGACGAGGGCTGGGCCCAAACGCTCCTAAGCTGCTGCCACGGAGGCCAAGTCCCGGCTGGGGCAAGGCTCTGAGTGAGAGGCCCTCCGGCCAGGTCAGGGGGCCCCGTGGGGCTCTACATGACCACTGGCTTGCATTGTGCCAGAGGGCAGGGCCCATCTCATTCAGCTCTGCAGCTCCAGCCCCTAACACAGTGCCTGGAACAATGTGGGCTACAGGATGACATGTGTGGATCAGAAAGGACTTACTCCCAAAAGACAGATAAGGATCTGGGAAGAGCTGGCCAAGCAAAAGGTGAAGAGGAAGCAGGCTTGACTCCGTCACGGTGACAAAAAGAAGGTTCAGGGTCATGTCTTTAGCAAGAGCTCTGAGGGGAGGGGAGACCGCTTTTGAACTAAGCAGAACAGGAGCTCTGGTGGACCCTCCCAGGAATACATACACCTGATAAGTGGACCTCAGAGAGGGTGCGTGCTCTCGCCACCCAGAGAAAAACTAGGCTGGAGAGGTTTTTTTTTAAAGTTCACTGAATAACAGCTCTGGGGGTAAATTAACACAGGCATCAACATAGAAATCTGAGGTCACTGATCCTCTAGAACAGAAAGCAAAAGCCTACTTCTGAGACCAACTCCTGGTCTCTGATCCTGCCCCTTCCCACTGCCGTGGCTTTCTCCCTCAACATCAGCCTCCCAGGAACCCTGGGACCAGCGGGGAAAAGACAGGTACAAATGGGAAAAGAGGCCAGCCGTGATGGTCACGCTGGCCTTGAAAAACTGCCCAGTCGCCAGGCATCACGGGAGAGCGGCACCTCCCCTCCCCCACCCCAGGCAGCTTCAAATGATAGTAACAGAAGAACTGACCAGAAAGAGGGGCAGAGAATAAGTAACCACTAAAGGGAAAAAGTGAGGACGTTGGCATTGGTGGCTCCAGATGTCACAATAAAAATTCCGAACATATACACTGTTCTGTATATTTTCGAATTGATTATTACAGTAGCTCAATGAGATATAAGGAGCAATATTTTCTTTATTTTCCGTTGAAGAAAACTGAATCTTAGGAAGATGAAATGATTTGTCCAATGGCAAAGAGCCACTAAGTGACAGAGCTAGGCCTCCATCCACATCCTCTGGCTGTTATTCTTTTTCCTAAATACTGACACACACTCTGTGCCTAATCGTGTTTTCTTTTTTTTTTTAAACTTTGTCAAATCACGCTGGTTGTTTATTTTGTACTCTATCTTTCATACATTTTTACCAGTTGACTTTTTTATTTAAATTAATTAATTTATTTATTTTTGGCTGTGTTGGGTCTTCGTTTCTGCGTGAGGGCTTTCTCTAGTTGCGGCGAGCGGGGGCCACTCTTCATCGCGGTGCGCGGGCCTCTCACTGTCGCGGCCTCTCTTGTTGCGGAGCACAGGCTCCAGACGCGCAGGCTCAGTAGTTGTGGCTCACGGGCCTAGTTGCTCCGTGGCATGTGGGATCTTCCCAGACCAGGGCTCGAACCCGTGTCCCCTGCATTGGCAGGCAGATTCTCAACCACTGTGCCACCACGGACGCCCCCTGATCGTGTTTTGCCTTCAGACCACACCAACCCCCAGCTCTCTTTCCATCAGCACAGTCCTGGGATTCTTACCTATTACATGGTATTAAAAAATACTTTCAAGTTATTCCCTCTTTAGAGCCTGATTACGTATAGATGGCAACCTGACCCTTAGCTAAATCACATACCTCTTGCGAGGTGATGCTTTCTGGACAGGATCTCAGAGATCACATTTATCAAAAGGAAACCAGGTGAACATTGACAATATGCAGACAAAGGTCCAGGCCCTCAGCTCGGTTTTCTGTCTTGTACATAACGCTTTCTTGCACCAGACTTGCAGGTTCATGCACAGCACTGGGGAGCGGGTTTCCCCATCTCTCCGACCCTCCTACCTCCGACCAAGACATACCCTGCAGGATGCCTAATGCTCACTTTTTTCTTTCCACTAGGAGGCAGAGACTTTCCCACCAGGAGATCCACCCTGGAATTCTATAGAGATCCAGAGATCTATCCCCAGGGGGCAAATCCAAGTCTCATGCGACACTATTCCCCTCTCTACAATGCCTCTTCGTGCAGACTTCCTACCCTCCTTCACCAGCCTCCACCAGACGCTCTTCCTTATCTCCAAGAAGAGCTCCCGAGCAGTCCGGCCACAGAAGGAAACACACGTAATAAACAGCCGATACCGAAGCTGAGTCTTCTGAAAGGCCTCTGGAAAGGGCCACGGCTACCATCAGCCGTCCATACCCCTGTGCACCGAGGTTTCCCCCACCCTCTATCCCAAATCTTCCTACTGCAAATTTTAGTCCCTTTTCTTTGGGTACGGTCTTGGTAGGAAAAGAATACCCATACGATCATGCTTCCGTATTTCAGCATTAGTTTCTAATTTCAATACACTATTTCCTGAGAGTTTCCCAAACTCACATAGGTCCTCTGGGTGAGAGATGAGGAAGCCCAATGAGAAAGTGACCCATTCAAGGTCCCTCCCCAGTTGATGAATCCAGGTGTCCTGAACCCTTGTGAATTGCTGTTTCCAAAGGCCGTCTGCTCCACATTAATAGCCCGTGAAACAGTCTATAAAAACCAGAGGAAGTTTTAGTGCCTTCAAGTCGGTGATCTCGACACAGACTATACCAGTGGATGAATAACTATTTAATTGCCGATTGCAGGACACAGTCACAGGGCGGAGAGGAGCCTGGGGATGGAGGAAATGAACTGCAGCTCCTGTTGCCAGAAGGAAGGGTGGGGACGGAAGCGGCTCCAAGCAGGTGTTGACAACACGCCCAGCTCCTGTGAACACCAGCAGCCAGAGACGGGCACTCTGCACTTCAAAATAACAGCCTTTATCAGAAGTCATCTGGGCGACATGCTCGTCTTACAGCCAGACTTGCTGGGGGAGAGGCCTCCAGGCTGGGTGGCGTGCTCGCAGGATGTCTGGGGCTTCGCCTGGGAGGGGAAGATGAGGCTTCTGGTCTCACGGCGTGGCTGGCCCGGTGGCGGCGGGCAGAGGCAGGGGAAGGAAGGACGGTGTCGAGAGGAATCTCTGGCCCCCGGCTCCCCCTTCTCCAGCCTTCGCACCAGGGACCCTGGAGAAGGCAGGGCGTGCTCTCCAGGACGGGAGTAGAGAGGAGGGCACGGCCCCTGCCCTGCAGCTCAGGGAGGGTGGGTGGTGATGGAGGCTTATCCACTGCACAAATGGCCACTCAGGCTCCAAGCAGAATGCCCCAGGAACACGGATGACCTACTTCCACCTGGGCATCCAGACCGTGACACAGGATTCAGCAATCAAACTTCAGGCTGAGGGGGTGTTTTCCGGCTGCAAAACTTGAACGTACTAGCTGCTCACTCTTGGAGCCTGTGGCCGTTAATCCAGCTTCCTGCTCACAGTAGAAATAAGAAAGAGCTCTTGTCCCCGTATCAGAGGAGAGGAAGAATCCCAGCCATATGATTCTTCCCCATGAAAACCTCTACGACACAAGTCTCCCCTTAAAATGAACTTGTGAACAAGTAACAACACCAAAGGGAAATGGGGTTCCTCTCATTCTGGTTTTTTTTTTTTCCTAAAACTTTGGGTTTATTTATTTATTTATTTATTTATTTATGGCCGTGTTGGGTCTTCGTTTCTGTGCGAGGGCTTTCTCTAGTTGCGGCGAGCGGTGGCCACTCTTCATCGCGGTGCCCGGGCCTCTCACTATCGCGGCCTCTCTTGTTGCAGAGCACAGGCTCCAGACGCGCAGGCTCAGTAATTGTGGCTCACGGGCCCAGTTGCTCCGCGGCATGTGGGGTCTTCCCAGACCAGGGCTCGAACCCGTGTCCCCTGCATTGGCAGGCAGACTCTCAACCACTGCACCACCAGGGAAGCCCTCATTCTGGTTTTTAAATACGGGGGGTCTCAATAAATCAAAGACAGGGAGAATTAAAAAAAATAATCGATGGCACAGGTCTAAAATTATCTCAACATTGAAAAAGAAATTAAATGCACGGTTCAAAAATTATCTTTATATTATTTTGGAATGTGAAAGAGACACACATTCAGCAAGCTCTGTGACCTTCAGGGTAAGTTTGGCCAGTGTTTCTACATTTTGCTTTGTTGGTCAGGGTTAGTTCTAGATTCATTGTCGAATCCCATTCTATGTTCATGCCTAAGCCAGTGAAGAAGTGCAAGCTTCCCCTTTGTCCTGTGCACTCTGAGATGATCGCTGCACCCGGAAGCATCCCTGACTCCACCACGGTGAAACCCCCCCCCCCAGGACTCTGCAGACTCCAGCCCCGCCCCGTCTAAGCCGTGCCCCTTCCCCTCCAAACCCTCCCCTCCCAGCCTGTTGTCTGGGAAAGTGGCTCCGATGTCCTTCTGCTCTGAATCCTCTGAACTGTGGCTCTAAGAGGGTAAAGTTAAATTTTCAGTATTCACAAAAACTTTTCTCCCTTGAGTGGCTGCTCTGGCGATGAAAAGCTATGGCTTGCCATTATTGTCTGTTATGGATTTACAACATCGATTCAGCGATTCAATAGACTTCACTTTTCTAGGTGTCCTCCACCCTCCTTTCTGAGGTTAATGACCCAATAGGTTTTGTTTTGTTTTGTTTTGGGGAGGGGGGCTTCACCATGACCCAGACTAGTGTCCTGTTTCATTGCCTCCTGGAATAAACAGGGCAGTGTAATTAGCAGGCTAGCAGAATTCAGTATGTGAGGGGTATTGAGATTCTACCAGTGAGCTGCCAATTCTGAGCTCCTATCTGTGTTGTTTCCTATGGTCTCCGTGCGTCACGCCTTCCCAGGGCTTCCTCACCTCTTTTCCTCCAGACACAAGAAAGGACTTATAACAGAAAAATGAATGAAGACTTAGGAGAAAATGCTCCGTGGTATCGGGGAAGCGTGTGTCAAAGGGACAAGCAAATCTCCCACCTCACTCTTCACGACTCCATTATGTGGATGGGATTTACACTGGCAGATAAAAGAAGTCTGCCCTCAGTTTGTAACTCGTTTGTGACCCAGATTTACATAGCTGTTCTTAAAAAATAAAAAAGAGCCCCTAGGGTTCTCACAATGAATCCAGTTGAGGTGACGTGCATTAAGATATCGACTTGGAGAAGGATGAAAAGAAATTACAGGCGTGATGGAAAATGTATCCCTCTTTCAATACACAATATCCATACATTATATGTAATATATACATATATATATGCATTTGAGTGTGTGTATATAAAACAGCCCAAGGGGTGGAGGCCAGAGCGTGAATTACATGAACAAATCAAGGCAGAGTTGATATCACCGAACAGACTGTGATTATGTTGATTGAAACCAGATTTAAAGAACCCGGGGAATTTGTTTGGGAACAGAGAACAGGACCAAAATATTCCCTCAGAGAGGAAACCTCATCAGAGGAAACCGTGGTTGGGGGGTGGGGAGCAGGCGTGGGAGGAGGGGGCAGTGGCTTCATGGCAGAGTTTGGGAAAGTGGAAAGAAAAGGACGCATCTCTCCACTTTCACGGTGTACAGCGTACCCGGCATGATGGAGCCAGCAGAGAGGGTGGTGGACAAAGGAAATCTGGGCAGGGAGGGAGGGGGAGGGGAGGAAAGGCAGCCAATAAGGACCGGCCAGTCTAGCCCTCTGCAGCCGCGTGCTGGGAAATAAATTCACTCCAATTTGGTGATTGAACAGTGAGACATACCTCATTTCAAACTGTCAGAATTCAAGGATGGACATTCATCACATGGAGATTTGAAAGAAGCAAGATTAATGGGCAGGTCTAGCAGGAACATCAAAAGAATCTTTTTTGGAGGAGGGCTGAGAGAGGGAGGGGTCTGGCATCTGGCCAATCCCTTGGAGAATTCAGAATTCCACCTTCTGAATGAGCCAAGGCCCTCGTAGCAGCAGGTGACCACAGCCGGACCGAATGCCAAACCCCTTCAGATACAACACAAGGCCATGCTCACCTGGGGGACCCCCCCAAATACATGCTTTGAAATGCTGGTGACATTTAAAAAAAGTCCTCCAGAGCAGGATTTTAGCATTCAGAGGAACTTGGAAATCATCTAAGCCCTCAGCCTTCATTTCACGGATGAGAAAACCAAGGCCAAGGAATTATGAGCCGCCCAAGGCTACACAGCCAGTTAATGGTGGAGCCGGAACTGGGGTTTGTGCCCCCAATTATAAGATTCTACGGTTTTTTTTTAGTATTTTCCCCAAATTTTGTGCTGCTCTTGTGACAACTGTGTAACCCTCAGTAGATCGATGAAACCATGGAAGACACTCAAGGGAATACGGCCTAAGAATAGGGGCGTTAAATACGGAGGAGGACCCACCAGCATGTGAAAGGCCTCTTCCTCCCAGGCACTAGGATGCTGACATTTGGAGAACAAAGCTCTTCTCTTTGGCTACAATGCTCTTACTCCCATCCCAGGGAAGGACAAGTGACATGATCTGAGGAAGATCACAGAACCCAAATCCAGGACCAACTCTTCCTAACACTTCCCAATGCTCCAAAAGGGGAGCCTGGTGGACAACACCCCACGCCTGGCCCCCGTCCCATTCAAGGGCACAGAGGAAAAGTGCAGGGGTGGTCCGTTCCGGCTGCTCCCTCCCTTCCCCCATTCTTCCCAGGAACAAAACAAGCAAGTACAGAGAGTTCAAGTTCCCTGTTCCGTCCCAGGGCAGACAGCTGCCAGCCCTCCTGGGAAATCCCAACCTGCAGGCTTTCTCCCCTGTTCATTTTGAAGTGGAGGAATTCCATGTTCAAGTTTGAACAAGAGACTACTCCGAAAACAAAAAAAGGCAAATAACATTCCGGTCAGCAGTCAGCAGTCTCTGGATAGGTTTTTCTACCACATCTGAGCAGATTTAGAGTTCCTGTTTCTCGTCTTATCCCCTTTCCTGGATCTCCCTCAAGCATGTGTGCATACACGTCACTTCTGGAATGAACTGATGGCTAAAAAAGTCTGGATCAAAAGGAGCATTTGTCAGAAGAATTACGAGGGAACCAGAAGTTGTTGTAAAAGACCCTCCTGGGGCTGGCAGTACACTCTTCTGGTATTATCCTTGCAGGCTGAGTTTTGAAGCACAGGGAGGGCAGCGGGAAAGAATACCCAGAGCTGGCCTCACCACGTGCATCTCACCGCTGGCCAGGACAGAGCTGGGCTGGCCTTTCAGAAGAACTCACTTCAAGACGTATAAAGCTCTAGTATCAACCCCTGCCTGGGGTAGGCTAGAGGCAGCTCAGCCTGGAGACTGGGGCACGGTCCCCATGATGCCCACAGATCCCTGCCAGGCCCTGCTTCTGGCTACCTCGGCTGGGACACAGCCTGGGATGTTCAGCATCCTTTAGGCAGACTGAGCTGCATATGGTGGGCCAACAGCTGAGTCAGGGACCTGCCTTTTAATCCCAGCCGTGCCACTTACAAGTCAGATGGTCTCGAGCAACTCCTGTCACCTCAACAGGGAGCTAAGTTTCCTGTGACAACGCTTCCTTGAGCAGCCCCACCTGGTGCACAGTTCCTAATAGATAAGTAGGGACGCTGGCCTGAGCGACACGGCCGGCGTACCACGAGGGTTCCCTTGATGGAGAAGTTTAGTGGGGCCACTGGTCCAGGACTCAGATCAGTTCCACTAGGTGAGTGGTACAGAGGGGACTTTGGGGCAAGCGGGTGGTCTGGGAGGTCAGACAGACCCTCACCCAGAGCCTGGCTCTGCCATCTCCCTGCCGTCTGACTGTGAGTAATTCACACACTTTCTGTAAGCCTCAGTTTTTCCAACCGTAAAATCAGACTGACAATGCCTATCCCACAGAGCAGTTACGGGAATCAAGGAAGCATTGCATGCCATACGCCCAGAGGGCACACTGCCTGGCACGCGGTAGGCGTTTGATAAATAGTCTTTCCATTCATTTAGAAAAATGTCTGTCTTCAACCTAAACTTTCCCACTGGTACGGGGTAATAAGCCCTGCCTTCTTTCTGCCTCACACGAATTCTGCGCAGATGAAATAACATAAACATACGTTGTCATGGCGTTACTGCCTCGCAAGACGGATGTAAAGAGCTGTCGCTCTCAGCAGCCAGGATCATCCCAGATCAAAGCTGTGTCAGCACCCCCTGCTCCTGGGACGGGCTCCAGCCAGAGTCCTCCGCCACCTTGAATTCAGCTCTCCCTGAAGCTTTCCCCAACCATCCCAGCCCACGCTGGCCTCTCCCAGCTCCAGGATCCAGTGCTCTGGGGGGAGAGGATAGTTCTCAGTGGGGAGTGGGGAGCGGCAATGAACTGAGGGAGGAGTTTAGCTTTGCATCCTGGGTCTTACACTTGCTACTTCTGTGAGTTTGGATATATCGATTCACCTCTCAGAGCCTTGGTCTCCATATTGAAAAAAAAAAAGAGAGAAAACACCTAACCTGTCCACCTTAGGGGGGGGGGCTCTTTCCAATCTCAACGGATAAATCTCATGAGTTTTAAATGAATACTAAAGAGAACGGTGAGGATGGGAATGATGACATCACTTCATGGGAATGACTCGCCTTCCTAATGAGGTCGTCAGCTGTACAGGAGTTCAGAAGTGGAGGTCTCACAATAGTCTAACTTAGAGTGTCCTTCTACACCCCCCACCTCCGGGATGTAGAGGTCCGTATCAAGTACATGGGAAAACAACAACAAATACTCAATAAATTCAAATAAATACAAGTAAGTACGGTAGAACTTACAACTAAGTTCTTACTACTAAGTAGTTCTTACTACTAAGTTCTTACTACTAAGTTCTTATTACTAAGTTCTTACTACTAAGTTCTTACTACTAAGTAGTTCTTACTACTAAGTTCTTACTACTAAGTAGTTCTTACTACTAAGTTCTTACTACTAAGTTCTTACTACTAAGAACTTACTCAGTCATTCTGAGTAGCGACAGCTGAGCATCTTCCTTGGACTGCAGCTCCCTAAACCTGGCCCAGCATCACAATCACCTGGAAGCAGTTAATATTACAGATTCTCAGGCCCTACCCCAGGCTTGCTGAGGCAACATCATTAATGAATGGGCCCAAGAATCTACGCTTAAGAAAACTCCTCCTTGGTGACTCTGATAAGCATTAGGTCTGGGACCCACTGCTCCCTCCAGGCTGACCTGTCTGCCTTGAGATGCAACTCCACACAACGCCTAGCGTGGGTACTGCTCAGAAAGTGTCTGCTGAACTGAGCAGAAATTCCAAGTTGGTGGGCCTGCCACATAGACCCCACTGGGACCTCCCATGGGGAAGAAGCAGCTCTGCTGACTACCTGTGTCAGGGCAGAAAAAAACCAAGCCCAGCTCAGACCAAGCCCAGAACTGGACCCCTGACGTTCTTGTGGGAACGGATGTCACTTTGTTCCCACTCCCATCTCAAAGAGGCATGATTGACAAAGAAAGAAGGGAAGAAAGGGAGAAAAGAAGGAAGGAAGGAAGGAGGAAAGGAAGGAAGGAGGGAGAGAAGGAAGGAAGGAAGGGAGGAGGAAAGAAGGAAAAGATGCTCCCATCACCTTTTCATTATCATCACAAAATCATAGATGTCAGACCTAGAATCGGCTAAATCAATCTCCTGATTTTACGGGTGTGGAAACTGAAGCCCAGAGAAAGGCGGTAGCTTGACAAATCCTCACAGCAAGTTGGTACCCTGGGAGCGCGGTATAATGGAAAAGGGACTAAGCCAGCTCTGCAATTATCCAAGCATCCGCAGACCTGCCAAGATCCCACACAGGACTTGTCCTAGAGCCATAAGTACGTATGCTTCTGAAAGCATATGTACTGACTTCTGCTTCTGAAACCCGACCTTAGCAAAAGAAAGAGTCCTGCCTCTTAGGCCACGCCCCTTACGTAAACCCATCCTCACTACAACCTGCACCCTTCAGGGCTCTTATGGCCGCATCCTCAAGCTGGTGCCTTCTCTTGCCTGTCAGTCCTACTGCCCCACCCCTGCCCCATCCCAGCCCCATCCCAGCCCATTCATCTAGAGCTGCTGCAAGACTGATCTCAAGGGCTACAATTGCCGCCTCCTCCACGAAGCCTTTGGGGATCTGCCTCCTTCAAACTCCCAGGACATTCTGATGATCTTCTATTTTGCCATATCCTTTGTGTATTTCTTTATCCCTCATGACAGTTTTTAAGCTATATAAGGGCAGCGACTACGTTTTACACTTTTCAATGCCTCCCATATTGTCTGGCATACACGCAGGTAATCAATATCTATTTGTTTCATTACAAGGAATCTTGCCTTGATGCAGGGATCTGGATCCTGCCCCTTTCATTCCAGAGAAAAAGGACCTGATGGCCTTGACTAATCCTTGGTATGAACTGTTCACATTTGAGTGGAAAGATAAACAAGGAAAAGTCCAAAGAGAATCTGAAGCCACATGGAAGAGATCTATTCCACTCGCCTTTTTCATTGCAAATCAGTAGGACAGGAAGTAAAATGCACTACGTATAATATATATAATGAGAAAGGCATTTGGAAGTCACTGACATTTCAGGATGTGTGAGTTTATGACCCTAAGGGTTCCGTTTGCTCAAAGAATGTCCCCTGAGGTTGCTGCTCTGAAAATAACGCCTCCCCAGTCTGAAGGCGGCATCCGGTGCCAGTCTGACATCATGTTGGAAAAGGCAGTCCTGGGATGCCCTACACACCGCTCTGCAGTCTTCTGACCTTGGAATTGTTGAAGTACAGTGAAACCTCTTCCAAAAAAGCCTGTCCTACCACCTCCATGGGTCCCTGGTTCTCCGTCATCACCACCAGCCACCACACTAGGACGATAAGTTGTACAAATATCTCAACCACGATCTCTCCCAGGGCTTTCCTTAGTCACAGTGAGGATGCCCTGCACAGCCAAGGTCTAAAGCAGGCCTGGCGTCGGCACACAGCTACACATGCAGCGTGGCAGGTCCTGACACCGGGTGTGAACTCTGTCCTCCCAGGGTATCAAGGGACCATTACATTAGTTCTCGAAAGAGAGATTTAATAAGAGTCTTAACGATGTGAAGTTAAAGGAGGCAGACAGAGCCCCAGCTGTTCCCCATCTGCCTTCACCGAGGTCATTCAAAGTAGCAGCAAGGGTGGGAGAAGTACTATCTATTGTCCTCCACATGGGAGAGGGGGCATGTCCCACTGCAAACTCATATTTGGTCATCTCTTGCTGAGCTGTTACAATGTGCCAGGCTCTGTCCTAGACACAACCACATACATTATCTTGTAAGTTACATGTTACCTTAATTAACCCTTATCTCAGACCTCTGTGATAACCATTGTTTTCTTACTAGAGAGGAAGAAACTAAAATTAGATAATCATTACTAATAATTAATTACCAACAAGTAGTAGGTTGCAGAGTAGAATTCAGGTATTCTGACTCTAAGTCTAATGTTCTTTCCATTAAATGAGAGGTGCCAAATGGGTTTCAGTCTAAGTTCCAAATCCAACTGATTGATATATGGGTCCCTGGAGACCTGCGCTGAGGATTAAAAGGCCTTGCGAAGCTCAGTGGGAATGAGTGTAATGATTGATTAGTGATGTCTGCTATGGGCAAAGAACTGACAGTGGGAAGGAGTGCTGTGATTGATTAGTGATGTCTGCTCTGGACAAAGTGTAGAATGGTAGTACATGTGCTGAATTTGTCACCCTCACATTAAAGCACACTTCGGTGAAAGAACAGGTTACTCTGTTACAAAGTTTTACCACAAATCTAATTCTCCACCACAGCCTTTAAAGTGTTCCCATGCACATATGCCTCAAACATTTTCAACATTCTCTCAATTTTTTTCCCCCAGGTCTTCTGAGTTCTCCACATTTCTCTTTAAGTGACTTGCCCAAAAAATAAGTTTTGGATCAGCATGGCTTATGGACACAGACTTCCCTTCTCCAGGTTTCTTCCTTTAGGCTGCCCCAGTTCGACCTTCCTCATTATCCAGAAAGGCCCTTCGGGGATGGAAAACTTTCTCAAAACACAGAGGGGGGGATGTTTTACATGACCTTTGACAACTATTCCCTGGGATGACCATTACTGATGCAGGGCTGCAGCTGCCAGGACACGAGGAATGGAGGCTGGGAGAGTGGGTGTGCCGACAGGGGAGGGGGGTGATGAGAAGGCAGGACGAGCCTCGGGGGTCAAAAGGCTGAATGTGGGCAGCTGAGAAGTGGCTTTCAGAGCTTAGGCAAAGCGGCACGGCCTGTTTTGAGCGGGGAGCTGATGAGGGCAGAGGGAAAGTTTAACAACCAACACCCATACAGCCTAGAAGGGATGTAGTGTCTTGTGCAGCCAACCATTGAAAAAAAATCAGGAGGAAAAGAGAGGGGGAAAACGCCTCTTCTTCAATTTAACTCCTTTGTCTTAATCGTCAAAGTCATGTGGATATCACGCTGCAGGCAGAACTGACCGCAGCCGAGAACTGGGAGAAACCAGATCCCACCCTGGGCCCCCTTTAAAGTGATTAAACTCCTATCAGACCAGGCCGGACACCCTGACAGCAAAGACGTCATGCTTGGAGCAGCAACCCTGGGAAAGCTCATTGGGCAAATCAAGACCTTAAAAAATAATTACGGTTCACACATCCTGAAGCAATAATGACTTCAAAACGGCCTTCACATGTGATTTATATATAAGCATATTTCCCCCTTGAAACTTCCCCACCCCCCTTCCCCTTCTGCTCACTCCACCCACATCCAAGTGGTTAGAAAGTCAATATTCTTAGGTCCTGCTAAAAAGTCCAGATGGAAAAACCCTGGTCATATCAGGAGGAAAAGAACTGCTAACACCACCTGCCATTAAAATTCTTCTACACCCACCCAATTGTGCATGAATGTGAGTATGTGTGTGTATTCCAAGAGGTTCAAAGGGAAAAAGAGAAAAATTAATTAAGCCTACCCCTCTCTGCCAAGGAATCAAATGCTCTCTGGGGCCTGGTTTTGAGGCAAAGAAATGTACTTCTACAGGGCTGTTGGTTCTGATCCAGTTTATTGTAGAAAGAGGGAATGAGGTTAAATCAGGGGCGGGGGCACTGGAATCGACCTTGCCCTCTTTTGTCGTCCCTGGGAAGGTGGCCCGAATCGTGGGAGGGAATGATCGCTAAATGTGCATCTGTTATCTGTCAGGCACTGGCCCACCGGGAGGTAGAAAGGAACACATAAAGATGGAGAAATCCCTTGGATCATTGGCCTTGTGGTGACAAAAGAACAAAACGGAGACCAGTTCTGTTTTCAGGGGGTCCCAAAGGGGAATTGACAGGTGGGATTAGGAAGAGGGAAAAAGCCAGAGGATAAGCTGGCCCCTCAGGACAAATTGCAACTTGAAATGAGCATCTGGAACAGCGAATCAAATATCTTTTCAACATCAGCCTTAAAGACGGAAACCAAGAGCTCATGCCTGGGAAGGAAGAAGAATTAGAGGCCAAGACCCCAAAGAGAAAAAAGGTGGCCCCACAAGAGCCCCGCTGATGAAATCAGCTCTCAGACCACAGCCCCTTCTGGGAAACAACAGCCAAAGAACCTTGATTAAAAAAAAAAAAAAAAAAAAGCACCTTGTCTGGGACATCAGCTGGGCTCTGTCTTCTCATGCTGCAACTGCAGGTGTAAAGAAATGGAAATGAAATTTCACAGCCAGGCAAAGATCCCAGACATATGCTCCTCCCTGAAGATAACTGAAATACGAAAACAGCTCCAAAGAGGATGGAATCACTTCTAAGAGGTCCAGGAAATAGCCACTTGCTGGAGTGTGTAAAGGCAAGAGCCAGTGCCCATGTGTCACTCAAGCAGGGGGATAACAGCAATGTCTTTGAGAATGAAGGACAGACGCATCCTTAACAGGGCCTGGGGGCTTCCCAAGGCCTCTTGTCAGATGCTCCTTCACCAGCAGGAACTGGCTGCCTCTGGAGAGCCTCCAAGAAATTTTATGGGGGTCAAGGAGGAAGGGTGTGGCCAGTCTCCATCCTCTGACTTCATCCCATCTGAGAATCCAGAAGAGGAAGCGAAGATGAATTCTAAGCACAGAAAGCCAGTTTGGGGGGAGCCAAATCAGGTGCTAACTTTGGGGGGAAGGACAGTGTAACAGCAGCGCTCAGCAAATGAGAAGTGGGGGGCATAAAGGGAGCCAGCAAACCTGAGCTACAGCCTCACTGTCATGGTCACAGCTGCTTCCCCAGCTCTCGGGCTGATGGGATGTTCCCTGGCACGCCAAGAGCCCAGACAGAAGAGTGAGTACTGTCTCATCAAGGAGAGGAAGGGTTTGGGCACGTCCACGTGTGTGGGCACGCTGTCTGTGTGTGTCTGTGTGTGTGTGTGTGCTGCACACTCCCTTTTCCTCCATCACTGGTCACAGAGAAAGAAGGAACCAGTCCGTCTACCGCCAAAATCATTTCAGAGCTTGTTTTCAGAGGTTTTCAAAAAAAGGAATAAGCTCCTCGTGGGCAGAGATTAAACCTCATTCGACACTTTACTTGGCTGTGTGGCATGGAGGGACTGTTGCCAAAGTGAATGGGGTTAGTCACCTGTGCTGGGAATGCCTAATGCCACCCTGAGGAAGTTGGTTTCTTAATCCCAGGCCTGATCTCTGATCCCATCCCAGGTTTCTGCCGGGCAACGCTTTTGTTTGTTCACCCTTTCATTCGACAACTGTGTACTGACTGTTTATTTGAAGCCAAGCCCTGTGTTCAATGTGGATGTGGATGGAAATGATGTTATGAAGAGTTCCTGCCCTCAAGGAGTCTATAGTCTAGGAAGAATGGTGTGGAACCAAGAGTTGTTAGAATAGGAAACATGGGGTGTTAGGAAAAGTCGAGGGTGCTTTGGGAGCATGTGGCAGGGAGCCCTTGTGAAAGACAGGGGATTGGGGACACCCTCCCAGAGGAAGTGGTGCTGAAGCTGACACCGGAAGGGTGACAAGAGTAGGCAAGAGGCATGGTGGGCAGAGGGATTGTTCCAGGCGGTAGGAACCAATACCTAAGTCCTGAGGCTCAGAGGCAAGACGGCACATGGTGTATCCTCAGAAACCACTACAAAACCCAGTAAGGCTGAAGGAGAGAGGGGAAGGGAGGAGGGGAGAGGACTGAAGAGGGAGAAAAGGAAGTATAAAGAGGATGGAGGTCATGTCAAGGGGAGCCATGGTAAGATTTCAAGAGGAAAAAATGACCCAGTTAGCTTTGCAAAGTGTGGGGAATGGCAAGAGATGAAGACGGTTTTGATCGGGGTTGTGGCAGTGGAGATGAGGGGACCTAGATGAACTCAAGGGCCATCTCTGAGGTTAGAATTCGGATGATGTGGAGCCCACCTGATCGTGGGGATCAGCAGTGAGACGAGCTGAGGAGGGTACCCAGGCTCTGACTCGACCAAACGCAGCAGCAGGTGGTTTCACTGACTAAGCTGGGAAACAACGGATAACGTTCCCTGGAGGTAGAGCGGTTTGTAGCACAGAGGGACCCCATGTGGAGTTTGGGACACACCGAGCTTTCGGTACCCGCAAGACGTCTGGGTGGCGTATCTACCAGGCAGCAGGGTATATGGGTCTGTAGCTTCCAAGAAAACCCCTGTATGTTTGGGAGTCAGCCCCAGGCAGATGTGAGAGACCACTGGAATGCTTGAGAGAGACCAATGCCTATGGAGAGCATGCAGAGAGCAGAGCCCAAGGCAGAGGAGAAAAAGTCAGCTAAGAAAAGTGGGAAGAGACTGCCAGAGGCAGGGTGGAAAGCAGGACCGTGTGGGAGATCCAGGGAAGAGAGAATTTCAAGAAGATGACCACATGGAAAGGTGCTCGGAGGCCCAGCAGTAGGAGGCCAGCCTCTCCGGCTTTAGAGACGAGGCCGTGGGCCGAGGAGGCTCTGGGGCATGTGGGTGGTGGGACCGAGGTCGCGGGGCGTCTGAGCATCACGGAGATGGCGCCTCTGTGAGAGAAGTTTGGTCGTGAAGAGGACAGAGAGTCAAGGCAGGAGCGGGCAGGGAGGCCTCCCAGGGTGGCGAGAGGGGCACCGGGTGCGCAGACCCCTGGCTCTTCCTGGCAATGACACTCACGACTGGATTAGGTTCATTTCCACCTTCTGACCGTGCCTGCGTCAAATCCTAATATGCCATGGATGTGTGCACTGCCTGTTCTCTCTGGAGTTCAAAACGCTTCATAAATATTTCCTCTTTGCTCCCATTCCATGCCTGTGTAGCCAAAGTAGCAAGACGACCATCTTCCCCATTCTGCAGGTGAGCAAACCCAGGCAGAGGCAGTGCCGCGCCCCATGGGTGGGTGGCAGGGCTGGACGGCAGCTCAGTGCCCTCTTCTCGCAGCACCCATCTCTCCGACTAGCAGCTGCGGGGTGCTCGGCACACTGGGCCACTAACAGGGTCATTCGGGGACTCTGGGGAACTTGGGTCCAAATCACTTGACCTAAAGGAACTCACTCTGTTTCCCTGTCTGTTCCAGGAAGCCTGGTAAAAAGCCTGGTGAGTATCAGAAACCGAATCTGGTCCTCACCAATCCATCTGTGCCGAGCTGCTGAGAGGGAATCTCACACAAACCTCTCTTCCAATAGCCAGACACTTAGCAGAATAATGCTGGGGCTCCAACCCTGAATCACCGTTCCAAGAGGGAGGGGTGGAGGTGGAGGTGGGTCCCCAGAGTTCCCAGCTGGACCGAGGCAGAAGTAGGGCCACCTCTGCCCAGAGAGCGAGCTCTCTGCAGAGCATGCACAGCCCTGCCTGGGGCGGTGGGGTGCAGTTGGCCCCAGCAGCAGGGAGACAGATTCAATAATGTTGGCGAGGCTCCACCTGGGGCAGAGGAAGCTGGAGTTTGCTGCAAAATCACAAAAGGGGGATATCATTCGTTCCTTCTCGACTCGTTTAATCAATGTGGGTCTATGTGATTCTCAGAAAGGGCTGGTACTGCCCCTCCTAAAGGGCATTTGGAAATGGGGGGAGGCTTTCCTGGTTTTCATGGTGATTGATGGGGGAAGAGGCTACTAGAAGTTAATGCCTGCAGGGCATCCCGAACCCCCGAGAGAACCATCCTCTGCAAGTGATCACAGTATCCCTGCTGAGAAAAACACAGCATTCCCTGAACACCTGAGACTACCCACTGACTGCAGAATTCCCAGGATACTTGAAGGACGACGTCATCGATAAGCAAACAGCTTGCCTGCCCTGTGCCACCCTCTTTTTCTCCACTGGACCCTGCAGCACTGAGCCTTATCCAGTGGGCCACTATGACCCCCAGCTTGCCACAGATGGTCTGCTTGCTTAGACTTTGTGGACCGTGTGATTCTTACCATTGACCTTTATGCCTGAACCTCCTCCCGGGGTAGCCTTCACCCTCTCTGTCAATCACGGAAAGGACTTCAGTAGAAGGATGACAGAGACCACCTCCTGCCCATCAGCATCTTTGAGTCAGCAGCGTGTTCCCAGCTGAGCTGCTGCATGCTCTGGGCAAGACTTCACCTCTCCGAGCCACACCCACACTCCCCTTCCCCATCATCCAGTTAAACAGGATGCAGACCTGGGCCTCCATTGCCCGGGGTGCAGGCAGACTAAACCGGAGGGCATGAGCAGGGCTCGGGCTCCTCTGAATACAGGGGAGGGTGTGTGTGTGTTCGGTATTGAGGCGATCACGGGCGATCAGGACCCAAAGGTTCATTTAATCTGTTAGGACAGTACTTGTAGAGTCAGGGCCCAGGCCTTCGGCCCCCTGCCCCAGCTGCAGGCACCTTCCTCCCTGCTCCCGGCTCACTCACGGGATCCAGCCCAGGTAGGCATGGGCCGTGTTCCAGAAGTCTGTAATAGCCTCCCAGGGCCGACAACGATGGAAGGCAGATGTGTGCAGCCCAAGAGTAATGGGAATCATGAAAAGAAGTAGCCGGCTTCCATGTGGGAAGAGACGGGAGTCGGACGGGGGGGGTGGGTGGTGGGTGGAGCGGGGTGCAGGAGCCAGATGTGTGCCGGGTGACCCTGGGCCGGGAGTCCCACGCGGAAGATGTTTCCACAGGAAGGGGGGCTGCGCTCCCTGCAGGGGCCCGGCCCTGGAGCTCCCATCTGCTCCACACATCAGGCTCTAGCTAATTCTGTTCTGGCGGGAAAAGTGGTCTAGAGAGCCGCCATCGGCCTCCCAGCCTCATCCGTGGAGGTGCTGAGGTCCAGAGAAGCTACATGCCCAGGTCACGGGCACACAGCCTAGGGGCAGAGCTGGGGCATGACTCGCGGCTGTGGAGGAAGCGCCTGTAGCCTCCCCCACCACCCTGGTGCTCCATCACATCCCTTCCTGATCTCACCACCCCTTCCACTCTGCCCTCCCAGACGCCATCCCTTTCCTCCACTCCTGACCAGCTGGCCTCCGGCTGCGCTGCTTTCTCTCCGGATCCCGGGACCCCAGAAATTCCCAGTGTGTTGGGAGACGGAGGCAGGGGTCACGTGGGATATACAAACGTCTGGGTTGAGACAAGGAAGGCAAGACATCGTCCTCCTTGGCCATCACTGCTGCTACAGAGACCCCACTCAAAGCCTTGGCCCCGTTCATCTTAATCCTGAAAAGAGCTGACTGCATATTTGCACACAGCCTGCACTGCCCAGGGTGGGTGCACGGAGGGGTTACAGACCCCCAGTGTCTTGCCTTCCTGCCCTGGGTTGCACTGTGTCTCCCAAAACAAGACATGTTGATGTCCTAACCACCCCCGCCCTGCCAAGGACCTCAGAATGTGACCTTACTTGGAAATAGAGTCTTTACAGAGATAATCAAGTTAAAATGAGGTCATTAGGGTGAGTCCCAATCCAGTACGGCTGGTGACCTTATGAAAAGAGGAAACCTGGGCCAAGACAGGCACTCAGAAGACGATGTGAAAACACTCAGGGAGGGAGGCGGGTGAGGTGGCGGGTTCCAGTGATTTGTCTACAAGCCAAGGAGAACCTCAAGCTGCCAGAAGCTGGGAGAAAAGCATGACACAGCTTCTTTCCTAGAGCCTTCTGATGGAGTATGGCCCTGCCAACACCTTGATCTTGGACTTCTGGCCTCCTGAACTGTGAGACAATAAATTCCCCGTGTTTTTACCCACCCAGGGTGTTATGGAAGCCCCAGGAAACTCACATGCTTCCCCACCCTCGTGGTCTTCCTGGGCTGCCTGCCATACCCGAAGCTTCTCTCTGTGTCCACAGCAGGTGACGGAAGGTTGAGTTTTGTTAACAAGCCACAGAGGATGAGATGAGTCATGTATCTTGTGGATTGGAAGTGCTCCCGGACGGTGTCTAGGAACTCAAACTGGACCCTGCAGGGTCCCCAGCAGCCCCCCCTCCTCCTGCTAAGTAGGTTCCCCAGAAAGTCTCAGTTGTCATGCCACTCTCAGTGTTGCCGGGCAAGGGAGACCTTCTGGACAGATGTCCCTGGTCTGTGGTCAGCCGGGTAAAGATCCCAAACAAACAAGGGCAGCTTGAAGGGGCAGGAGGCTAGGCCAACAGGAGAAGAAAATCCTCCAACCACCCCAAACATTTGTTAGGAGAACAAATACCTGCTCAACAAGGATCAAAGAGATTTCTAAGTCACGGAGAGAACAGTGTGACAATGCAGCACACAGGTAAAGCCAATGGGAAAGCTGAGGCCGGGCTCCAATTCCTCCTAAATGGAATAAATAAACTGACAAGGAGGGAAAGCCCAAATGGGATGGGAGAGCAAAGCAAACACACGTGGGCAGATCGGGGAGCCTGAGAAAAGCCACACTCTGTAAAACAACAGTGTCTCAGGGAAGGGGAGAGGGAAGGATAGAAGGACAGGAAAGGAGGGAGAGAGCTGTCCTGGGACCGGAGGAAACGTCTGGCCAGTAAGTCCACACGTGCCAGAGTGCTGACAAGCTTGCGACACTTTAGACGGCAAAACAATATGAATATAGATAGGAATCATAATAATCTGTTGTCGATTTACCCAGCTTAAAATTTATTTCCTTAAAGCTGCCTTTTATTAAAGGTTTCCCACGTGCCATGCACTGTTTAAAGCATTCTGCATGATATGATCATTTCATCCTGTACAATTTGATGAGTTAGATTTTTATTCCCATTCCACAGGAATCTGAGGATGATAGATGACTTACTCAAGGTCACCCCACTAGTAAGTGAGGGAGTTGGGATTCAAAGCCAAGCTGGCCTGGTTCCCACACTCAAGCGCTTTCCCACTCACTGCACCACGTGACACATGCACTTCGCTGAAACGTACCTTCTAGAAATCTCCTCTAAGAAAGTAACCACACCTGTGCATAAACATTTATGTAAAAGGATGCCTAACTGTAGTATAAAAACAGTGGCCAAAAGGCAAACGTGCCACAGTCATGAAACGGTTAAAGGGTGGCACATGATGGAATATTATGCAGTGAAAATGATTTTATACAGGTGAACTTAAAGACACGGAGGAAAACATACAAAGCAACATTAAGTGGAAAATTCCAGTTAAAAACTGTTCACCAAGTATGATGAGCCCCCTTATTTAAAAAAAGAAACACACACACAGAGTCACATACACATGTACACACTCAAACACACTCAAACACACACAGGAAAAGAACTTCAGGGGATATACCCTAAAATGTGGATGGGATTTCTGGTAACTCTCTTCCTCTATTCTAATAGTTTCCTAATTCTCTAAAATGGACATATTTTAGAACAGCCATTTATTTCATAATTGCACAACAATGTCGTATGTTATAACTACTTCTGAAAGGACCCCCAAAGCTTCAGTTGTCATCTTTTCTGTTTCCCACTGACCAGACGCAGGAAAGAGCAGACTTTGAGTAACCCCAACCAGCAATGTGGTACTTCTTTGGCCCTGATCTTAACCTAGGAAAAGCCCAAACTCTTGAATTAAGGAGGCGAATGGTTTGCATTTCTGATTAGATAAAATGACCAGATATGTGAACTAAGCCTGGTGATTTAAGAGAGGATGAAGCAAGGACCATGTTTAGAGGCAGAGGGGGATGAGGACACCAGGCAGAGGGGGACTGCCACTTACTGCATCTCGTAAATGAAAACTGTGCTGTTCAATTCCAGCAAGAAGGGTGAAAAGCACTGAAAAGAGGGGTAGAGTGGGAGAAGGGGAATTGTTTATAAATAAACAAGAAGGCAGTGTGAAGTAGTGGTTAGGAACACAGACTCCGGAATCAGAAAAGAGTGATTCCAAGCTCGGCCACCACTTCCTAGCCATTTAACCTTGGGCAACTTATGTGGTCATTCCACAGATACTAACAGAGCAAGTGTCATGTCCCACAGAGCCTCTCAGGTGCTAGAGATACAGCAGTGCAGCAAGGATACAAAAAAGTCCTACACTCCATGGGATTTGTTAATACTAGGGAGAATAAGAAAATACATTAGAAAAACAAGTGAAATACACAGTTTCTCAGATGATCTTAGGAGCAATGTAGAAAAACCTGTCCGAGCCTCAGTTGCCTTGTCTGCAAAATGGAATGGAAATAAAGCAGCTATTTCCTCAAGTAGTTGGGAGATTTCCTGAGATCACGTATAAAGTACTGAGCGTGGTTCCCAGTTCAATAAATATTAACGATCGCCATTCTTTTGAGATTAAGAGTCAAATCTACTCTTCTACTCTGAGTGACGACACAAGAGTATCATAAGAAATGATTGCAACCATTCAGAAATTGCAGAAGCAAAGGGGATTCAACCCCATGTGATGATGGAAATTTAAACCAACAACATTGTGGTATTGGGTTTCCTAATGGCTAAAACAAAGAGCAAAATTTTCCTCGCCTTCGGGTGTACCCAACCTCATAAGAAGTCAGAGGAATCCCTGACCTTCTTTTGATAAAGGTAATATCTGTTCTTTGGTTTCTCCTACTTCAGGATAGAGTTTAACGAAAGACACAAGATCCGGGGAGTTTCACCCGCTCCTGTGTCTCGTAAGGATGTTACATAGCAAACTGTTCTTGCAGAGGCCAGGACGAAAGGAGGTTGGTTGCTCCTCTAAGCCCACACATTCCCAGGGCCATTTGGGAGTCATGAGATCATTAAAGACTCAAGTGGGGTTCTCCAAAAGCCAGGTGGAGCCAGATGACACACCACAATGCAGCCTCCCACCCAGGCGTTAGGGATGAACCCCCAGAAATCAAGGGTGCTTCTAATCCATGACCTAACCACTATCCAATGGCCAATGATTCCCCAGGAGAAGAAGGAAAGAGATGACATCTTGGTTAGGCAGAAGGAAAAGCTTTCCAGACGTCATGCTTTAGAAGCCTTGGACTCCAGCCTCCTGGAGAGGGAAGAAGTCATCAGAGGCTAGAAAAGGGCACGAAGAGATAGATGTGTGAATTTGTACGTGCACGTGCCAGCCAATGCACGTGCAAGAATGTTTTAAGTAATGGGATGCAAGGCTTTAATCAGATGGATTATCCTGGGGCTTCACAAACCAGTGGTTTATTTTTTGTGCCCCTCAGAGGGGCTCAGGGATTTGTTTGCACTTGACACCAAAGAAGATAACTTGTGATGCTTTTCAACTCATCACAGGAATGAATTCTATAAGTGGTCTACAAGGCCTTACACGCTCTAGCCGGCCTCTCTCACTCTCTGTCCCAGCCACACAAGCCTTCTGCTGTGTCATGAACATAACGATCTAAAATACCTTCTCCCAAAAGAATCTGAAAAAGAATAGATACATGTACATGTATGACTGAGTCATTTTGCTGTACCCTGAAACGAATGCAACATTGTTGATCAGCTATGCTCCAATATAAAATAAAAAGGTGTAAAAAAAAAATACCCTCTCCCACTGTCTATCACATCACTTGATTTTATTAACCATCCTGGCACTAATCCCCATAGGAAAATTTCATTTGCCTATCTATCTATCTATCTATCTATCTATCTATCTATCTATCTATCCATCCATCCATCCACTTGTTTGCTTCTGCATTGAAGACTGTTTCCAGTGGAATCTAAGCTCCTTGATAGCAGAGGGTTGACCTTTCTCGTTCCGTGCTCAGTCTCCTGCACCAACAACAGTGTCCCAGCACATAGCAGGAGCTAACTAATATTTCTGGATAGAACACTCTTTTTGGACACTGATGTAAGAATCACGTGCCAGCAGAGCCAATACTTTATAGCTCTGGCCAGGAATGAAGCAGCTGCTTTTTCAAGTTACCCAGCTGAAATTTCCCATGGAAAAAAAAAAAGGCAGCTTTTAAAGATACACTCAACCAAGACAGATCCATCAGTGCTGGAAAAGTCTTGCCAAATTCTGGGACCCCCTCATGCCGCTGGAGTTCAGTTCAGTGTAACCAACATTTCTTACGCACTGTATTAGCTCCTGGTGGATACAGTTAGAATAGGGCCCTTACCTGCAAAAAATGGACAGACATCTGAGCATCTATAATGTAGTAAATGATATACAAGAGATATGTTTCTGGCCTCAGGGACGGCTTTCTGCATGAGCACTTGTAATGGTCAGCCAGACAAACAGTGTCAGGAGGTTTGGGAATGCAGTAAGTTCCCTACATACGAATAACTTCCATTCTGAGAGTTTGTTCATGAGTCTAATTTGTTCGTAAGTCCAACAAGGTTAGCCTAGGTACCCAACTAACACAATCGGCTATTTAGTACTGTACTGTAATAGGTTTATAATACTTTTCACACAAATGATACATAAAAAACAAACACAAAAAATAAAGAAAGCATTTTTAATCTTACCGTACAGTACCTTGAAAAGTACAGTAGTACAGTACAAGAGCTGGCATACAGGGGCTGGCGTTGAGTGAACAGGCAAGAAGAGTTACTGATGGAGGAGGGAGAGGAGGTGGGAGATGGTAGAGCTGAAGGATCATCAGCAATAGGAGACGGAGGGCAAGCTGCAGTTTCACTCACGCCTTACATGGATGGAATGCATGTTCGAATATTTGAAAGTTCGCAACTTGAAGGTTCGTATGTAGGGGACTTACTGTAATGGGAACAGAAGTCTGGCTGTGAGAAACTCCCATGGAGGCAGAACACTCAGGCCTATCACGTGAGGCAGGCAGAGTGGGTCATGGGGCCAAGTGCATCATGTCCCAGGAGCTCGGACTGTACTTGACGGGGGATGGAGAGTCTCCCATGGACCTTATTTATTCAAACATACATGTGTTAGGTAGTGTGGATGCATTCACTCTTTATTTCCATGGGCAACAAAATTGCTCATCCACAAAAATCCCAGATAACGTAGGAAACAAAGAGAGGAGTGAGAGGAAAACCAGTTTTTTGTGTTGTTTTGGAACTCCCAACTTTTACTTGGTGTGATAATAAAGAAAATATTTTTAAAAACCAGGGGTGTTTCAGAAAAAGGGGTTAAAAACTTAAACTCAAAAATGAGTCTAACAATTAGATGAAAGATGACAAGAAGAGAAGAATTTCACCAATGAGATTGTGTGTTTCTGACAGAAAGGTGTGTGGTTTAAAGGAAAGATAAATGGCACCTGGGCAGATGAGGAAAGGTGGTGTCTGTGGGCAACATGTGAGTTGTGGAGTCAGAGAGCTCTGGCTGCTGATCAAGGCTCTGTTGGGCAAGCGGCTCAACTTCTCTGAGCCTCAGTTTCCTCATCTGTGAAATGGGGGAAATTACGTCTATCTTGCCGAGTGGCTAAGGGGATGGGATTGTGCACTAAAGCACCAAGCACAGTATAATACCCAGTGTCATGACCCCACATGCAAACAAACAAGCCAATAAATCCTGAACAAATCTTTAAAAATCATCACAGTAAGAACCCTCCTCTTGGATCAGAAACTTGTTCTCTATCTGCCTAGGATTTAAGGATCTGAATCTTCACCATTTTAGATATTCCTAAGGCCTTCATTGTTTAAACTTGGGTTCAGCTTGGAAAAGGCAGAGAATTAAAGGGAAAAAGCTCACACAAACCAGGACCTGCATGTGTACCGTGAGGATCTCACTTTCTGAATGTAAGAGGCACAGCTTGGGGGGTGCTTTCTTAGAGAAGAGCCTCAGATCTGCACTTGGGAAAAGGAGCTGAGCCAGGGATGGTGGCCTTTCCATGGCAGGCATGCTTCGGGCTCCCTGAGCTACACAGGGCATGTGGGGAAGGTGAGAGTACCCCAACCAGACCTCATCATGCTTCCCCAAACTGCGTACAGAATTCATCTCATGCCCGTCTACTCTGGTGAAGACCCTCACTGGATTGTTACCCAAAGACAAAGACCAGGGATGGTCCCGAACATGCCCTAAACTCAGCAAGACACAGAGTCTCGCGGGGACACGTAAACCTGTCCTCTTCTTCCTAAGGTGATGCTCCGTGAGGCCTGCTTATTTGTCACTCATGAGTCTGCCCTTTGATCACTGCTTCTCTACCACCCCGCCACACACACACTCACAGAAGCTCGATAATTTGGGGGTGAATGCTCAGGCCACAGGCCTGTGCTCTGAGAAGAGCTGCAGCCTTGTTGAAAGGGTAGTACTCTGAAGTTACGTGCTGCGTGACATGACCATACTCAATGGTCCCCAGCTAATGAACTAGCATGAACCTCTGACTCCAGTTGGGCCAATCAGATCTCACCCTAAGGAATTTGAAACGGGAGCCCTGGGAGAGTCAGTTGGTAGGCCTAGAATGAGAAGTGGGGAAGCAGGGTCCAGAGGCAGAGAGAACAGGGCCATGTGGCCCTGTAGACAGAGAAGTGCCTCCAGGCTCCTAGGTTAGTCTCTTATGAAGCGTGGCTACAGTTCCTGCCCTTGGATTCCCTAAGATGGCACAATATCTGGTTATTTCCCCTTTTGGGTTAATTAATAATATCATGATAGTATCAGCTAACAGGTATTGAACCTTGACCACGTTCCAGACTCTCTGAGTCTACATGCTGTAACCTATTTAGTCTTTCCAAACAATGTAATATCTTTTTACCCTTAAGGGAACTGACTGAATCTTAGCAATACTGTCAAGATCTCACAGCTAAGATGAAGCGGAGATGGGATTTAAAACCAGGCTGAGGCTCTATTTTAATTACAATAATATGCAGCTAACAGAACAGTTCTATCTACAATAAGCCCTTGCTATGGGGCAGGCACTGTGCGAAGTGGTCTGAGTTATATTACCATTATCTCCACCGAGGCTTAAATGTTCCACTTGGATTCTTAAGAACTTTGAAGGGATTCCCATTTCAGGATGGCAGACTGAGTACCCACTTCAATCCTCCTCCTCCTCCTCCTCTATCAAGTCCATACATACAACAGAAAACACAGTAAAACTCCTTTCCTGTTTTCCAGCCTAGGCAGTTAGTTATACATTGCCTAGGCTGGAAAACAGGAAGGGAGGCTTTCATTGGCTAGGAGCTGTAAGGAATCCCTAAAAGAAGGTACACGTTCAAAAAGCCACAGATAATTTAAGACGCTGAAGCCAAGCACTGAATCCACGTGCAAGGAATGTAGAAGAATCTGCCACAGACGATAACCCGGCAATAAGAATAACCAACCACCCTCCGAGGAAAACCAGCACCATGGAAAGAAACAGCAAACTCTACTACTGGAACAACTCAACCCCCAGGAGGCAGTGAAAAGAGTGAAGAGAAAAGGACCTTGAATATTTCATAGTCTCAAAGATGTAAGGCGATGCATCCACACAACAAGAATAGGGGTGTTTCAAGGGTATTTGCATAATGATGAGATAGTAAACAATAAGGCAGGGGAGGTCATCTATGAGCTCTGCAACCAGGTCCACGATGCTGCTGGGAGGGAAGTTCCGTTTCGCAGATGCAGATATAATGGTGCAGACAGAGGATAACGAGAGAGCAAGCAGCTGGAGGCAAACTCGGGGGATGGCCTTGCAGAAGGGATGAGGAACCCACATCAACATAACCTCAAGTTTCCTGTACCACATCTTCAATGCCTCATGCCTGTCCGCTCCCAACATGTGGTCCCATCCGCCCCTCACGTGAGCTTACACCCCAGATGACGTCATCAGAAACAGGTAAAGGAATACATTGATGCTTCCAAGCCACAGCTGTAACATTTCTTCCCACGGTGCCCCCTGAAGGCTCTCTCCCTGACTCTCAGTGCTGTAGCACATCTTTTAAGGAACATTTTCCCAGACTGACTTGGAGGAGAGCCGCCTACCAAAAAGGACAATGTGCTATTAGCATCAGAATATACCAGTTTCAACCCTAACACAGAAAAGAAACTTACGGTTACCAAAGGAGAAGGGGGAGGAGGGATAAATTAGGAGTTTGGGATTAAAATATACACACTATTATATATAAAATAGATAAACAACAAGGACCTACTGAACAGCACAGGGAACTATACTCAATATTTTGTAATAACCTATAAGGGAAAAGAATCTGAAATTGAATATATATATATATATATACACATATTTATATATGTATAACTGAATCACTTTGCTGTACACCTGAAACTAACACAACACGGTAAATCAACTGTATTTCAATAAAAACTTTAAAAAAGAACCCAGATATAAATGCTTCAGCTCATCTCTTGCCCCGCTCCTTGAAATACTACCGTCCCTTGAGTTAAAAGCAGAAAGCCATGGCCGAGGGTGACGGCTGTGTGATGCAGGGTCGGGGGGTGGGGGGTGGGGCCTACCTGTTCCCAGGAATGACTGCAGTTCCACCTGCAGGATATGAACAGAGAGCCCTGTGGGTTTCTGCTTCCACTGCTTTTTGCAGGGCTTGTCTCTGTCTCCGATGGGCAATCCCCCAGCAGTGACTCGTGCAGAACGAGACCCCCCCCCACCTGCCCACACCACCATCCAGCCTCCCCTGCCCGTCCCCGGGGAACCACCATCCCGGGCCCTACATCCGGTCGGCACGGCTCGCTCCATCATAGCTTCCAACTGCACTCAGGCCACTCAGCAGTCCGGAGAATCCCAAATCCAAAGGCTTAGAGACACACGCACTTAGCCATGGGCACTGGACGTCCAGCCCCAGCACGACTGCCAGCATCCACAGGGATAACTTCTCGTAACGAGAAACCCAGGGACTGCGATCATTCCACATGGTCCACTTTACGATTTGGGAACATGTGGTTGGCAAGGCAACTGTTTCAGACCTCACTAGTTTTTTCAGACCTTGATTTTCAGCTTCCTTCTCTGACACTCCACTCCTCTGCCCTCCTGCAAGTCCTGGCTTCCTAACAGGAAAACAGCAAGAAAATAGCTGCCTTCTGCCAAGGAGGCCCATTGGTTAAAGCTGGTCCTCAGGGTGGGCCTCTTGGGAGTCCTGTTCGTCCTAAGCCTGGCGCTTGGGTGGATTCCCCGGACCCGAGAGGGAAGAAAGGTGCTGACTTTCCCACTGAGCCATCGGTGCTGGACATCAATGGCAGCCCTGCTTCCTAACTGCCCCAAGAGTAGGGCCTCTCACTGGTACGCAAATTCCCAGGGAGAACCAGGGCAGGAGATCTGATCATGCATAGACCACAAACAACTCCGAAAGCACTGCGGATGCCATGCCCTCCAGCCTGGGATGGAGCTGTCTCTGGGGGGCAGTTGGGGGGAATTGATGAGATGACCTGTACAAAGGTACCTGCACAGGGACTTCCCTGGCAGTCCAGTGGTTAGGACTCCGCACTTCCACTGCAGGGGGTGAGGGTTCGATCCCTGGTCGGGGAACTAAGATCCCACATGCCACACGGTGTGGCCAAAATAAAATAAAAAAATAAAAAATAAAAAGGCACCTGCACAGCATTCAGGCCCTAGGAATACTGGTCTCTGTCCCTCTCTCTCTGCCCTGCTCCCTGCCCTCACCCTCATCACCGCCTTCAGTAGATGGAGTTGAGCTGCACTTAGGAATCCGCTGAGCAACTGTGATCTGCCCTCCTGGTCTCCACTTTCCCAGGCAGATGTCGGATGAGTAGGAGCAGGAGATTCAGATCAAATGAGCTGAGCATCAGTCAAAGCAAGGGCCGACAGCCCCCGCCTTACGACAGTTAGACATTCTGGACTTTACGATAATGTGAAAGTGATACGAGTTCAGTAGAAACTGTACTTGGCGGATCTTGAATTTTGATCTTTTTCCCTGGCCTGGCTATATGCGTAGATCCTCTCTCGTGATGCCGCCCCGCAATCACGATACACTTTCAGCCATTCTGTGCCCAGATGGCCATTCTGTTTTTCACTTGCAGTACAGTATTCAATACATTACATGAGATATTCAACACTTTATTATAAAACAGGCTTTGTGTGAGATAATTTTGCTCACCTGCAGGCTGATGGAAGTGTTCTGAGCACATTTCAGGTAGGCGGGGCTAAGCTGTGATGTTTGGTAGATGAGGTGTATTCAATGCATTTTCGACCAACAATATTTTCAACTTGTGATGGGTTTATGGGGACCTCACTGAATGGGACGGATGCCACGGCAAAGCCACAGAGGGGCAGGGACAGTGCAGAGGGGGGTTCCACAGTGAGGTCTTTGTTGAGCAGAGACCTTCGAGATGACACAGAACGTTCTCTTTGGTTCCCTTGCCTCCACCAAGGGGGATTCCTGCATTCTACCAGGCCAAGTCGCTGGAGGGCATGCCAGGTGTCTGTCTAGGTCACTGTCACACACACTCTTCTTATCTGTGCTAACCTACGTGACCTTGCAAGTGACTCTCTATAGGGATCCACTACAAACAAAAGAGGTTCTGTGGAATTTGGTAATTTTCAGGAGACTTTGAAATACACACACACACACACACACACACACAAACACAAACACACATTAATCCATAGGAATCATCAATAGATGGATCTGATGTCCAGAATCTGGGACCCGCCAGATGCCCCAGAAAACTCACCATCTGTCCACATCCCACTTGGAGCCTATGAAAAGGTCTGTGAGCAAGCAGCCCCCTCTGGAGAAAGTCACCATCACAGTTTCAAATTTTCTGGGGTACAACTCCAAAAGCCACTTTCATTTTTGATCCGGAATGAAATCAAGTTTGGATGGAAATGTATAGAAAATATAAACAGGTTGGGAGATCCTCCCACGGCCAACTGATCTCTCAGCATTGTTACTATGCTGGTCCCTGTTTCCCTACAGCCAGAGCCACGCGAATCCATGACCTGTCGCCTATCGTCCCAGCCCGTCCTGTCCTTCATCTCCCCCAGAGCCAGCACTGGTCAGAGTAACCAGTGATCAAGTCCGGCTTGATCAAGTCCCCCCTGCATTTCACTCATTTATTCGCTCATTAATTCATTCTTCCATCAATCCAGCCAATAGTCTTTTTCCCCTTGAACAACTATTTAGGAAAAGCCATCTCCCGTATTGCACCAGAGTGATCTTTTTTTAAAACAAAAGACTGAATGTACCCTCCCCTGTGCCACCTCCACTGGCCCCTGCTGCCCTTGGGGTTGGGAGGGGGCTCAGTGTGGGCCCTCTTTCCTCCCATCTCCCTGGACGCATCACCCCATGCTGCTCCCCATGAACCACGACCTGGGTGGCTTTCGGTTCTTTTAGCCCCCGGTTTCCCTCACCTGGGACCCTCTTTCCATCTGCACCTTCACCTGGAACTCTCCTCCCCCCATCTCCTCCTACTTTCACCCACGATAACAAATCACGTCACAGGTCATCAGAAAACCTCCCACGAAACTGCTGGGAACTGAGTCTCTCCCTCCACATTGGCTGCTCTTGGAAGAATTTCCCTTTCCATCTCTGTCCCAGCCTCTGCTCGCTCTCTCTCTTTAGGCAAGAGTCACAGACATTACTGTGCCACAGGAAAACACATGACAAACAACCCCTAACCCTTTTAGTAAAAGGGTTTAGTTCCCCCTCATAGTAAAAAATCAGACCTTCTCTAATGGCTCCATCCTTGACTGTGCCTCTGTTGAGAGGTCCCCCAAGAATTCAGGAGACTTTCTGCAGACAGACGGTAACTTAATACAGCAGCCCCAAAAGGAGATGTAAACACTGAAGGGGGACTGGGAAGAGACATTCCTGATTCGTACAAGAGCCAAAGAGTAAAAGCGAAATGTCAGAGGTTTAGAGTGACAATCTGAGGTCTCTCTACCAGTAACCCAACTCCAATTCAACTTGATTTCCTAGACTCGCTAATAGACCACAGTCTACAGTATCTTTCTCTCTTGTTCTTGCTCTCTCTCTTTCTCTCTCTCTCTTTTTCCCTCCCTTTCTCTCTCTTTTCCCCTCCCTCTCTCTCTCTTTCTCTCTCTCTCTCTCTCACACACACACAAACACACACATACACATGCACCAGAAGACAAGTACATGGAATAAATACACTGAAGGTTTCCTTGATGATCATTTAAATGCTGAGAAAGAGAAAGAATGGGAGTGAGTTATGAAAAGCAACTTTTCCCCCATTTTAATCCACAGTCATCAAAAGTCTTAGATACTTTTTAAAAAAGCTCCACAAAAGCAATGGTAGAATGAATTCTAACATGAAGGAATCCTAGACCTGAGCTATAATCTACACTAGGATACTAATGCAGTTTCTTTTGGAAAAACTATCCTTGACTCAAGCACTCTGCAGATGTATTTTGGAAGGAAGGTCCAGGGGGAGATACGGAGAGAAGCAGCAGGCAGACACGTCCTGAAAGCCGTTCACCTCCTCATAGCTGTACAGCACCTGAGGTTGCTCTGGGGACATTCTCTCCCTCCCACTGTGTGTGGGGTTGTCAGGACGGGACACACCTTGAGATGCCCTCCCTGCAGGGGACGCAAGAGGGACTCCGGCTCTACTGGTCCTTGACAAGATGGAAACGAGGAGCCACCTCCCTCTGCATGCAAATGTGGGATGCGATGCCAGGTCAGGGATGGGTGGGCCCTAGGACATTGAAACCAGCCCGCCTGGGTCACAGGGACCTTCTAGGTCCCCGAACTCCCAGCTCAGAGCCTGTTCCACGATACCACACACAGCGATTTTAGGAGGCGCTCACCAAACCCTGGGGTTGCTAAAAGCAGACCCAGTCAAGCTGCCCACACTTGTCTTTCCCAATCACTCTGTCTACAAGGACTCCTCCTTCCCCCAAACCCCCAAAGCCTCTGGGGTCCCTGCCACTCACGTGCCACGTACCAAACATATCTTGCCGCATCCTATGGTCTATTTCTTTGCAGGTCTGTCCCGACTTTCAACTAGACTGCAAGGCTCTTGAAGGCACGACTTAGCCTTCTTCGTCCTGGCACTCCACACGGTACCCAGGTACCCAGCATGGTAACTAAGAAGAGTCAAGAGAGGCACGAGGCCCCCTCCAAATAACACTTTTGTTAAGCAGATAAGAAAAACATCTAACAGATGTGTTATGTTTTTGAAACGCCCCCTTCTAAATTCCAACGAAGTTACTTAACAAGGACCTGATGTCTATTCTCTTTCTGCTGGTATCTGGACCCATTAAAAACAGGACGTGAAAAAAATGCTGAGGAGCTCACTGAGCAGGAAGGACTCATAGAGGACAAGAGTGGACAGTAGATGGCAGTCTGTCCCTGTGTCAGGAGTGGTCACAGAGACAACACACAGTGCAGCCCGGAGAAGCAGCGCTTAAAAGCCTCGGGCAGACGCACCTCCCCCGCCTGGGTTGACTACAGCCAAGAGCGCGGGGCTACTTCTGGAAAGCACACACACCTACACATCCACCCAGACCTAACATCTGTACATCACGTCCCTTCCCCAAACTCTCCCTGGGAAGAACCAATGGCTCCCATCACAACGGGCTCTGAGCTTGGTCAGGCCTTGGGGACTCAGGGACGAGAAAAAGTGAAGGCAGTTCATGGACCCTCCAGCCTGCTTCTGGTCCAGAGGATTCCCCATCATTATTCACACCAACACACAACATTCCATCCAGGAGCCCTGCGCTTGAACTTCCATGCTCACACGGCCCCTCCCTAGAGCACAGTGATGTAACTGGCCCGTTGCCCTCACCAGCTCCTAGACCCTGGAGCTCAGAGCTCAGCGTTAATCTCTGCATCTTCTCCAGCATCGAGCACAGGGCCTGAGACTCGGCAGCCACCAACAGGATGCTTAATGAACACTCTTTAAGCATGTGTTTTCTGAGTGTCTAGAGATAGATGGCCCTAATTCATGTGCAGTGACACCCAATCTTCCCATGACCAAAACCCACATTTGCAGAAGGACTTGGCAGACTAAGACACAGGGGAGAAGGGGGGTCTCTAAAGAGAGCAAGAACAGCCTTTCCTAGTGGGCCGGCAGCGAGCTTCACGACATCAGCCTCGGGACAGGCCGAAATGGGACACAGAGAACACCTATGGCTCTGGACCCTTGGGAAGGAGTACCACTTCTCTGAGTCCAGCCTCTCACCGCTGGACTCCCTGATAACCCACCTGTCATGCCTTCACTCACCCGACACATATCAAGGTGTTGGGGACACAGAGATGACAAGACAAGGTCCCTTTCTCTGCAGAGCCCACCTTCTAGCGAGAAGACAGAATACCGGGTGGTGTAACACAGGGAGACTGAGAGGGAGCCCCAGGATCCCTGGGGGATGCAGGGAGGCTTCCAGGAGAAGGTAATGGTGAAGCAAAGATGTGAAGGATGCTTTCAATATCCCTGGTGAAGAAGGGAGAGCTTTCTAAGCCCAATATACACACAGAATAAGCCCTCCGTGACCATCTCAAATTCAAGAACAGATGTATTTTTCTGCTACTCCTACCCTCTTGCAATCAGAGGACGTTTCCCTCTACATTCAAGCCCCTTATCAATCCATCCATCCAGGCTTTTCTACTAGCCCTCGATTCCCATAATTACTGATGAGTCAGGAAAGATTTGGGGGATCATCTAAGCCAGGAGCCTTTCACTCTCCATGGAGCAGAGACTCCCCAAATTGCACAGTGAGGCTCTGGGACAGTTTGGGGTGGAGTCTGGTATCTCTGCTCATAGCTCAGTATCCTTCTGATTTCACTCACCAAGTTCAGCTACCCAAAGAGAATTTTATCCCACATAAACCTTTCCCTATGCTTTCAACTCCCAATCCAAGATCTGCCACTGATCTGGCAAGCTTACTTCTTCAGCACTTTATAAACATGCACTCCTCCATGTGTTCAAGAACTTATCTGGCATCATATAACTTCATTTCCTCCTCCACCCCCTCCACATCTCTGCACATAAGTCCTCCAGAGGAGCAGGGATACCCAGAAATGCCAGGCATGGGCCACAGAGGGGCTTAGGGAGCAGCAGAGTCATGGAATATGTGACCTGTCATGATTGGCAGGGTCCTTTTGACCTTCCAGTGAATCCCATTCCCTCCTTTTCCGGAAGAGGAAACAGAGGCCCGTGGAGGGAGAATGCTTTGCTTAAGGTCGCACAGCTAGTTTGAGTCCTTTGCAAAGAGAGGTGAGGTGAGCAGTTTGGGGAGCAAAAGCTGGGTGTCAGGAGAGCTGGGCTCCTTCCCAATTACAGGACGCACGTGTTGGGAAACAGGTGATTTCCAGAGCTGCACTTTCCCTCCTGGACCCAGTGGAAGCAGGGGATGGATGTGCCCCATGATCCATCAGGAGTAGATCTGCTAGACACAGAATGGAAATAATCCCAGACTGAGATCTTGAACTATATTCCCTGAGGGATGATTTGGAGCCAGAGGGGGAGGATATTTTTAAATGCCATGGGCTCAGACCTAAAAACAGAGGGGGGGCAGGGCAAGACTGCTCTATCATAAAAAAAAAATGATAATAATAGGGCTGTGTCCTGTTACAAAGAAGGAAAGCATCACCCTACACGTGGAATGTTGTTTTAAACAAAGCAAACTCATATCTTTTGAGCACCCACAATTTCATAGGCATTAGGTTAACGTTGTCCACTTATAAGTACATTGCAAATACCTTTCAGCAATAGAACCCAGTCATTCTCATTCATTGCTTTGAAGATGTATGTGTGGTAGTGGTGATGGGAAAGTCAGTGGAGGGAGAAACAACAAGAGCCTTCAGTCACACCCTTCAGAGATGGTGGCAACATGCACCCCGAGAACACCTCTGGCTTCCCTACTTCTGGTATTGCCCAGAAGGGCATGCAGCAAGCAAGTGCCAGGGCTGGAAGACTCTAAAACTGCTCTGCTCTGCATCAAACAGAGCCTGGGGACCCCAGTCCTTGGCAGCAACTCCTGCCTTCAACCTCTCAGCAAGAAATACATGGCCCCTGTATACATGGAGAGAGTTCCCTAGCCTTTCAAGGAAAGCCATTTTCCAAATTCTGAAGAGCCCTCACATCCTCCATTCTCTTTTACTTTGATTCTGTGCAACCCTCATCACAGGACTCAAGAACGCTGGGACCCACCACCTCTCGTGGGCAAGTGGATCAAAACCAGATGTCCAGCCCCAATCTTATAGAGTTTACAAGGAGGCAATTGTGACTTAAATCAACACCCCCATTCTGGAAGGGCAGATTTCCTTGTCAACAGGACGGGAAGTAAAGGGGGAGGGCGATGGGAGCTAAGACAGATCTGACACATGCTTTCCAGCACGTGGCCAGAAAGCCTCAGCATTTGTCTTGCACATGAAAATGAACCTTCCCATGGAGCAAGTTACCCTGTGGGATGACAGACTTTGCAGAGGGCTATCAAGCAATCTCCCATCTGGATGACCTCACAGAATGCAGAAACAGAACCTGACTGGCAGGTGATGGACTTGGGATGGTCACAGGCTTCAGGCTAGAATGTCAGCACATCGAGATCTAGCTGTGTACCCGTAAACATACCCCTTAACCTCACATAACCTCAGTCTCCCCACCTGCAAAAGAGATTATTTTGGGCACTGAAATAACACCATGTGATATTTACAGTAATGCCTGGCACCCAGTAAGTACTCAAATATTAACTATCATCATCATCAATCATCTTCAAAGTGGGTACTTCTCTTAGTCAGAAACACTAATAAGCGTTCATGTGGAAGCTGGATGATTAGCATCGGGTCTACCAGAAAGCCAAACCCCACCCCTTAGAGCTCTGTACACACTGTGCAGGCGAAGCCAACTTCAAGAGCATTCTTGGCCAAAACAAAACTCTATGGCAAATTCTTCGCATGCCTTTCTGACTTTGACTCAGCCATTCCCCAAAGATAAAAACAGGAGCTCATTGAGGGTGTGCCAAGATGCACTCCAAGCAAAGCATATTAGCACTGAGCGAGTAGGAGGATGGGGCTACTGTAGAATCCTCAGATGGTGCAGTTGGAATGGAACTTTGAGATCCTCTAGTTCAAGTTCTTCATTTACAGATGGGTACGTCAAGGCCTGGAGAGACTATCCAGGGTCACACAACAGCAGCCTATTAGTGACGGAGCTCAGTGGCAAGCTTGGTCCCCCACCTCTAAGGCAGCCTGCTGCCCCAGGCTGTTTAAGAGGACCTTGGTCTGGGATCTTTTGAGATCAGTAAGCTGCCATTTACTCCTACAACTCTGGTCTTGAATGAGCAAGAACCTCAACCCTTTCAAAAAATCTCTGACTGAACAAAATCCATAGAAGACTGGGGGCTCAACAAAAGTCTTTCCTGGAGATGCTGCTGAAAAGTGAGCAATCACAACAGACCACACCAAAGTTCACATCAAAATCCTTCTCCAGCGAAACCACACTGACAGGCAGAGGTTAGTCCTGTAAGGATGCCCAGAGCCACAGACAGCCTCTGGTTGTTCCCAGTTAGGACTGCTTGAGAAGGACCATGGCACAGATGTGGACATGAAACAGCCAACGTATCCTCACCACCCAGAGGTGCATGCACACTCAGCCCCTCGGTATTTTTAGGTAGAAGGAAAGGCTGACTTAAGGAAAACTATCAACAACACGAAAAGACTTTAAAGATCTCTGTCCCTCTACATGTGCTTTCATAGGTTCTAAAATGAGTCCTCTGAAAGGCTTCCTTTGTCCAGCCTTGATCTTAATAGAAATCTGTTCAGGCAAGAATGAGGTTCTATCTGCACTGGCCTCAGACTTCCTAAAACTCACACATCCTCCATTCCCCAGATACAAATGGTCTGAAAAAAAGCTGCTCCCAATTTCTTCCACAAGCTGGCTCTTCTGCAAGACACAATACGGTGATGGTCCAATCTGAACCAGGTGCCCATATACCTGCCACCCATAACACAAGCTCTAGGAATGCCTCCTGCCCACCCAGGGCCCCTCCTGTGCTCTCGTGTCCCCCAGCACACACACAGCCCTGCTCTCCTCTCTCTCTGCACACACCTATCCACGCACAAAGTACATCCACGGAGCTTATCAGCAGCAGCACACGGGTCTTAGGCTGGTCTCCGGTAGATCTGGTCCTTCTCCAACAAACTCAATTTTAAAGAAAACTAAATGGAAAACCCTAGCAACGGTCATTAGTTCAGCATCCCCACCACCAGAAACTGCCTGCCTCATTAAAGAGTAAAACAGCAGCTGGTGAGGTTGGGAAGCAGGGTGGTGGGTTTGAAGGATCTTCTGTGTTGGCCTGACTCCCTGCTCTCATTCCCGCCAACACTGGATTTACATTCCTCACAGTTGGGGTGGGAGCGCTGTAACTGCTCAGGAAACAGTCTGGAGAAGCCTGGAGCGGGAACCGCCTGCTGCATTCGCCGTCCTGGATGGAGGGGCGGCGGGGGGAGGCCTGCACATCTGATCTGTCTGGGAGGGGAGCTGCGGAGATGGGAAATGTTATGTAATTAAACTCTGCCGGCCTGTCCCGCCTGGGGAATGTGAGAGCCATCAACAGTGACCTCTTCCAATCAACTTAATTGGCCCCATCTCGCCAAGAAAAGCAGCAGAATTGGTTTAGTGCCTCATGGAAATAGCTTAGCGCCTGACTATTTATGGCCACTGAACTCAAGGATGGATGGGAGCCTGATTCCGAGCCAGCAGTTCACAGCATGTGCTGACTTCTGGGAGGACTCGGAGGCTTGAGTGGGTTTCCTGGTCCCTCTTTTTTTTTTGGTCTCCATTTTTGTCTCTGGGGAAAGTGGCTGCACCGACTCGCTGCGTTGGGTGTCTGCAAAGATCCAAAGCCCATGCCCTCTTCTTACGGGCAGGCTCTTGCCTGCCAAGGACACGTAGCCGGGAGAAAAACAGACCTTCATAGTAACCCGGGTTGGCTGGACTTCGCTCTTCTTTTATTCTAACACGCCGAGAACAATGACTATTTTCTCTGTCCTCAAATCACATTTCTTTAGGCATTGTGGCCTGCAGAAAAGGGAAACGTCCGCGTCGGATAGTTAATAACATTGATTTGTGGACCACCTTTCTTCTGAATAGTTCAAAGACCTGTTATGAAAACAGATTGCCATCAACAGTAATCTAGGCTTGGCTGCCTCCATTTTATGGGCGAGTAAACTGAGGCGGTTATAGAAAGTTCTGTTTGCACCATGGGTGAGCAGTAGACACTCAGCGAGCATTAAGACTGTTTTACCAACTTGCACTGTAGAGAAGGAGGTCCAGGACCCATTTTTACAATGGTTCACATCCATGCTAGCGCCTGTATTCAACTCGGCGTCACCTCTGAGTAAAGCTTAGTACCCCTAAACACACCAAGCTTTGAAGGGGAGGGAAGCAGAGTGAATTTTCCTCCTCATTGAGTCATGGCAGACAACGCCATTTTACACAGAGAAACAATGGAGGATCAGAGAGATTAGAAAAATTTCCCGAGGTCACCCTGCTCCAAAGTGGCGGAACTGGACTAGAAACAAGCCATTCCCAATGGGAAACCTTCCATCTCCACCACGCCATCCTCCGAAATACTGCCGCAAGATCCTCTGACCAAGGGTCAGATTCTGTATCAACACTCTTACACAGATGAATTTCCCCTACAAATAAGGCAGAACCTCAAAATGACACAGCCATCATTTCAGGAAATCAAAAGTGTCGTGGGTCAAACAGATGAGGTTTATTCCCCCCAGACATATGCCCTCCCACGAATAGACCTAATAAATGAGGTTCCTGGTCAGCAGGTGTGTGCGGCCAAAGCACACCCCTCCCCCTGCTCTGTCCCAGTTACCTCCCCAGCTCTTGTTGGTATGAACCCAATCAACATCACATGCCCCTCCCTCCCCAAATGCTTCCTAATAAACCTGCAACCCTTCTTTTATCTGTACCTTTTAAACTTTGATACACATCTGAGCATCCAAGACGATTTTTATCCTTCCTCGGCCACAAAGAATTCCTGCAAAAACATACATTCCACTTCCTCCGCCAGAGCCAGCATACACGCCCCTCCTGTCCTCCAAGCTAGCCTTTCCCCAGTTACTTCACTCCAGACCCACGGCGTGTGCGCATGCATACACGCATATACGCACGCGCACACACACGTTAGCTTTACACTCACAGCCCAGAAGTCATCAAAGATTAACAAACACTCCCAACCTGCATCTCCCTGGCATCTTCCTGCTCACTGCCTCGCCCCTTCTCCAGCTCCACGTATGAAGCCTCGTCCCTGCCATGCTCTCAGAAACTCAGCCCTCCAGGGTATCAGCACCTGCATCCTGACCTGGCTTGCTGCACTCTCCACTCCCAGCCCACACCCCCTACAAGAAACAGAAACAGCCCTCAGCTCCCTCCCCAACACACAAAACTATCCATCACCCCTATCTTTCTGCACCCTTTTCACAAAAGCACAGGTACATTTCAAATCAGCTTCCCTGTGGCCTCCGAGATCCATAAACATCTCTAGAAACTGAATTATAGTGCTTGAAAAAAACCTCGACTAGCACCGAGCTCTCCTCGTTCCTCCTGGCAAAACTGTGGCAGTCCGCTGAGCCCTGGGAAGAAATTGTTCCAGGGCACCATGCCACGCCCCAGTACCCAGCAATTGGCTGAGCATCCAGTGGGCATTCCATTTCTTATTTCTTAAATAAGAAACCCATTATACAATATAATACTATGCACATCCCTTCCCGGCATGCAAAACACATTTCTCCACTCACTCAGATCTCACTCACACACATCCCCACCCGGTACCAACACACAGAGGACTTTTCCCCTTAAATGTACATCTCTCATCCTAAGCCTTCTCCAATTTCCTGCCCTCTGGGGAGGTGGAGAGCGGGAGAAGGCAAAAACCACCCCAGCATCCTTCTCTGCAAATGCCCCATCTCTCCATAATGTGTCTGAGCCCACACTTTTCTGTTCCCCACACACCCCAATGCCCTCCTGGCCAAATTTCCCAGCACTCACTCATAAGGTTCACACTCTGCTCTTTGCAGATAATCTCCCCCCCCCCATCCCTTCGGTAATCCGCAGGCGCCTAGGCTAACCTTCCACACACGTCCCCCACGCGGGCGCCCTCCCCCGCCACACCCACTCCGTGTGTCTGTGCAGGCACGCACGAGCCATCTGCTACAACACACCATACCTCTCCTCCTGCTCCGACACCCTTCGCAGGCACAGATTTCTCATTAGCTACACCTCTGTTCCCACATGCTCTCACCTGCTGCCCGTGCAGGAGAGCCTCAGAAACACACACCTCCACCTGCACACAGAGCAGGGCGAGCTCCCGCACTCTGGCCGTCCCCCATACACACCCTCACGCAGACACTTTCCAAAAAACCTCTTTCCCTGACCAAACAGAGCGCCCAGGGGTCCTGATCGCCCTCCACAGACGGCAGACCCGTTCACACAGAGCCACAGCCTCCACTTCCAGCTACAAAACAGTCCACACCAGCACAGAACCGTACACGCTCCTTCCTGCAACCCCGCAGACTTCCTACTCTCCCCCAGCACCATTCAGAGCTAGGTTTCTTTTCATCTCTTCCTCTCCCAACGCCAAACCCAGGTCTTGAGCGTTTGAGCCCAAGGCAGAGGCGGTTGGATTTTATCCCCTGAATCCCACCCCTCCACCTTCTTTCTGTCGGGGGCGGGAGGGGGGCAGGCTGAGGACCTGGGAGAATTCCTCAGTGCCGGGAAAACAGAACCGATTGCAAAGTTCCTTCCCGTTCCAACTTTCTCCATCCTGACATTTGGGGCAGAGGGTTTAGATGTGCCTCTGGCTCTCCGTTCCGCAGAGCGGGAGAGGACATCTCTTCATTACAGAGCACTTGCCCAGCACAGTGCTTAACCGACTGGAGTCCCCGGGGTGACACCCACCCCCTTTCAGCCCGCCCTCCCCACCCCCAGCTCCCGCCCCCTGCTCCTCGCGCACATAAACAAGTCCAAGACGCGCAGTCGCCAGCTCTCCAGCTCCGAGCTCAGCGCTCGGGCTGCGTCCAGGCAGCTGCCTGCACTGGACTCTGAACGTGCCGCCCGCCGCCAGAGGTCGAGAGCAGGCTGTCTAGTTCGGTGTTTCCTCCACCTGGAAGCCCCGGGCCTCGGATCCAGCGAGAGGGATCCTTACTAGACAGCAGCCCTCACCCGGTGCGGCTCGGGGGTCTCAGTGCTGTGCCTCTGGGGACGCAGCAGCCAAACTCCCCCAGAGAAGCAGCGTCTCCTCGCCGCGCACCCACTCGCGCCCGAAAGCCACAAGCAGAGTCCCCTCCCCCACCCCAGGCCCGCCTTTCCCGAATCTTCAGCTCCCGAGCGTTCCAAATGTCCTTCGGAGTGTGAGTCTACCACCCCGAGCTCTAGCTCAGGGGCCACGGAGAAATTTGGTGCTTGGGGGTCCTCTGAAGTCCGACCTAGCTGCGCCGGGCCCCGGGCCTCCCAGCCTCCCGGTACCTCCGATTCCCAGAGCTGGCCCGGAGGAACCGCGAGGAGCTCCCCAGGGACCGCTCGGGCCCCGTGCCCGCCGCTCCCGGCGGCGACCCAGACGCGCGGGCCGCGCGCACGGCTCCAGCATCTGCGTAGAGACCCAGGGTTGGGTGGCCGCCGGCCAGGACGAGCCCGGGGTGCGGGGCTGCTTCCGAGAAAGCTCTGAGCGGAGGCAGGGGGGACTCCAGCAGGTAGCCACGCCACGCACGGAGTCTCAACTCCCAAAACTGGGAAGCGACTCTCCGGGGCCGGAGCTCCGCGTCCCCTCCCCCGCCCCAGCCCCCGCCCGGCCCGGGAGGGGGAGGAGAGCGGAGAGCTTGGCGAGGCGGCGAGCGGGGCGCGGGGGGCGCGTGCGGGGAGCGACGGCGGCACCCTCGCCTCCCCGCCGCCCCGGAGACGGCTGCCACCCCCTTTTGTTACGCGATGCGCGAGGAGCCTTCCCTGCGGGAGTAGACGGGTGCGTTGGTGAGCGGCCGGCGGTTTTCCCGAAGCCCCTTCCTGCCCTTCCGTCGTCCCCCTTTCCCCTCGCCTGCGCCCCCCACCATTTCCAATCCCGGTCCCTTAAACCCGATCACTTCCCAGATATTGGGCGGTTTCTCCAGCAGTCGAGGCACGGGAGGGAGGAGGTGGGAAGGAGTGTCCGTGCGCGGGGGCGGGCGGGGGGCTGTGATCGCACCTCGGCCTGGGCAGATCCGGGCGCAAACTTCGGGAAGGCACGAGCGGGGGAAAGTGCGGGAGCGCGGCGCGATGGGGTGAGGGCGGGGTGCGGAGCCCGGGCCCCGCGCGGGTCCCCGGCCCCGAACCTGCCCGCCCAGCGTGCCCGCCTCCCCTTACCGTGGCAGAAGTGACCATGGCATCCGTGTGACCGTTTCCAGGGACGTCGACATGAAGAGAAAGGTGGACGCGAGCTCGGTCATTCAAAGTCTCTCCCACCCCGCCGCCGCCGCCAGCCCCCAGCAGGGGACAAAAAGAGGAGAAAGGAGAGGGAAGAAAGTAGTTGCGCCGGGCTCTCTCGGGGGCCTCGCGCGGAGCTGCTACGATGGGGAGAAGAGCCTTCAACTCTGAGTCCCGTGAACATAATCTGCGCGGTTATAACCAGCCAACCCGGCCAGATGGCTGCGCGCTCAGCGCCTTAACCCCTTCGGCGCCGCGCCGGCCGCCCCCGCGCCCGGCCGGCCGCGCGAGCCTGCGCCCCAGCGCCCCTCCGGCTGGGGTCGGGAGCCACTGGGGGCACCGGGTTATTTCCCCTGTCCTTTCTTAAAGAAAAATATCCCCAACCTCCAAGTTGGTAGTATGCTTCAGTTTGCCCCTCCATCTCCGTTTTAGAGATCCAAGAAAAAACGAAATATTTAACTTTTCACACTGCACTTTACACATTCATGCCTTCAGTCTGTCTTATTTGTTCTTTTTCTTGAAAAATCTCTTTTTGATCTTCTTTTTGCTTTTCATCTAAGGTTTTTCTTTACAAAGCAGAAGGGCCTTTCTTGCCCCTTGCCTCGGGAGGCTTGGGTCGAATGTGCGAACTTCTCCGAACCTTCGACCCTTAAAGCTCCAGATCTCTCCCCACCCCCTACCAAGAGCACCCGTCCATCCTTTCCGCTCCCCACCACCGGAGCGCGCCCCGGGACACCGTTCCCTGGCGTGCCCGCCACTCCGGGACCAGCACCCAAGGCGCTGCAGGCGGTCCAGGCGGATCAAGCCAGACAGGTATGGGGTCGGGGGGGGGGGGACGGGGCGGGGGGGGGGGGGGGGGGGGGGGGGGCGCGCGCTTGTGTGTTTGTGCGAGCGTGAGCGTGGAAGGAAGAGGGTGATGAATCGGAGCCTCCCGCTCCACGAAGCCTTCAACTTCTTCTAAGCCCCTTCCTTCCGAATGAGGGTCGGGCCCTGCAGCCGAGCGCCTGCCCAGCACCCACCAGTCTGCACGCGGGGACAGCGCGGGAAGCAGAAAGCCAAGCGACAGACCAACCTCTCTAAGCGCTCCGAAAGGAGTGACGCCCACTTCCCCACCCTTAGATTATTCGAGGAAAGGACGGGGGAGTGCAGGGTGCAAAATCTCTTATTTCGAGATAACTTTAGCCGCCCATTAGACCCCGCTTGCGGTGAGCTCGGTCTCTCTAAATTTACCCTAGTTAATGCGTTTTGCTTTCGCCATTTGCCATCAAGAGAAGTGGGGGGGGGGGGATGTCACTGAGGGGTCAATGAGAAATCCAGAGCCTCGGGACAGAGTTTTGCCCCCCTGTCCTCCTCCTACCCGCTCCCCGGGTCGTGGCGTGGGGGGATCTCATCTCCGATCCCCCTCCCCCCCCACTTCTTCCTCCCTGCCACCTCAGCCACCCCTCACCCCATCTCTTTCCAGGACCTTTGGACATGCGCGCCATTGGGGGAGGGGAGTGAGTAGGTATCGCTTCTCCCCGGGGGCCCTGCCGTTCCGGGCGTCTAATAAGCAGTTCAGCTGGCGTCCAAGTACAAAAAAATCCAAATTCCTTTGACTTGTTTGAGAATTTAGTCAAACGCCAAGACATAAGGGCGCCGCACCTACCAGATCAGGCCGAAGCCGACGCAGAGAGGAGGCTGCCGGTCCGAGGGGAGGTGGGAAGGGATGGGGAGGCGGGGGGGCTGCGTACTAGGTAGATTGTACCTGCCTCATCATTATCCTGGCTGCTGGAGATTGCCTCATGGAAAAGGGCCAGAAGCGCCTACTGAGGCCAAGGGGCGGCACCTCCCGGGGTCCCTGGGGAGAGTAGGGTCCTCCTTCCGTGCCGCCCTCGCGCCAAAATGTTTAGGTCCTCCTCCGGGCCAGATTAGGCTGCAGAGATGTCCCCTCCACCCGGAGCACGGCACCATGAAGGTCTGGATTGGGCGTGCTCTGCTGGGTCCCGGTTTTCTCGCTCTGCTCTGGCCCGCCCCCCTGCCCTCCCCCACTGCCGGCACTTGCGCCCCAATCCCCCCACCCCACCCCCCGCTGCCGCGCAGTCAAAGGCGGGATTCAGGCCCCGGATTCAGCTCCGCTGGCCAGGTTCTAGGGGCTCTTCTCTGGAGCTCCAGGTCCTCCAGTAACCCAAAGATTGCAAGGAAAGAGGGGGTTGGCTCCCGCTGCAGCGAGGAATGGGTTAAAAACCTGTCCCGGCTGATCTGCCTGCCGCTCTTCGGTCACCAGCAGGATGGATGGAGGAGGGGAAGGGAGAGGGGCAAACTTAAATGTGAAAAAAGTCAGAAGAAAAAAAAAAGAAGAAGACGAGGCAGCGTGGAGTTTAAGACCGATTTGTTCTGCAGATGCCAGGCGCTGACCGACTATCTCGTTTTGCCAGGACCTAGGCGATCCCAGGAAAACTTTGTGCCTTTCCCACCTCGAGGGGGTTTTGTCCTGAGCTGGTGGGTCTGTCTTTGCGTGCAATCAATACGCCTTGTAATATGAGAGGTGACACTTTAATCTTGCCAAATATGCCTGGTGCCTTGGGGGGGGGGGGAGGGAAGGGAGGGAGGGGCTGAGGGAGGAGAGAGGAAGAGGAGAGAACAGGCAGAGGCCGAAAGATGCCCTTTGCTCACTTTTTCCCAAATGGAGAGCCACTGGCCCTTTCCTTTGTGGAAGGCCCTTTTCAGACAATCTTCCTGGAGCAGGCAAACTGCCTTTTCCTTACTGCTATCCTTTCTAGTGCAGAGCTAAGTGTCCTCTTCCCCCCTCTAAAGACTGATATCCAGGTCCTCCCTCTGGCTTCCAAGAGAGTGACCAGGTGATCGAGAAATAGGGTGGCCAGAAAAAGGAGTAGAAAGGTGTATTTTTTTAAAAGATAGAGGGAAAGATTATTGTGTATAATATGAAATCGTTTTAGAACTGCGGAGCATTGTGACTTCTAAGCAAATCCATTTTTCTAAATAGAGACAGATCTGAGTGTTGCAGACAGCTAAAGCAAGAACAGAGCTAGGAAGTAAGCTGGGGAGTTCGTGCCCCAAAGGCATTGCTGGGTCCGGGGCAGTCGATCCAGAACTAGGTGTTTTGGGATCCCTTTCTCCAAGTTGAGCCCGTGGTGGTCGCAGCCTGGGCCTTGGCCGTCCATCTGTCGGCTGTATTTTTAGGTTGCTGAACTTTCTTTTTCTCCTGGCTGCATCTGGGTGTCAGGCCCTCCTCCTGAAAGTGGTTTGTGAGAGCGGGGACTGGATCTGGTGTTTGGAGGTCCGTTGTAAAACTCTCTCCTAAAGCAAATTTCTAGAGCTCGCCTCCTGCCCACCCTTCTCTTCTGCAACAGCACCACTTTGTGGTTGAAACACTGAATCGAAATAGGATGAAAACGTTGGCCTGAAGCGTGCCTTTCCCTTGTAAAAAGCAGCACTTATGGCCTCGATGTTTGACTTAAGTAGACTGTGTGTTGGCGGGGTGGGATGCCCAGCGTGTGGTCCTGTGCTCTAGCTGCCTGTGGTTAATTCACTGTGACATGTTGACCCAGGAAATAAGAGAATTGGGCCGAATGGCCTCCAAGGACCCTTTCCTCTGTGACCATTCGTGGCAAAGACAAGTGCGGTGATTTTCCCCATGATCAGCTAGCTAGCCTTGAACATTTGTCTTCTCTCATTGTTTTTTGTTTTGTTTTGTTTGTTTGTTTTTCCTCCTGCCTTGGAGATTGCTCCTCCACACCACATATGACCCTCAAATATTCGCAGGTTGCATCTTCTGTGGCTGGAGGGCACTTCGGAGAATTTGGCAGGATGCCCATGACTCCTTTCTTGGGCCCTACCCTGTCCCCCCCACCCCCACCCCGACTCACTCAGACTGCTGCTTTGCCAGGGGAGCCTGAAAGTCTCTGTTTGTGAAACAATTAAGTGAATGCAAAAGGTGTTTGCACAGGGACTGGGAATTTAAGGGTCAGGGAAGACCGTGCACTCCCTTGGCTCCTGGCACTCAAAAGATTCCCCGCTGCCCACCCATTACTGCACAGGTCCTAACCACAGCGTTATTAACATCACACCCTCGTGAACATCAGGCCCATTAGCGACCCTGCCCAAAGGTCCTGAAGAGTCCTGCGTGAGGCATTACTCTTTTATGCAAAGTAGGTGCCGCTGTCCACAGAAGCTGTGTGCCCAGGTCTTCCCTAAAATTTCTATCTCGAGAAAGTGCGGCTTTGCTGTTATCAGCACTGGTGTCTGGCAGAGCAGGGATCCCGGAGGTCACGTTCTCTGAGCCTCTGTGTCTTCACCTCGCATTGAATAGTTGAGGAAACTGAGGCTCCAGCCTGACCGTGACTTTCCCCAGGGAAATAGAAAAAGCCTGGTAACAGATCAGGAGCTACGACTCATTGAAAGAGGGGATTTTGGACTCATCCAAACCCAGGTTTCATGCGGCCTTCTTCACTTGACAGCTGTGTGTCTTTGGGCAGGTGCTGAGCTTCTCAGTGCCAGCCTCATAGGAGTGTTATGAGGATCAAATGAACTTGTGTATTTAAAACACCCAGCACAGTGCCTGGTACCACGTAAGCCCCAACTCCCAATCTAACGGTGCTTGCACTGAAACCCTGCCACCCCACTGGGGGCGGATCAGCCTTTAGAAAGACTGTGCTGTTTTTTGTAAGCTGTCTTTAAACATTTCATTAATGTAACTCCATGGGTATATATTCTCCCCTTTGGACAAAGACAGAAAGAAATCAGCAGAATGAAGTAGTGGACGTATTTAGAATTCTAAGAGCTTCTTAATATGGACCTCAATGAGCATGGAAGACATAGCTGAAGGATTTCAAAATCTCATTTTATTCATTCTCTGCCTCTAAAACAGAACCACCTCCCCATTTTAAAGGAAATTCCAGTGTCCTTTAATTCTAAACAGCTTGCCTCGTATGTTCTCGGTTTGTTGTTCTTGCTAATTATGTTCTAGAGCTTACACTGAACAATATAATGAGTTACACTGAACAATAATTGATCAACTCATTTTGTGAGATAGCATGAAGATTCATAATTATGCTTCAAAAAATTACCCAGAATAATAGAGGGAAGGTATGGATTCCTACCACACAGGTGGATATAGAAATCATAATACAGTCTCCTATTTCACCAGTCATGACATGAAGTCCTCACCACCCTATAAATTAGCTTTACGTTGCACCAAACTCCACGCATAAAAAAAAATGACATGAAGGTTTCCTAGGTAACTAATGCACTTCCAGAGGGCATAGGCCTCAGGAGACAAAGGGGGCAGGGAAGGCGGTGGGGGCAGGGAAATGAAGAAAGAGAAAAAAAAAACCTTCGATTACACCCATGTGACATAAACAAAATATTTCATGGGTAAGAACTCATAAGGTTTTATTAGCTGGGTTTGACATAGCTATGGCACTGCCATTAATTCCATCTTCAGACAATAAAATACTTGCTAGACTATCCCCCTCATCACGTGAGCCAGCATCTCCTGGTCCAGGTGCAGAGTTACAGATGCTGAGAGTAACTATTCATCTGCTGAGCTATGCCCACTCACCAGCCAGCTGTTTCCTGAGCCCTCCAAGGGGTATTTAGACATCACCAAATGCTGGAAGTGAAAAACAGGGTCAATTTGGATGTTTCAAGAGATGGAGATGCATATGTGACAGTATAGACTCTGAGCCCCTTGGAGCAGGGCTGTGAGCCTCAGGGGAAGGCTGGGGTCCACGGGTTGAATGGACAGGGTCCATGTCCGATTTCCAAACCTCCAGTCTGGTGGTCTTTTCACTGCTGCTTCATCTGGGGAAGGGTCTAGATACTAAAGAACCCGTGAATGCTTGGGAGGACATGGAAGGTTGTAGGAGGAGCTTAGGTTTCCATTTATGCTGAAAGAATGTTGGTTCATCCTGAAAGACATACAATCCAGGGAATCCAGGAACAGCAGAGAGAAAGCAACACTGTCACTGACTTTGTGAGCGCAGGGAATTCACTGAACTTTTCAGCTCCTTGGTTTTACCATGTATACAAGGGACTTGGCCTCACTTTCTCGTATAACGGGGAATATAAATAAGAAAATATAAAAAACACACTGACTGGGGCACAGTTGGAAGTTTTATATTATCTGCTCTCCTCCACCTTCAGTAATTCGAGTGACAGTGAGACTCCAGCTGGTTCCAAGCCACAACCAGGTGACTTCTCTGTGCAAAGCTTGGCCAGTTGCTGATTCCTGTGGCTGGAGTGTTCCTACCCATTACTACGGCGTAGAGTGAAGCTTGCCTTTTGCACTTTCCGTGGCTTGCTGGCAAAAGGGCACAAAATACAGGTTCTTGTCTAGAAGGGCGACTAGAAAACCAGAGCCCTTTCCATCACACAATCCCTTCCACTGGGTGTTGAAGTCATTTGGGGATTTACCTCTGGTTGGGGACTGGGATGGAATTAGGAAATAGACAAGTCTTCTGGCCACACCCTTCATTTACTATGCTTCCTGGGTAGTCAGGGGCGGGGAAAGTCTAGGAGGCAAATCTATAACAATCCAAAGGTACAGCTTTCCCAAGCATTTAAGGCTTAAGTAGGGCAGGAACCCAGGTCTCCTTACTCCTAATTAGGAGCCCCGTCCGGTCCAGCCATGAGTATGACAGCGACATACAATAAAATGTCCTATGAGTACTCTCTTCCTGTACATCTCTCCTCAGAATTCCGGGCTGGGTGACCCAGCAAATGTCACCTCATCCATTCTGCCGCCCCCAAGACCAATCCTCATTCACCACCGAAAGGACAGGCTCAAAATGTGCAGGATGGGGTGGGGGGCAAGGAAGGTTCATCCTGTTGTCCACGTCTCCTTGAAAACATTCTTCTCTCCAGCAGTCTACAAAACCAAGGATGGGGAACTAATCACTGAGCCCTTTCTTTTAAAGACCTTGTGCCCAGACTTCCCATGAAACACTCAGAAGGGATGTTAGCAGTTCTTGGGGGCCAAGGAAAGCCGAGTTCAAGTTAAAATAAGCTTACAAACCACTTCTCTCCTCCACACACACAAATATATACAGACACATCCCTGCAGGCACGCATCCGATGCTTTGCTATATTTACCAGTCCATTCACGGTAAGGTCTGCCCCTGTTCCCACCCTGAGAGCAGGGTGTCCTCAGGCCCCCATTCAGAATGCAAGCAACGCTCCAGCCACAAAGAATACCCAAGCTGGGGTCCCATAGAACCATAAACTCCCAGCGCAGGGAGAACTGTAGCAGGTGGGAACCTTCTTTACAGATTGTCATCGTCATCATCATCTTACTATTATTATTATTATTATTAACAATAGGTATCATTTATTGAGTGCTTAATGGGTACCAGGTACTGTTAATAATATTAGCATTATATACCAGGTACTTTTTTAAGCACCGTGGGTGTGTATGTGTGTGTATATATACATATACACACATATATGTGTATATATATATGTACATATACATGCGTGTACCTGTACCAGCATATATTCATATGTTATAGATATATGTATATCACGTGTCCTAGAACTGGACAAGGAGACAGAAAACCTGGTTCATGTCTGAGCTCCTGTGTGATCTTAGGCAAGTTGCTTATCCCTTCGTAGTCCTCATTTTAAAAAAAATCTGTTAAGGGGAGATAATAATCGTGCCAACCTGTAGGGTTTTTTCTAAGGATTAAATAATATATAAGTAGGTACGATTATTGTCTCCATTTTATTGATTTAAAATATTCAGGTGTAAAGAATAACTTGCCCAAGGATACCTAGGTAGTGAAAGAGTTGCAAAACAGAAGTTTGAACCCTAACCGCTTGTCACCTCTACACCATCCGACCATGAGAGGGTGGTGTGTTTACAGATGAGGAAGCAGGCCTAGAAGAAGACGAGCAACTTCCCTAGGATCACCCAGAGGAGCTCAGATGTGAGTTAGGTCTCCTGCCTCTGGTCCAGGGCCTAGACCAGCAGTATCAGGGTGGCAATATCTGTAGGGTTAATTCTCCTGGGCTCCAGGTCATCCTAGGGCAGTGAGAGAAGGAAAGAGATGGATGATAGGATACAGCAGGGTCAAGTCCATCCATGGCCTGGCCCCTCATGAGCCTCTGTAGATGGAGGGAACTCATTCCAGATCAGTGACTTGGTACCTGGAAGAAAGACTGATTTCAGCACCCTCCCAGCTCCTCAGCAGGTCTCTTTGCCAGGACACAGCTTAGATAACAACATGCCAGCCTTGGGTAAGAGAAATCCCCCAAGTAAGCAGGACAAACCCATGCAGTGCTGGGTTACTATGAAATTCTTCCAAGGGGGCAGGCCATTGGCTTTGCTCCAAAGATTAAAAGGCCTCTAATCCAAACTATTAGTGCTGACAGCATCAAGACATACAGGAAAAGAGTTGAGCCTTGAGTCTCTAATAAGTACTAAGTCTGTAAATTTCCACTCCAAAACCATAGAATGCTGGATTAGAACATTATGGACAACTGATGTATTGTTACATATGTTTCCTTTGAATCCCATCCAGTCACAAGTACACTCATGCAAACGTCTCCTCCTTTAGTTTAGACCCAGACTTGAATGCCACTTAGAGCTCAGACACAGCAGGCAAGCCAGCAGTCAAAACCTGCCTGTGAATGAGCTTTAAAGTCTGGAGCTGCTGCCAACCAAGTAATCATGAGGCATCAGATTTATATTTTACTGCTCCACCATGCCCAGCCTCTCTGCCTCCAAACAAGGATAAGAGAATTCCATTGGTCCTTCTCCCACTGCTTCAAAGGTCCTTTGCCAAAAGTTTTCAACGATGAGTCCAAAAGTTAGAAATTAGTTCCTGTGGCTCAAAGAGAAAGAATAACTTTGCAAATGATGACAGTGATTATCTTTCCACCTGTATCGATCTCCCCCCACTGACTTTATGGACATTTAAAAAATAAAGTTAACAAAAGAGATATATGACGAAGTTGGAAGTAGTCTTCCTTCTATACATGGATATTAATAAACCTCAAACCATGTATTTTTCCCAGGGTTAGCAGGGAATCCATGGTTAAGATGGGAATGGACTCATAACTGGCAGGAGATTTACAGTATGAATCACTGGTCCACACTCTGTATCTCAAACTGGAAAACAGACTGGCTGCAATGTAGCATCAATGCATGAATGACTTAAGTTCTTTCAGAGTTGCGAGGTGCCTGGGATTCCCCTAGTGCAATTGCTCATTTTACAGAGAACATTATCAAGACTCAGGATAATGAAGGGACCAGCCAGAGAGCACGCAAAAAACGAGACTTGTCAGTGAGAGTGTGGAACCCAAACTCATGACTCCTAGAATGCTGTTCTTCATCTGCTCTGTCTATACAACCCCCAGGAAATAGACACAACTCCTGCTTTCCTTCTGGAAATGCCCCTTTTCCCTCTAATTCCTTACCTTTACTTCTTCCCTCTATTTCATTATTTACTTCCACTTATTCTAAAATTTCATTGTCTTTATTTTGTTCCCATTGTGCACTACTGGCAAGACAAGAGAAAATTAACTTAACATACAGCAGGCAAGGTTACAATAGGAAATGGAAAAGAGTTTTAATCACATAGAGGTTAAAAGACAGCTTCAGAAGTGGAATGGACACTTTCCTATTTTTGATGACATAAAGTCAGCCCTTTCTGAAGAGAGGATTAATTAGATGAACTCTATTTTTCAATAACATTATAAATAACCTTTTAAGATTCTCACCTGAATGAATCTTTTGAAAAAATCTTCTTTCCTTTGTATTAACGACAGCAAAAGTATCTATCTTTGCTAAGGGAATGTTTCTTTGGTAGAATTTTTAATTTTATTTTTTTCTTGCAGTAAAGCTATCAGTAAAACGTAGGGTCAAGTTCTTTGCTCTCCTATTTACATCCTAATTGCTTCTTTGTAAAAGAGCTGACACCAATATCTGTTATTGGCATTACGGACCTCAGGAGCTTAGGGCCATCCAATAAACAGGAGTTGCAAAGACCCCAATATCTAGAAGGTCATGATGTAAATTTTAAAAATGTGGCTATTGTGGAAGACCCCAAAGGATAGAACTAGGATGGATGAATGGAATTTGCAGGGGTGCAAATTTTAAGTCAAGACAAAGTTATAGTTCTGACACACAGAATTTCCAGAATTAGAATCAACTGCCTCCATAGCTATAAGTCACTGGACAAATTCAGGCATAAGACTACCTTGAAACAATGTTGTGGAGGATGTAAGAACATACGATACACAGAGAAAAGATCTAATACACATATGATTAGTGTCCCATAAAGAGAGGAAATAGAAAATGGTGCAGTAGCAATATCTGAAGATTTAAGGGTCCAGAATTTTTGAAAATTGATGAAAGACACCAACCCACATATTCAAGAAGTTCAGCATACCTGAACAAGATAAATAGAAAGGAAACCACACCTGGCACACCGCAATAAATCTGTGGAAATTGAAGACAAACAGAAAAAAGTAAAAGTACCAGAGGGAGAAAAGACACATTACCTTCGATTGTAATGAGACTTATCAATGACTTTTTAACAGAAACTGTGGGACTCAGAAGACAAGAGAATATCAAAGTACAGAAGAAAAGAACTGTCAATCTTGAATTCCTTAGCTAGTAAAAGTATCCTTGAAAAATACGTGAAATTATTTTCATATAATGAAAATTTGAGATAATTCATTACTGGAAGAGCTGCACTAAAGGAAATATTAAAGAGACTTATTCCTGAATGAGGAAAAAGACTGCATATGAAAGTGTGGAAATATAGGAAAAGTTAAATGTGTGGCAAATGTGAATGAATACTAACACTATGGAACCACAAAATATCTTGTAGAATTAAAGTTATGGCAGAAACAGCACAAAAGGCAGGACATTGTAACTAGATAAAAGTTCCAAGGTTCTTGTGTTCTTTGGAAAGCCATATAAGTACTAATGTATATTAAACTTTAATAAGTCAGAGTGACCTGTTGTAGTTTCCATGATAACCACAAAATGAATATAGCAAATGAAGATGCTAATGTGGGGTTTGGGAAAAATATTAATTCCAAAAAAGGCCAGAAAAGAGAAAAGAAAGGAACATGGCACAGGTGAGAGAGAACTAATAGTAAGGTAGTAGGGAATTAGACCCAAATATGTCTATTTATATATTTATGAATGAATATATTGAAATAAAGTAATCTAACTACCTCAATTAAAGAAAACAAAGTGGATTAAAAAAAAACATTACATGGCGATTATACCAAGAAACTTTAAAAGCAAGATGATTATAAAACATATACCATGAAAATATTTTCAAAATGAAAGTAGTGTAACTCTATTAATATCAGGTAAAATAGAGAATAAGGCAAGACTCATTACTGGAAATAAAGAGGGACATTTAAAAATATTAAGTTTCCGTACACTAAAATCTAAACTTCCATGCACCTAGTAACATGTATATATTATACATATATAATATAGCACACACACACATGCACACACACAAGGGAGAAATAGACATATCCACAATCATAGTGAGAGATTTTAATACATCTTTCTCTGTAAGTGGTAGATCAAATAGACAAAAAAAATTATTAAGGTTATAAAAGATTTGTGCAACATGGTAAACAAACTTGAACTTACTGACAACAAATATTTAAAACTCTGCACCCAGAAATTTTTCCCAGGTGGACATGTAGTAATTAACAGAATTAACAACATGCCGATTCGTAAAGTAAGTCTCAAAAAGTTTGTGAGGTTTAAAATCATACAGAATATTTTCCCTAACTACAGCCCAGTAAAGCTAAGAAATCAGTAACAGTGAGAAAACACCTAAATATTTGGATATTAAGGAACATACTTTTATATAACTCATAAATTAAATAATTGCAAGGTCTATAAAATATTTTGAACTGAATGACAATGAAATATGATATGACCAAACTTGTAAGATACAGCTAAAGCCATGATTAAAGGAAAATATATGTAGCATTGAATGTATATATTAGAAAAGAATTAAAGGTAGAAATCATTTAACTAAATATCATCTCAAGAAGTTAGAAAATGAAGAGCTAATTATATGCAAGTAACATAGAAGAAAACAATACTCATAAGACCTGAAATGAATGAAAGAGAAAATAAAATTACTATTGATGGAATAAATTTTAAAGTTGTTCCTTTCAAATGTCTTTATAAATGACTAATCTAATTAATATTAGATTATAATTAATCCTAGTACAGCTAATCAATAAAATTATAGAAGGCACAAAATACTGATATCAAGAATGAAAAGAATCACAGATTCTAAGAATTTAAATAAAAATATTTAAGGAAAGAACATTGTGAACAAAATTATATTGATGCATTTGGAAATTTCTATAAAGTTTACAAATTCCTAGAAAAAGCACTCATTCCCCAAAATGATATAAGAATAAATAGAAAATGTGACTATTCCTATATCTCTTAAAGAATTTGAATCTGAAATTTAAAACCTTCTTGAAAGAACTCTCTTGGCTTAGATGGCTTCACTAATGAACACTTGTAAGTATTTAACAAAGAAATAACATCATTTTTACACACAATCTATCAGTGACTAAAATGAAGGAATACTTCCTAAATTGTTTCATGAGGCTAAAACCTGAAAAGGACACTACAAGAAGAAAAAAAAGTATAAGTCAGTCTCTCTTACCAATATAGATGCAAAAACTTTGAAATACTAGAAAGTAAAATCCAGGATATTTTAAAAGTATAAAATCATTTCCAATTTTTGTTTATTCCAGGAATGCAAAATTGCCTTAATATTGACAACCAATCAATGCAATTTACCACGTGAAGAGAACAAAAAAGAAAAAAGATGATCATCTTAATAGATGCAGAAAAATTGTTTGATAAAATTCAAATCTCATTCATGATGAAACCAGCAAATGTAGCAAACTAGGAATAGAAGGAAATCTCTTGAATCTGATAAAAGGCATCTACACACACACACGCACACACACCCCTACCTACAAACCTACAGCAAACAACATATTTAATGGTGAAAAATTGAAAGATTTTGCCTTGAGAACATTAACAAGACAAGGCTATCTGCTTAGTTGGAAGTCATACTCAGGATGATAAACAAATAAATAAACAAATAAATAAAAATAAGGGTTGAAAAGGAAGAAATAAACTTGTCATTATTCATGGATAACATTATTGTGTATGTATAAATTTCAAAAGAAAATCCTGATAATCTATTTAAATTCAAAAGTGAATTTAGTAAGATCAGTAGTTATAAGGTCGTCACACACAAAAAATCTATTTATTAGCAGTAAATGATTAGAAAATGAAATCTAAAAAATACCTTTCCAATAGAATAAAAATATTTGTATCCAAGAATAATTCTAGTAAATCTATGCAACATAAATAGGTACAATCATTTTAGAAAACTATTATGTAAGTATTTATTGAAGTTGAACATATAATTATCTTTGGCCCAGCAATTGCACTTTAAAGTATATGCTCAACAGAAGCATGTTGCACTTTGGCCCCAAAAACATGTGCAAAAATGCAGTAGCAATATTTTAGAAACAACCTAAATGCCCCTCAAATGTAGAAATAAATCAACTGTAGTGTATTTATACAATGAAATACTCTATAACAAGTGAAACTGATGAATTAATGCTGCATGCAAAAACAGAAAAATCTGGCTACCAAAATTTTGAACAAACAAATGAACAACAACAAAAAAAAGATACGAAAGATTGCATAATATCTAATTTCATCTTCAATAAGTTTCTAAAAGAAGCCAGACTAATTTGTGGTTTTTGAAGTTAAGATAGTGATTACCTCTGAGGACAAAAAAATGTAGTGCTTAGAAAGAGGCAGAATGAGAGCTTCTGGAGTATTAGTGATCATTTCTTGGTTTGGATGATAATTACATCAGTGTTTACTTTTCAAAAGTTTATTGTCATGTATTTATCATCGGGGCACTTCTCTGCATGAATATTATAGTTCAATATTATTTTGTAAAAAAGAAAACATCCATTTAATTAAATAAAACAAATTAATCAATTTAAAGAAAAATTAAGTTTATAATAGTTTTAGTGATATGCGTATATGGGAAAATCATTATGTGGTTTGCAAAAGACAGACTTTTGGGAAATATTGAACTTGTGGCAACTTATGTTCTGCATTTCTCATCTTTCTTTTTGTTATCTTTTTGGTGTCTGATTAGGTTGAGGACAAAAGACAGTCTGTCCTGACTCTAGGTATTTCCAACCCCTCACTCTTCTGCTGCCTGCATGGCCACATTACACTTTAGAGATCGTCTTGTTTGATTCCTCTAATTTTGAGAGCAAATGTATTAAGAAACAGGGGAAGTTTTAAATTATATAACATCTCCAGTTGCTAGTCTAGCCTTCATTCTACTCAAATTTCAATAACGCTTGGTGAATTTGACATATACCTCCGTCCTCCTTCTGTGATATCCCTTCAGCCATCCATCCTGGATGACCTCCATCCTAAAATGGGCTAATATATGTGAGAGAGCTTAGGATAATTCAAGAGAGAAATAAAAGAAGAGAGGAAGAAGGGAAGAAAGAGAGGAAGGAAGGAAGGAAGGGAGGGAGGAAGGAAGGAAGGGGAAAAAAAGAAAAGAAGAAAGAAAAGGAAAAAGAAAGCAAGAGCTTTAGAACCCAACTTGTTTTGAATCCCAACTTTCTTAGCCACTTTCTAGCTGGAGAACTTTGGCAAGATGATTAACATGTAATTGCTTCTCTGAGCCAATGTTTCCTCATCTGTAATGACTATTAAGCAGGATAACATATGTGAGGCCCTTGGCACAGTGCTTAGGATGTAGGTACCACAAAGTTATGGGTTCCACGTTTCCTCAGCATCCGATGCTTCAGTAAGGGATTAAGAGGGAAGAAGTGATCTCGAGGTTTTGTGTGTCTCGGGCACAGGGTGTTATTATTCATCACACACCAGGCTGATGAGGGGAAGGGCAAGATTAAACTCTCCTGAGAAAATCTTTAATAGATCCCTCATGGGGTCCATACTCCAAAAGGGTTTGTCGAAGTAAGTTCATGGAAAGACATCATCTCCAGAAGGCCCCTGTCCAAAAGTATAAATTGAAAGGGGCAATTTGTGCTCATTTGGGCTCATTGGCACTTAGTGTATCAGATCAGCTGGGTCAGGTAAGGAAGGTACAGTCTGCTGGAAAGAAGCAGTTACCCATTTAGGGGGGCAGTGTGGTTGGTGTACCCCTAGAAGCCATAAGTGAGCAGGAGAGATAGTTTTGTCCAATGGCTAAGAACACAAATTCTGGAACCACTCTGTTTGGATTCAAATCCCTTAGCAGTTCTGCAGGTTTAGGAAAATGCCTGAACTTTTTCCCTGCCTCAGTTTCATAAAAGGGAGATGCTGGGTGGGTGGAGAGGATGATGAGGAGTAGGGTACAAGGACCATTCTAAGGAATTTCTACAAGAGTCGTGTTTGCTTCTACTTCCGGTTCCTTACTTACAATGCCCTTTCATAAACTTGCTTAAAGTTCCCTTACTGTTTTGCCAAAACAAGTTGCGCCGTTGATAACTGTTTCCTCTGAAAAGCCACTTAGAATTTAGAAAAGTGATCCTGGAAATGGAAAGAGCATGAGATTAGGAGTCAGAAGACAGGTTTTAAGCTTGTCTCCATCATGAACACACCATGTAGTACTCATTAGGCCACTCCCTACCCCCCACTGTGAGTTTCACTTTTTATCTGCAAGATGAGGGGCTGTGTTAGAGAATCCCCAGATTCCCTCCCAGTTCTAAAATTTTATGACCCTTTTTAATTTGCCAATCAGTTTCAGGCTCTGAGGTGATGGATGGGTTTCAAACATGTCATGATCAGACGGTGTGGCCAGCTGACCTCATGGAACATTTTTCCCATTCCTCATCCTGGGTCTTGCGTGAATAACGAGAGTTTTCTGTTCTCCTTGATAAACAGATAGCGGGAGAGGTTTTCATGTGTGTATATATGGGAGAAATAAATAGATTCCAAATCTATTTGCAGCCTCTGTGGGGGAAGAGGCAAAGACACAAAGAGGACACTCGGTCACTTTAAATTCAAATCTTCTGGCTTCACTAAACTACATATTAACATATGAAGTGAATTAGCATTTATGATCTCAGACGATTGTTTATAACATTTGAGATTCATGGAAAAAGGGACTAGATACTGGAAGTGGGCAAGTGTGTTTATTTTCAGAATAGGTGAGAAGGATGACTCAGGACACTATAGATGAAACTGAACATTCTAGAGATTATTAAATCGATGGCTTTGAGTGCTTAGGCTGGAAGGTGACAGTCTCTAGGATCTAGGAAGGATTCACTGAAAATGTGCTACAGAAGCTGGGCTGGTCATCAAGGAATTAGGCTGTCTCCGTGGGTTGAGGTCAAACTGCAGTCAAGTCCCAAGAGACGTAAACAGAGGACTGTGTCTGTATTCCATATTTTCCATCAGCGACTTGGAAGAAGATAAACGTTCAAGCTTTCCAAATTTGCGTATTACTCCAGTCTTGGAAACATCTGTTGATATTTTCAATGGCAGAAACAATAGTCAAAAGAATCTGGAGACCTGTAATGCTATGTGAAAACTAGCAATATCCAATTAAAAATGAAGGAAGAGGACAAAAATTTCAAGTCCTGCATTTCGATGCAGAGGCAATTCTGCCAGGATAAGAGTTCAGCGATTGGGCATGACCTTGAGTAGTTCCTGCGGACCAGAGTGGGAAGGTCAGTAGAACACAGACAGAACCAAGATGGTGATGCACCCATGGGCTGCATCAAATGAACTTTAACTCCATTTCAAGGGAGCTAATCCCAGGGAAACAGGTCAGACATACTGGAGGTAGAGAGGAGATCGAATTGGTTGGCAGACGTGCTCAGGGTCCAAAGTCCCTCACAAAGGATAGTATAAGAATCCCTGTGAGTCCCAGTGCAGTGTTTCATCTTGGTGCCTTCTGGCTCTGAGTGCAAGGAATTTCCTTTTCTCTCCACTGGATAGTTTATCTTGTACATGATTATGTCCAGAGCACCAGCCCATTAGCATGCCAAATAAACTCCACTGAAATTTCCCCTTTTATTGAATAGTTCCTTTTAAAAACATTCTAGCAGCAGCTCAAAAGAGCTTTTAGAGGCAAAGTGCTTTATCACTCAGAGAATGTGCTCAAGGGTCTGTTTCACACCCATGAGATGAAGCTGGATTCTGGCAGGCAGTCCTAGTCTGGAGTCTGAGACAACTTCGAGAAGGAAGGCAGAATCACAGCTTATGAAATAAGGGAGAGAGACCAGTGGTTAAGGGCTGGAATCTGCCAGTCAAGTCCAGGAATAGGGCCAAATCTCAGCTCAAGAACTTAACAGCTGGGCGACCTTGGGCAAGTCACTTGACGTTTCTGAGCTTTGATATTCTCATATGTTAAACTGGGATGATAATATTACCCACCTACAGAGCTGCTGTGAAGCTCAAGTGAGATGATGTACAGAGTTCTTATCATAGTGTCTGGCAGCTTGTATGAGCTCTAACCCTGATAGATGTTCATCAGAGGGAACCGTACAATTTCTCTAGTTCTTTGACACATAACCAATTCTAAAATGAGGACCCTGGTTTCATGCCAAGAAACAAAAATATCATCATACCCTACACAGAATAGTGACTGCCTGTCTAGTATCCATTAACTGAGAATATTCATGATGACAGAAGGATATAAAGTCAACAGTTCTTTCAAAGGGATGTTTCTTTTGACAATCCTAACATGCCCATGCCCCTGAAAAATAGTAGCACATAGATGTGCAAAACACACGTGTCTGCAGCAGCCCGTAATGCTGACCCAGGAGGACCACAGGTGCAGCAGTGTAGGGTCATATTTCCCTGTGTGCTTTGAGGCAGCGGAGAATGTGCTCTGCTCCTGCCCCGCTGGAAGCATCAAGCCGTGGTGGGCTTTGCCATGAGTGTCCCCTCCCACTCGGATACCAGGACTACTGCTTCATTTCACGTCAGGGCTTTTCTCTCTCCCCTTCCTTTCCTTATGAAACGTACCTTGTGCACAGTTGTCAGAGTCCCAGGGAGTGGTCAACTGGACACGGGCTTTGGAATGACAATGACAATGCCCCTTGCTGTCTTTGTGAACTTGAGCAACTCATGTCACCTGTATCTTGACCCATACCATAGAGATAATAATATCTTTGTTTCAAAAATAAATAACGTACTATACGCCAAATTTCCAGTATAATGCCTGGCAGTCACCGGAGGCTAACTCCCTCACTTGCTTCCCTCTCGCCCCTTTACGTGCCTTTCCATCCTCCTGCGGTACCCAAATCCAGTACATTTTAGGTAAGAGATGGCTGATAAATGTCTGCGTGACTAATGGTCTGTCAGTTATATGTCTTTCCATATCATTTGGGTGAATGGTTATTCTAAGTGATTGAGCTGAAATAGTAGGATATGATTAAAATAAAAACATTCTTGGATTTAAATAGGCCTTCATCCAAAGAGTTAATTAATGAATGTAGGAATTCCTGGTACCCCTATAAGCCAGTGAACCATACATTTGACTCCAGCGTCCTGGTAAATCATCACACCACGTACAACATGGGGTGCTCTGCCTGAGGAGAGTAATCACTTGGTTGTGGCTCTTCCACTGTGGTCCCCTTAGCTCATAGTTAAGGTAAGGTGTATGTTATATGATGTTTCAAGTCATCCACTTGGATCTGCCTGGTCCCTATCAGATAGCACAAGACTTCTCTGGACCGGGTCATAGTCATCTCTGTACCACCAGTGTCTGTCATTAGCCCAGCATACACAAGGTGCTTGACAAATGCTGAGTGAAGGAATGAAAAGATATAAGAAAAAACATCCAGTCACATGGCCCTCTTAAAACCGGAAAATGTTCCACTCTTCCTCTCGCAGAAGGCAAGGTTTTGATCCCAGCAGTGAAGAGGCCTCCTCTGGTCCAGCAGGTGGACCCACCTGAGTCACTTCTCAGGTGGAAGGTCTCCAGCACCTTACAGGGCTAGGCCTTGACATTTGCAGCTGGACACGCCAGGCATCCAGCAGAAAGTGCAGGCGTCTCTTGCAAGAATACTATGATGGGAGAGAGGAACTAGATCTCACTTTTCCAATAAGGAATTTAATTATCCAATAGCTGACATGTCCATGGAGACTCCCCATAACTTTTGGGGACCTCTGATCTCATTCCCTTCTGCCCTCAGCATGGCTTTGGCTCAAGTACAAGGGAAATCAATGGCATTGTGCCTGTAAGCCAGTGACCTTCTCCCAAATCTAACCTCACTGGCATTTGTCTGTTCTGAGAGATTAAGAAAGTGTTGAACGGATCCCATATCTTTGCAATGAGGGCAACCTGGGCTCCCACCCCAGTGCCTTCCTAATTTCCTAAAATGGCCTGAATCGCTGCGGTCACTTCCTAAGTGGGCTCTCCGTCTGCACCTCTCCCCACGCTGGTCCTTTGTCCCCACTGCTGTTTCAGGAACATGCTTAAAACAACAAAGATCATCAAGTCAGAATAGCCTCCCTTCTCCAAGCACCAATCCTGCTGTTGAGCCTACAGGATGAAATCAGGATGCATAGCACATGTGCCCCACCCTCTCTCTACCCTCTGGGCTCAACCTACCTTTTCTGTTCTATCTCCTAACCCTTCCCCGTAAGACACTGTGTGCACACCCAACTGTTTCACTAGGACCTTGCCATGATCGTGCATTTGCATCCTCTGTTCCTTCTGCCTGGAATTACGTTACATATTAGATCTCTCCTGAAATAAGAAACAGAGCCTGCAGTTGTGAGGATTTCCCCAGATACTCAGAGGAGCTCATTTCAGCAAACTTGTATGAAGGTCCTATTCTGGCCAGAAGATGCATTCAATCTGTTGATCCTTTACAAAAATTGAAGTTTTATTTTTTCATGTGAATTGGCTTATGATATCTGTTTTACTATGAGTACAGGGAGCTGCTTTGCTATTATGAGCTGAATTGTGTCTCTCTCAGATTCATATGTTGAAGTCTCAAGTCCCAATACTTCAGAATGTGACTATATTTAAAGATAGGACATTTAAAGGGGTGATTTAGTTAAAAAGAGGCTGCTAGGGTGGACCCTAATCCAATCCAACTGGTGTCCTTATAAGAGGAGGAAATTTGGACCCACACACAGATACCAGAGTTGCACACACACAGAGGAAAGGCCATGTGAGGACACAGCAAGAAGGTGGCCGTCTGCAAGACAAGGAGAGAGACCTCAGGAGAAACCAGCCCTGCGGACACCTTGATCTAGTACTTCTAACCTCCAGAACTGTGAGAAAATAAATTTCTGTTGTTTAAACCCCCCAGTCTGTGGTATTTTGTTATGTGAGCCCTAGCAAACTAATACACTTGTAACAAGCAAAATGTTCTTATTCATCTTTGAATTCTTTAAATTCTTAGTGCTTAGAGCTTCTTGGAACATAGCAGATAATCAATAAAGGTATATCAAATGGCAGAAAGAATCTGGGATTGGCATCACCGTACAGGGCTGGGATGTAAGCACCACAGTCTGGGGGAAAGGTCATATCCCCTTGCAGAGAGATCTGGGATGCTCCCAGGAGTCTAGGGCAGTAATAACAACGATAGGGGTTCAAGGCACTACTGTCCATTGCATATCACCAGCCGGGCACATGCTCAGGGACCCTCTGAAGACATCTCTTCCCTCCTGAAGACCTTCCTATCCCTTTGGGATGACAGTGAGTTTCCAGATTCTTGGCTTGGTTTTCTTTTATCATAAGGAAACAAGAGAAGGTCTTCTTTTTTTTCCACATCAGCATGTATTAGTATAACCTCCACCCCACGTACTGCCTTCCACCTCTTAAAAATAGGACATTCCTGTTTAGTGAAATAACATGCCAGCAACAAAGACAAATGGAGAGCAGCAAGAGAAAGAAGCGGGGAGGCTGTGAATTGCTTTTCTTTCTTTCCCATATAAATATAGTAAGAGAATGTCCGATGCATAATTGAGCTTTGGCGAAAGATCTCAGCCCATTTATAGGGGAAGAGTGAGGACTTTGTACGGAGCCAACTTCTTTTCTACTTGAGGAAAAATTGATGTTGGAGCCAAGTTATACCCAGCCTGACCTTTTCCCTCTCTTCCTCCTCAAATGATGACATTTCCAGACTGTTTTCTGGGATTAATGTTCCCGTTTCAACCGATCTATGGTAAAGTTCCTTTATCCATGTCCTCATAACACATATACTTGCATAGTCTTGTGAGTACCTCCAATTTATATTTGTTAGTATATATATATTTTACCAAGTTCACAAAACTTTTGCTTCAAGGTATGACTGCCTGGCTTAGTGTCTAATGCCCGTAGATGCTCTATAAATGTCTGTATGGAGGAATGAATGCTATGACCTTGTTTTCCCTACCTCCACCTTATGCCTAAACACACACACACACACACACACACACACACACACACACACACAGAGATTGTATTTGTTGATTGGCTGTTGCCTGCAGCTGAAAAACACTGACCTGGTTGAACGTGTAACTCCAAGACACAGGGGTCAACAGAGAACTTAGAGAATCAGTGTTGAATGCGTAACTCCAAGACACAGGGGTCAACAGAGAACTTAGAGAATCATTTAAAACCTGAATGTTAGAGCCACGGAGATGCTGAGGCCATTCACCTCATACTGGCAGAGCCAGAATGGAAGCAAGGCCTTGTGACTTTCAGCTCTGTTCTGGACCCAGCCATCATCTGTGGCTGTCTGTTTGCAGGAGACTAGTTCACCAGCTTGCCCAGTGAGTCTGAAAGTTAGCCAGTATGTTTTCAAGAAATTCTACCTACAGTGGGGAGAAGAGAGAATATGGAGGTGGAATGGATTAGAGGGAAGATGGCAGCAGTCACTGGCCCTCCTACAAGCTCTGCTGGGCAGCCTGGCTGGGGAATTTCTCTTAGCCCCCTTCTCTGCATGCACGAGCATACACACACACACTCAAACACACACACACACGTACACACACACACAAATAATTCTCTATTCTACTCCCTTTTCTTGATAGCTGTTGTCAAGCTTGCACCTGCCTGGCAGGGTGTCTTCTCCCAAGCTTGCCTTTAAACAGGGTCTCAGGACTTCTCCGGCGGTCCAGTGGTTAAGACTCCATGCTTCCACTGCAGGGGGCACAGGTTCGATCTCTGGTGGGGGAACTAAGATCCCGCATGCCGCACGGTGCTGCAAATAAACAAACAAACAAATAAATAAATAAATAAGTAAACAGGGTCTCATGCTCTGGGCTGCTAATTCTTTATCGATCCTACCAGAACTGCCCAATCTCAGCTCTTGTCATGTCAATGGCACCGATTCCAGAAAAAGAAATGTATTAGCCCAAAGAAATGAATGGTGGCATGCCAAGTCTTGCCAGAAGGCCAATGGGGAGGAGATTATTTTAAGGGGAAGGGGATTCCTTAGATGACACCACAGGTGTTTCTTGTATTTTAAGCTGACTCTGCTTGGCACGTTGGGCTATAGACAGCTTGCTGCAGAGTTTCTACTCTGATAAGGGTTTGGCAAGAAACCTTATTAGATTTAAGTCTTTAGTATAGTGAGGGGACATCTTATCTACCTTGGAAAACCTGTTCTCTTAGAGCTCTATGCAATGCTATAATTTACATATGGATCAATCTGGCCAATTTGTATCCCGTCGATAACTCATTTAGATTCTGATTCCCAGCATCTCAGTGTACAACTCTGCAAGAAAGCAACACTGTGTCTCTGCTTGTCTTTCGCGGCGTGGAGACTAACAACCTCAAACCCATGTAAGCCATCCAGAGCTGAAGACAGCGGGTCCTCTATTGGACAACGCAGCTGATGGACGAGGCGACATTAATTAGTAAGCCTAGAATGAATGGTTTATGGTCATTCATTCGTTCAGCATATATTTATTCACAAAGCAGCTTGGTTTTGAGATTCTCAGGGAGCTTCTGACATCTTCTTGGAAGTATAGAAAAGTCCAAATCTGTTATTCTCAGACATAAAGGGCTAGAGAAGAAAGAATCAAATTTAGGCTCCAATTTGAAGTCTCCTGGGTCAAAGCATGCCCTATGTCATGTAGGTATTATACTCCGCTTCTGTACTTCTTGCCCCTTTCTTACCTGGGCTCAGGAAGCCCTGGGGTTTTTTTTGTTTGTTTTATTGGGTTTTTTTTTTTTTTGCACAGCTAATACAAGGGTCCTGCAGTTCCTCCAAATTCATGGGTCTCAAGCATTCGTGGTAGGACTGATTTTTAAAAACCTAGCATCCTATAGAAGTGCAAAGAAAAAGGGCAATATTTTAAAGGGCCTCTCCCCAACTCAGGCAATTTGGAAACCGCTGGTTTTGTGAACAACTCAAGCTTCCGAATTAGTAAGACTTGGATTTCAGTGTTCTAGTCTGAGTACACTACCTCACCTCTCTAAGGCCCGTTTCCCACCGTCTCTGAAATGGAGATAATTACACCTACTTCAAAGAGTTGGTGTGTGCATATGTGTGTTTTGTAAAAAAAAGAGAAAATACCTATGAAGTGCTTATCAAAGAACATAATAGGTTTTCAGTAACTATCAGTTCCTGTATCTTCCAAGTTTCAGTCCTGAGAATTGACTTAAGCCACACTGACCTCTCCTTCTTTACATCATGCCTGCCTCTTTGGGTTCTCAAAGGCCATTGCCAAGGGTTCCTATGCAGCCTCTAGCATGTACACTCTGAACTACTGACCGGTGTTCACCGAACCTTGAGACATTGCTCAGATTTGCTTCTGTAGCTTTATGTAATTCAAACATGATGATGGAGTTGGAAAAAAATGAGTAAAAAAGTCAGTGCACTTCCTTGCATCAAATGGTAAAAGAGCCCTTAGTTGAGAAGCATTTTCTGTCAAGGGAAGCTTCAGGCCTGTTCTCTACATAGCTGGACTTCTTTACTTCATGCTTAATCACAACTCAGAGAACATTCTGGAGGGCTACAGAATCCAGCCAAGGGTGATGATGCACTCACATTGGAAATCTCCCCCAAGTATCCATCAGTTTCCCTCCAGTGAGGGCTGCCTGGCCTCACTAATTTAATCAGCCAGGCAGGGGGAACAGAGGTGTTGCATTGGGCTCTGGGGGGGTCTTCAATGTGCTGTGTCATGAGAAGGGAATAAATACTGCCTTATGGAATAAAGTCAGGGACAGACTAGGGCAACATCGGACCGAGGAGAGTCACTGGTGACAATCCAGTTCAACCCCAGTCTTTAAAGAAGGGGAAACTAAGTTTCAGAGAGGGAAGGTTCTTTGCTCAGAGTGACACGGATACTGCAGCTGGTGACAGATCTCAGGCAACAACTCCCATTTCTAGTTTGTGTTGCTGCCTGATTTGGTTCTGGCACAACAATTCTGTGGTCTTTGGAATTCCATAGGGTGAGGTTTGTCTTCATCGTTTATTTTCAAACTTTGGTGATTCTCCTCATGACCCTTATTTCAGCTACCATTGCTTAAAGGTCACATTGAAAAGCAGGGAGAAGTGAATGAATGAGTCAGCGAATGCAGCTCTCAGCCCTCTGGCTGCTGCCAGCACCGCCCTAAATTAACTACACGGTGCACAATAGTTGGCTTCACTGGGTGCCAGACAGATAGCGTTCCTCCCCGCTCAAGACTTAGGAAAGCAGGCAGTTCCGTCTTTCTGGTCTTCATAGTGCCCCCTCCTGGAGCAGGGGTTCGGTGACATCTTGCTGAAAGAAAGAATAAATGAGCAAAGGAACCAATTGATTCTTACCTGTTGGAGTTCCTCTCTCTTCACCCTCACTCCCTGGTGTCCTTGTCCTTTTGTCCACAGTGCCTAGAATCACAGATTTTGAGAAAGGACTTTTCAGAAAGAAAGGCTGGATAATCAGATCCAACCCAGTCCCTTTCCAGAACGGATTATGTGCCTAAGGAAGGGTCACAGAGTGACCCCGTGTCGGGGCTGGGACTGAATCCCAGCTTCTGTGATTCCTGGTGCAGGAGCTAAGCTTCCCCTGCCCCTCTGTTCCTTCTATTCGCTTGTCCTCCCCAGGAACATCTCAGACCTTGGCTCTTAACCTAGAAGATGTGTTCCAGGAGCTGCTTTACATGCTCACCATACGATGCGCTCCAGGACGACATCCTCATTGAGAAAGTTGGCATAACAGTAAGTGTACAAAGCATGGCTTATCCCCTACAGTGACAGATAAGCATTGCCTTTCCTCTATCCTGAAGGACCACCCAGCTCAGCTGAGACTGGTTTATAAACATGGGGCTCCACCAGGTTCTCTGAGGACTGGGGCCAAGGACTGGGTGAGAAGCATCACATCATGCCTCACACTTGGTACATCTCCGTTTACTGTTCTCATATGATGCTCATAAATCTCTTGTTATCTAAGAATATACCACACATTCTTAAAGATGTGCAGACAGAGGCTCAGAAATTGGACGACTTGGCCAAGCTCTTGCCGTGGCTATGATGGAGTGAGGACTCCGGTACCTGGTGATGGATCCATGAGAGGATATTAAAGTGGATGGATATTCTTTAGGCCGACCTCAACAGGAACATCCCCTGCCTTCCACATCATATTCCTGGTCACCACAACTTGAGGGTGAGAATTAGGTTGAGAGAATTGTGAGTCTCAACACTGATGTTCTTAGTTCTCTTCCTAAGACTCCCAATAACAAGCCATATAAGTTAGGACATTTGCTATCACAAGGCAACCTGAAAATACAGTCTCTTAAATGAGATAGAAGTTTGTTCTCTCTTTCCTAACAGTCTGAGGTGAGCAGCTCAGACAGACAGGAAGCCTTGCTCTTAGAGGTTGTACAGGGACCTAGATTCCCTTCATGCTGTGGATCTATTCCCTAGGGTGTGAGAAGCAGGCAATCGCCTTTAAGCAAGTGACATGAAATTCGCAACCTGTCACTTTTTCTTACTGGCAAGAATTTAAGTCATAAGGCTCCCTCGATCTGTGAAATCCTGAGAAATATAGTTTGTAAATGAGTGGGTGTGCGTGTAGTTAATTTTGTTTGTGAGTTGAGGAGTGGTTCTATTATTAAAAGAAAGAAGGGAAAATAAATGCCAGGGACAGTTAGCAGTCTTGGGCACAGGGGCTAAAAAACCAGGTTCCTCTCTGAGCCTTACAAAGAAGAAGAGAAATCGGAATAGTGCACCTTTATTGACTACATACTGAAGGCCAAAGTCTGGGCTAAGAAGTTGATGCCTATTGTCCTATTTAATGCTCATAATAACCCTACAACATATGTGCTATTATTATTCCTGCATTCTGCATAAGGAAACAGGCTGGGATTACATAGCTAGTAAGGAAGAGCCAAGACTGGCACTCAAATCTAGCTGACACTTAAAGTTCGTGATCTTAATTTTTATGCTATATTTTCTTCTTCCCTACCATTTGAATTCCAAACTGGGAACTCCTATTTGACAGGATGGCCCAGGCAACCTAAAACACTCAGTCAAACAAGGAATATATCCACTCCCCACTGTTCTGTTAATTATACTTAATGTACAAGCAATCCAAGGCGGCATTCACGGATAGATTATTCAGTCATTCATTCATGAAGGAAAAAAAGATTGGACACCTTCTAGGGAGCAGGTTTGAGGTTAATCATTTGCTTATTCAATGCTGAGAGAATTGGACATAGTCTCTGATTTTTAAGGAACTTATCAACTAGAGAAGGAGATGGTCATTAACTCTGTAACGACAACCTCTAATTCCACAACTAAAACTGGTAGTAAATATATACTATAAAGAAAATGCCATAAGAGAAAACAATGGGAGGAAGCACTTACTTCAGACTGAGTGACCTGGGAAGACTTCTCAGAAGAAGCATCATCTCAGCTGTGCTATGAAATGTGAAGAAATGTGAACAGGAGGCATGACAAGAGTGGGGGCTGAAGTCTCCAGGGAGAGGGACCAGCCTGGCAAAGACTTGAAGCAAGCAGGAACTTGGCATGTTCAAGGCATGGGCAGGGGACCAGCTTAGCTGGAGCTTGGCAGGTGGGGAAATCCCATGGGAGATAAGGGTGCTCTGGAAGCCCCAGGTCAGACCAGGGAGAGCCTTGGAGACTGTGTTAAGGAGGTTGGATCTTTATCTTGCTCCATGGGGACAATGGCAGGAGTGAAATGAACTATTTGTATTTTACTAAGACCCCTGTTGTGGATGTCTGGAAAATGGAGAGGGGGAGAATCAAGAGAGAAAAAGGAAGGAAGGTTGAGAAGCTATTGCAATGATTCAGGTGAGAAATGATGGTGGCTTGGACGAGGGAGTGGGGAGTGGGGGTGGAGGGTGTGGATTTGTGATCCATTTGGGGTTGAGTGATGGATTGGATTGGAGATGGTGGAGGGGATGGGGTCCTGAGCCAAGTTAAGAAAGAAATGACTCTCCCAGGTTTCTGGTTGAGAGACTTGGTGGATGGTGGTACCTGCAACTGACATGGGAGAGACGAAGAGAAGGACTAGTTGAAGGTGATGAACTAAGGTGATCAGCAGAGTGGGCAAAGATTTTGAAACAAGTATAGTGGCCAAGGGGCAAGAAAATTAGGTCAGACCCACTCTGGGGCTCTGGGTGACCGTTCTACATGCAGGTTACACATGCACATTGAGAATTTCTCAGTGAGGGGCTCTTTGGGGGTGAAAGTCTGTTCACCAGATGAATTCAGGGATACTGTGGGCAGAGCTGCTCAAATTATACTCATCAAGGAATGACCCTAAGTCCGGGGAGAGTGATAGGGTTCCCCAGGGGACAAATACGATAGGGAAAACAGGCTTGAAATTACTCTGTCTTTTGTTTTCTCATAAAAGCTAATGTGAAAATTTTTTCTATTCCATAATATATACCTGTATTTATGTGTAATATACATGTATGTGTATATAATGTCTATTGTAATGAGATTAATATTATTAATATTAAATTATGTCTCCAATTACTTATAATCAAGTGAAATTGACCATCCAGGAAAAAGTATCTCATTTATACCTTGGTTTCATTTACCTCCTGGCATAAAGCCAGGCACTTTCCGAGGTATGTGTCTCCCTTTCTGAGAAATATGAGTGTCAATGAATAAAAATCAGAGTAGGAACATGTAGGTATGCCTTCCCCATCATCTCCAGTCCTGGGTGAGATGGTTCCCATCCCTCGAACAATGATAATACTGTCCATCTGCCCACCTGCAGTGGCCGACTTCACCGTGTCACATACACACAGGTCATTCTACTCTTTATCTGAGCTGGACAAGAGGCACTGTGGCTTTCTGCCCCAAGACCTCGTGGTGTGTGAAGATCAAAGTAAGGTGATCAGGGGCAGCAAAGCTCTGACGATACCCCATGCTCCTGGAACTGAGCCGGGACACACACCACGGACAGACACACATGGCTTCTTGCCTGAGGAGGAAGCTCTGTCCCCAGTCCTGGGCTCCTTGCATAGAAGTGGGAGTGGGAGGCCTGCCTGAGAATGACCTTCATTAACTCTGAACCAGCTCTTCCGCCTCTCCCTTTCCCCCCTCAGAGATTTATTTATTCATTTGCTTTGGCGGAGTTAATGGGGACTGAGGCTGGGATGGCAGGTAGCCAGTAGTGGATGGAGAGTATTATATATTGCTTCCTGCAGGGTGACACTGGGGGTGGGCAGGGCGGGAGGAAGGGAGGGAGGGAGGGACGGGGCTAGACGGGCGGCTGAGGTCTGCTCTAATTGAATACCTAGAGAACAAGATGGATGGTCCCCCTCAGGGAGCAATTAGAACTTGAGGTTGCAGGAAGAAAGAGGAAGGAAAAGGCTGGGTGGGGACAGAGAAAAGGAGTCAGGGAGAGAAAACCCCCGATGGTGTTGGATCTCAGAATAAGGCAGATACACCAGGCAACAGAGATGGAGGTGGGGTGGGGGGGAGTCCCTGTAGCACACACATCCCAACAGCAGGTCCAGCCCAGGGCAGAGGCGCTGGTGTCACTTAAGAAAGCCCTTCCGGTCTCCCCCTTGGACCTGGCATCTCCACGTTTGATGACACATGAAATTAATTACTTAGGCTGAGGATTTTGAGTCCCTTGTGGGAAGCAATAATTTAAGCTGTGATCATTGTTTTACGCCATGGTGTGAATGAGCTGTGTGGTGGTGTGGTGGGTGGAGGGGAGTTGTTAAGAGCAAATTAATACCTGGAAAAAGCAAGTTAGGGGATATGAGAGGAGGATGAGGAGGAGTGAATGGGGTTGAGGACCCCAGAAGCAGATCATTATTGTCTTGCCTATCACCCCAAGCTTAGTGCTCTATGGCTGAATTTGGAGGGTTCAGTGCCCTGCACCAGAAAAACAGGAAGAGATGCAGGAAAGATGTTTGAGGGAGGGTGGGTGGAGCTGGCATGGGGGAGGCATGGGCAGAGAGCATGCATAAAGATTTGGGGAGCTAGGCAGAAGACTGCTTCAGGGAAAAGTTATTACCAAGAGTGGAGGTTTTTAGGGAGAATTTGATAGAAAAAAAAGAGGTTTGAGTGGCAGGTGGGTGAGTAGCAGGCAAAATGTGAAGGATCTTTATCATACACGATGGAGTTTGGGCTTAATTTTACAGATCACCAGAAAGAACCACCAGCACTTTCTGAGCAGGGAGAAGAAGAGAGGTGGTTGAAGGGGAGGGTGCAGAAAACTAGCCCTCTGGACCTCATTTCATTTGGTCTTCCTAACACCCCAGGAAGGGAGGTCTTACCCTCTGATTTCTGCAGCTGAGGACCTTGTGACCTGAGAGGTTATATACCTGCCCGAGACATTCAGCTGCAAAGCAGGAAAGCTGAGATTCAAATCCAGGTCTATCTGAAACCCACATCTGTGCCATGACAACATGTAGGCATGTTGGCGGGTTTTAGTGAGACTGAAATTCTCCACCAACATTGCCAGGTTTTGTTAGTGAGCGTATTAGTTTCCTAGGGCCGCCATATGCATGACCACAGATTCAGTGGCTTAAAAGAGCAGAAATGGATTCTCTTCTGGTTCTGGAAGCTAGAAGTCTGAAATCAAGGTTCTCTCTGAAGGTCCTAGGGGAGAATCCTTCCTTGCGCCTTCCAGCTTCCAGTGGCTCCAGGAATTCCATGGCTCATGGCAGCATCACAGGGATCTCTGCCTCCGTCTTCACATGGCCATACCTCTGTGTCTCCACCCCTTCTCATCTCTTATAAGGACATTTGTCATTGGAATTAGGGCCCATCCTAACCCAGGAAGACCTTGCCCTCAGATCTTCAACCTTTTGCATCTGTAGAGACCCTTTTTCCAAATAAGGTCACATTCACAGTTTCTGGGTGGACAGATCTTTGGAGGTCACTACTCAACCTACTCCAGGGAGCTTGAGGAAGGAGAGCAGAGCCCAGAAGCTCTGAGATACATCTCCTCCCCTTTCACCCCAGTCAATAGCTGTGTGGCTACGGCATCTCCTAGTGCTTTACCATCCACCATCTTATTTGCTTTTCACAACAGTCTGGCAAGGGGTCGAGAAGGAAAGGGTGGTTCTTGTCCTTTATAGGGATGAGGGAACAAGACCTGAACCCTGAAAACTTACCCCGTGGTTCCACCCTCTGGAACTAGACTTTTGGCCGGCTGGGGGATGAGTGAGTGAGTGAGGGGCCTATTTCTTTACCAACTGAAACAGTTTCTGGTTCCAGACTAACTGAAATAGTAGTGGCATCTCCTCTCCTGATTATCAAGACCAGTTGCTGTCACTGCAGTTTGACCCAGTACCCTGTGCTCAGAAACCCTTAGCTAAAAGACCCTTAGCAGATGGCCATGGTCACATGTCTGTAAGTAAACGAAAAGTTTTAATAACCTTGGCCAAAAGAAAACTTTGGTTCCTGGCTTTCAGAGAGCTAAGGGTTCAAGTGTTCCTGGCTGGCTGGTGCAATGGCTGTTGGTGGCTGGAGCCCCTCCTTGCTGGCCACCTTCAGGGCTCACCGCCCATCCCTGCGGGTAGTGATGTCTTACATTTGTGATTGGCCTAAGCAGGCCCTGAGTCCCGGGCCCCAGTGCTGCCTTCCATGTGACCACACGGTGGGAGGTGTCCTGAAAACCGTGGGCAGTGGTCACTGAGTGCGCCTGGGTGAGTGGACAAGGAGGCCTGCTTTAGCATAAGTGTGTTTCACGTGTCAGGAGAGGGGTTCGGGAAAGATCTCAGAGGCTCTGCAGTATCCAAGTGAGGTGTCCAGCCAGCCCCTCACAGCTTGGAGGAGCTGCCTCTCTGTGCTAGGACGCAGATGTCTGACACGTGTTTGTGCGGAAAGGGTGGGGGGGAGGGAAAGTGGAGCTGAGAAGGGAAGAGGAGGGGGAGGGGGGGAGGAGGAAGAGGGAGAGGATGAAAGAGAAATTGGTGGGGGAGTAAGGGTCAACCAGAGAAAGGCAGAGAAAGGTAAATAAAAGGAAGGGAGAGAAGAGTGAAAGGAGAGAAAAAAGTGGTTGGTTCTTGTGTGATGGGAAACGGTGTGACCCTTGACTGATTTGCTCTCAAGCATGGGCGGCCTTTGACCATCGCATCCCCCTGGAAGGATGCTCTTTGAAACCTTAAGCACCAAGAAATGTAGGATGTTCCCAGCCATGTCATTCCAACAATGAAGATAATAATAAAAAGTAAATTCACCCAAGTTCTGGGTTTTTTTTTTCATGATGACTTTTTTAAAATAGCAAACAGGATTTCATGAGGTTTTACAATAGCAAATATTACCTTCTTCCAAAAAGTACATTTCGATGACCCTCCTTCGCTAGCGCTCCCAGTACGGGCTTATCAGGTAGAGCACACTGAACAGGTGAGCATCTGAAGAATGAGGGGGACGTCATTGGTGAGCGTCCTTGTGTTCATTTGGTAGTTCGTTTGTACAAAGCTATTTCACGCATGCTACAAGACTGGATTCTATGAGGAAAGATAAAGCAGGTTTTTATTTTTTAATTAGAAAAATGTGTGGCTAAAGAGAAATGAATCCTTCAGTCCCAGCATCCACCTCCTCCAGCTGTTTACATTTCTCCAGCGTGTCTAATGACTGTGCATACGTGAGGATGTTTATACAACACAAGGAAGGATGTTCTCCTTCAAAGCTGTCCAAGAATGGAAGACCCGGACTTCCCTGGTGGCACAGAGGTTAAGAATCCGCCTGCCAATGCAGGGGACATGGGTTCGAGCCCTGGTCCGGGAAGATCCCACATGCCGCAGAGCAACTAAGCCCGTGCACCACAACTACTGAGCCTACGCTCTAGAACCCGCGAGCCACAACTACTGAGCCCACGTGCCACAACTACTGCAGCCCATGCTCCTAGAGCCCGTGCTGTGCAACAAGAGAAGCCACTGCAATGAAAAGCCTGCCTGCCGCAATGAAGAGTAGCCCCAGCTCACCGCAAGTAGAGAAAGCCCGCGCGCAGCGATGAAGACCCAATGCAGCCAAAAATAAATAAATAAAATAAATACATTTATTAAAAAAAAAAAAAAAGAATGGAAGACCCTCTTCAGGAGGAAGGGAGTACTTGTCAGTAGAAGGTACTGTGGTTTCAAATGCACCCCGCCATCACCACCAAAAGATATATCCACATCCTAAGCCTCAGTACCTGTGAATGTGCCTTATTTGCATATAGGGTCTTTGCAGATGTAATTAAGTTAAAGATCTCAAGCTGAGATCATCCTGGCTTTAGGGAGGCCCTAAATCCAATGACTGGTGTCCTGATAAGAGAAAGGAGTGGGAGATATGGGACACAGACATGGGGGAGAAAGCAGAGACTGGAGTGATGCAGCCGCAAGCCAAGGAATGCCAGGAGCCACCAGAAGCTGGAATTGCCGAGGATGGGTTCTCTCTAGAGCCTTCAGAGGGAGAGAGAACCTGCCTGCCGACACCTTGATTTCAGACTTCTGGCTCCAAACTGTGAGCATATGCATTTCTGTTGTTTTCAGTTTCCAAGATTGTGGTGATTTCTTGCAGCAGCTATAGGAAACTAATACAGAGGGATCAAGCAGGGGATTATGCCTGCTTGGTAAGGATATCTCCAAAGGAATCTGAGAATCAGAAAAGCAGGTCATTTGACTGTGTGACTTTCAAGGTTCTTTCTAATCCTCAGATTTTATAACTCAGAGAATTTTTACTCAACTGCATTATGTATTTATAATTTAATGTTCTGCTTTTATATTCAATGTGATTTTATATGACTGTGTATGTATATAATTTCATGTATTTGTCTCTAATGACTACATAATATGCCATCAAATGAAAGTACCACAATTTCTTAACTTCTCTTACTGTTGATGCAAATGGTTTGAAATTTTTTTTACTATTATAGGTCATGCTGCCTCAGGCCTCCCTCCTCAAGCAGCTATTTTTCATTTGATGTCCTATGACAGTGGTTCTCAACCGGGGGTGAGACATTTGGCGGTGTCTGAAGACTGTGATTATTACAAGTTGTTGTCAAGGTTGCTACTGTCATCTAGTGGGCAGAGGCTGGGGATGCCGTTAAGCATCCTACTTACAGGACATCTTTCCACAGCAAATACTATCCAGTCCAAAGTGTCAACAGTGATAAGACTGAGAAAACATGCCTTCGGATAAAATCTTGGGATGGAATCAATAGGTCCTTGGGTTTGACTCTTGACATGTGTTGGAAGAGTGTAAGCAACTGCCCGACAGTCACGTGCTGGCCAGTGGCAGAGCCAGGCCCACAACTAGGACAGACTGCAGTCCAGCAGTGTCATCATGCCAGCCCAGCGACCTCTCCTCCATAGTCTACAACCAGGAAAACATCCAACGAGGTGTTTCAGGACCGAGAACCAACAAAAGATAAATATACCTGGACCTTTGGTGCTGAGGCTCTTGATGACTTGGGGAAAATGAAGTTTACCCCTCTTCTAAATGGAATGTTGATTCCCACTGTGTTAGGAAGACTTCCCTAAACACTTCAGTCCATACCACCCATCTCATCATGAATGCCCCTCATTGCCTGCACTGATCATGAAAGCACTTTAAATGTTCTGGCACATGGTAGGCCCTTAATAGATGCTTGGAAAATGTCTGAATGATGATCAGTTTAATAGCTTTCTGTGAACTATCCTGGGTATGAATACAGTCTGGTCTGAAACAGTGACTGTAGGAAAATACATGCTCATTGAAACTTGAAATGGCCCAGGCAGAACCTCCAGCCTCTCCTTCATCTCCTGAGACTTGGGGGCTGCTCCCCATTGGATGGTGGAGGAACCCATTCCATCTGTGCTTTCGGAGCGTGGTCCAGAGGAGGGCCCCTTCCGTGTCATCTGGGAGCTCATTAATAATGCAGGTGGCTACTTCACAGGTGTACAATCCATCATCTACCTAAAGCCCAGAGCTGTGTTTATATGTGGATGGATGAAGACGGCCCCGCTACCACCACAATAGCAGAAGGAGCTGGGATGTTCAAGAGAAGTGATCTGGGCAAGACACTCTTCCTTGTCAGTGAATGTGATGAAATCGTGTAATAAAGCACAGGGCAGGGAAGGGGCACGTACTCCTTTAGCATAGTAAGGTGAGGATTACTATCTTGCAAGCCACGTAAAATTAATACAAATTTCTCATAAAGACCAGACAAGAGTCTTGAGAATGACATTAATCCTCAGCATGGGATAACGTGCTAGTCTCAGATCCTTTATGAGGAGAAATGGTCACCAGCCAGAGAAAAGCCTTTTGCCCTCATTTCTCTTCCTCTGCCCTTAAGCATCGTCTGGAACTTCCTCCCCACCCCACCGCTTCCTACCCTTTGGAAACCAGAGCGTGTGCCTTCTTTTTACCAAAGTAATAGAGATAATATTAAAAAAAAGTCACTGGGATTAAGAGGGTATTTCAGGCATTAGGAGGCTGTAGAGATGGGGATTTCATTACTCTATCAGGAGGATGACACATCCTGGGCAAGGGGAGGGGGAAGAGATAGCAAAGGAAAAGGTCTTGAAGGAAAAGAGCTGCAGGAAGGGGTGCCTGTGCAGGAGGGGTCAGGAAGGGTCACCTCTGCAGGAGGGGTGCCTCCCCTCTTTGTGAGGTGGGAAGGGACCAGGGAGTGTGGCCAGGGGTTAATGCCTGAATCCCATGTCCCACCCTTTCCCCTAAGGCTGCATGAGTGTGACCAGATCCTTTCAGTAGGAAGCTGCTTCACTGGGTCCCAGAGTCTGTTGGATTGGAGGAAGGCAAGAGAAGAAAGAGAAGGAAGTCTCCACCTCCACTCCAACCCTCTGGTCATCTAACAGGTGTAAGCCACACCCTCTTCATGGCTTATTGGGCGGCAAGAAGTACTTGCCCTCAGACTGTGAACCAGCTGGAAAAAAGGTAAATAAAATGCTCCTTAATTAGCATCACTCTCTGTGGGACAGTAAACAAGGGTCTACTATGCAGGTTCTATTGAGATAAGAAAACTGAGAACAAAAAGGTCTATAAATAGCTTCATGGTAAAATAGCAATCTGGGTCCAGGACACCAAGCATGTGCTCCTCCCCATATCTGACTATCTCTGTGCCCCTGGGAGAAGAGAGGGCACCCGCCTGTATGGTCTCTGGGGGACGGCGGTGGGTGCCAAGCAAGGGACACAGTGGTCCACACAGCCAAGGGGGAGAACGTGACGTCCCACTCCGTGTACCACGTACAGTTCATACATCCCAGCATGTGATTCATCGCTCTTAACTTCTCCCCTCCGTGTTGTAGTGAAACTGAGAGGGGTTTTGCTCTCCAAAAAGCATCTGGAAGTCTTTGAAAGGCATTGATCATGTCAGCAGGCGCGTGCCTCCCTGAAGGACAGTTGGGTTGCAGTGGATCAGAGTGAAGTGTGTGACATGGGCTGCAAATAGGGCGCCCCTAGCGTCTGACATGCAGTGGGACGCGAGCCCCGGACTGCATTCAGAGGGAGTCTGCATAGTCTTAAAGGAGCAAAAATGTCTTTCCTGCAGCAAAAAAATATTCGTAATCCTCTTCTTATCCATCAAACCTCAATCAAAACTTAACCTCTTTCTTGCTGTTGTATTTATTTTTCAAGAAGTGAACATATTGGCTCACCTTACTTCCCTTGCCTTCTTTTCCTTACTTTCTTTGTTGGTTTTATCCAAAGTCGTGAAGCCTGAGAGGTGGACGTGGAGGAGGCAGTGTCCATGGCAATGAAATGATAGACTATAAGTAGTAGTCAAACATTTAACACGTATATTCACTCATGCACTCAACAAGTAAACATACTTACTGAGCACCTGGCATGCTGGCACGTGAAGGACAAGCAAGATGAATAAGGCAGGACTAGTTAACAAGATACAGCATGTATCCTGATTACTACTATACCAAGAGGAAAATCATTGCCCCAAAATGTACAAATAGAATAATATAGGATTTTGAGGAGAGAACGTTCAGCTTAAGAGTTCATGGAAGGCTTTGTGAGGTCTCAAGATGACATTTTGGTTGGGCTTAAAGAGGATTCAGGCATGAGAGCATGGACAGTAGTAGGAATTACTGGCAAATGAACCTGATAAATAGTGACAAGGAATTCTAGGTTAAATATTGAGGATGGTAAATTATATAGGTTGAAGTTTAGGTAAAGTATAGGATGGGAAGTAGTGGAAATTGTCTTTGGGAAGATATGTTGGTATCAGATGGTGGACCATATTTGGTGGATTATGATGGCTGCAGAGGAGTAGAATATGATAAGTGTGGTCCTTCACCCATACTCACAGACACAGGTGAGTGGAACAGTTATAAAGAAGAACATTTATTACACTTTTTCAGTGGCCCAGAAATAATGATGAAGACCTGAATGACATCAATAAGAGTTGGAATGGAGAAGAGAGTTTGGCTGGATGATAAATTGCAGATACCGGATTGATAGGATTTATCACTGATCATTTGTCAAGCCGAGGGAGGAAGTGAAGTTCAAGATGACTTCAAGGTTTCCAGATGGTGAAGGAGAAATCAGAGGAATCTATTATGAAAAATGCGAAACAAAAGAAAACTAGCTGATTTTGGAGGGAAGATCAGATATTCAGTTTTGGAAACACCGAATGTGTCAGTCCACTGGGCTACTGAGGTAGAGATGTATAGCAGCTCTTTTTCTGCAATTGCAAGGTTGTAGTTTCAAAATCGGGAGTCTTCAGAATAGAGATTATAATCAGAGCAATCAAGCTGGCTGAGATTGTCAAAAACAAGTCCAGAGAAAGAAGAGGAGAAGAATGGAGTAGAAAAGAAAGGAGAGGTGAGGTCAGATCTTTAGATAAGCTATGGTTCAAAAGGCAAAAAAAGAAAAAAAAAGAAAAAGAGAAAAGTTAAAGAGAAAAGAAATTGGAGAAGATAAGAAGGAGGAGGAGGAGGTTCCAAAAGGAGTAATTTGAGAAGAAGGAGGACAAAAAGAGAGCTATAGTACATTGGAAGCTGAATCAGATATGATATGATTAGGTTTGCTGTATAAAATGGAAAACCAAAATAAGAGTGGTTTAAAATTTTAGAGATCTGTTTTTCTTTCACAGAGAAGAAATCTGAGATAAACAATTAATAGGCTGGCATGACTGCTCCATGCTGTCATCAAGGACTCTGGCTCATTCCGTGCTTCTGTTGCATAAACTTTTGTATATGGCTCCCCTGTTAAAGTTTGCCTCGTGGTCCAAGATGGCTGCTGGAGCTCCAACCGTTATGTCCACATTACAATAAATGAAAGGAGGAAAGGGCAAAAATGCTTGTGTCATCTTTTTGTACTACTTTTGGATATTCTCCTATAAGTCCTGTCAGACAACGTCTGCTTCCGTATTATTGGCTGCAGTTAGCAGCAGTGAGGCTGGGAGAGGTATTATTTACGTTGCTGCCTGGAATAAACTCAGAGTCTATTTGTAAGTAAAAGAGGAAATGAATACTGGATAAGCAATCAGCAGGAGTGTCTACCATAGAAGCCAAAGGTGTTTCATAGTCCAGAGGAGTCAATAGCAGTGGATTTAAAAGTGTGGTCACCAAACCAGTAGCTTTAGCATCACCTGTGAACTTGTTAGAAATGCAGGATCTCGGGCTCCGTCTTTGACCTATTGAATCAGAAACTCTGAGGGTGGTGTTAACAATAATAAACAAGAAATTGGTGTCTTAATAACCCATCAGGTGATTCTGATAATCCTTAATTTGAGAACCATTAATCAACAGGTTTAAATGCTGCCATTTATCCCAAATTGTTTGCTTCAATAATCATTGTTTGAGCAATTGTCATGTGTCAGGCACAGTGTTGAGTCCCTCTACCTATATCATATCATTTAACAGGTGGCTTAGTTAAGGGACCATGAGAGCAAATAATAATACTTAAAATTACACTAAAATGGTTAAAAGTTTCTTTGATGAGTTAAAAAGGCCTTATTATAACCCAATGACATTCTTCTGAATATTGCTTCTTATTTCAAAGGACTAAGCAAAAATCTGGTTGTGACCATTGTGTTTATCTGAATTTTTAGTTAGTTTTGACCAAAATGAACCTACTTGAATAACTGGTCAGGTATACAGGTATGTGATATGGTTCCCAATAGAAAACACACAATTATCTATTACTAAATTGAGGAAGAGAAGATGCACATTGTAAAACTAAAACTCACCAATAATCTCATAGCAGTAAGATGATGTAACCATGGGCTCTTACTTCCCCTTATAGCTTCAATAAGAGCTGTGAACAGATAGAAGTAGACTGATTACAGTTTTTCTCAGTTCATATTTCCCTTACACAGAGACAAATAAATAAGCAAATGATGTCAAAGATGGTTAGAAAATTGAGGTAGGAAAGACCACAGTTCCAGATAATCTTCTTACCAAATAATAAGCCAGAAAAGTTACTGAAGTTTATTTTCATTTATTCATTTATTTAAGCAATGTTTTCAAAGTTCCTACTACATCAAGCATGGCATGGAGCATGGGATCAAAGCCAAGCAGACCAGTGTCTGCTCTTCAGGAGTGCACTTGTGCTCTGTAAAGAGGGGAGATGGGTCCAAGAAATACACACCATTGAGAGTTGCAGTGGTGACATGGATGCAAGCTTCCATGGGGCATAAAGGCCAATTTTTCCTGGAGAGATGGGATCCAAGATTTCACTCTTTTAATTGGCTTCTGTTCTGGATTTGGAGTTTTTCAAGGGTAGGCATGAATTCATCTCTGTATGACAGAAAATCTTCCTCTCTTCTATTTCCAGTCAATAAGCCCTGTAAACCTCAATTGGTGATCATCCTGCTGCAGCCAATGAATGCACAGATAGCAATGTCTTGAACGTCCTCCGTTGCGTGCTTGCTGTAGATTTGCAGACTCATACCCAAGGGTTAACCCTGAACCATAACTATTGTTTTGGTCAAGTGTGTGTGTGTGTGTGTGTGTGTGTGTGTGTGTGTGTGTAACATCTGGAGATCATTAAAAAAAGTCTAAAAACCCAACCCCATCAGGCTGAAACACATCATTTTTTTTAACATCTTTATTGGAGTATAATTGTTTACAATGGTGTGTTAGTTTCTGCACATCATTGTTTCTAAAGCCAGCTACCACATAAAAGTTTTCTTTGACTCAGAAAGGAAATATTTGTTCCTATACCTGCTGTTGGCTGTTACCAAGTGACTTCCTATGGTCTTTGGTCAGATGCATTTTCCCCCCTATTTTGACATTTTCTTCCCTAAGGTCATCCTGAACTCCTCCAAGACACTGTTCATACACAAAACATGGCGAGACAGTCCCATGACATTGAGGGGCTGGGCAGACCATTCCCAGGAGTGGGAATCTCCAATGCTTCTTCTATTCTCATTGTAGAAATGTCTACCCAGGGTGTTGTACTTTAATCCAGTTAACCAACCTAGAAGGGAATGAAAAATAGAAGACCTGCAGGATGACAACGTGGTGTTGTGCATGGGACAGTAAAGAGTCTAGTCTACCGGAATATGGAGTGAGCGGTGGGTGGAAAGGCAGAAATAGTTCCAGGATCTTGTATCTTAGGCTAAAGGGTCTGGATTTCCTTTGTCCTAACCAGCCACATGACCTTGGACCAATCATGTCCCTTCTCTGGACCTCAGTTTCCTCTTCTGTAAAAGGAATGGGGTTGGATTAGAAGCCTCCTCTTACAGATGATCAAGAGGGGGGCACTTAAAGCCATTCGATGGTGCGTTGGAAGGGTTTTTAGGGAAGATTCATCTGAACTGTAGAATGGATGGCATTGAGGAAGTGTGGGATGCAGGGAAACGCAGAAGAAGTTATCTCAGGAGGCCAGGCTTTCTGCTTGGTACCTGGCTCCTGACCCTTGGGTCTGAAGCAAAAGACATTGTCTCTCTGTTCCCATCACTCTGTTCCCTCCCTCCACTGCTCAGAATTCCAAGTCAAAGGTAAGGCTGACTGATTGGTGGGTTCTTTCCTTGGTCCCCCAAAGAGTTCAGCGTAACTCCTCCTTCTGGACAGCTGCAGGATGGGGTCTCGGGGGTAGTGGGGTCTTCTATCTCCTGCTCTGGTTCTCCAATAGCCAATCAGAGCATTGGGCAGAAGCAGGCTACCGCCATCAGCATGAAGGATGGACTGTAGTTTGTCACTGAACTGAGTTTCTCAATTGCACGTGTAGCTTCAAGAGATAAGGAGATGAGGGGGGACAGCCCTACCCCTCTGGGCCTCTTGGCTCCTCTATGGCACAAGGCCCAGCACCCTCCCCTGCCTTTGCCATCCGTATTCACCAAACTTCTTTATAATAACATTTGCGTTTGTGTTGAATTTATACTGTCTGAGCTGACCCTCCCCGCAGCTCTGCAAGTAGATAGGACAGAGGTTGCTGGATCCATTTAACTTAAGAGGAAACTGAGATTTGGTTTCAGGGTGACCTACCCGGTTCACAGAGCTACTGAGTTTCAGAGCTGGACTCCCCTGAGTCTTCTGACTCCAAATCCATTGGTTGATTCTGGAACCAGAGCCCAGTGAATCCAGCCAACCCTGGAGAGACTCAGCTATTGGGGAAGGAACACTCCAACCTCTCTCCTGTGCTCCAGTCTCCAGACAAGGACCCTCAATCCCGGGTACCAGTAGGAAGCTGGGTGGCAAGCGAGTCTGGGTGATGCTACAGAGAAGGGCAGAAAGTGGATCTGGGGGGGCAAAGAGAGGCTCCCCATCACACCAGGCGTCTCATGCTTACCTCCACCATTGCATGAATACGTGTAGCAGTTTCCACTGAAAAATGGAATCCTCAAGCTGCCAGTATTTAGTGCCTGCTGCTCTAGGGTAGAAGTTCATAATCTTCTCGTATAATTCAGGGGATCAGTGAGCTTGAGTTGGTAAAAATGACATTCCTTGCTTTCACTAAACGCTAACTGAAATTTAGCACTTCCTTCAATTATGAAATAGGCAAAAAGCCAAGGTAGAATTAGCAGTAACTGTGACATTGCCATCCATAAGATATTTTTATGTATATTACAGATTTTGCAGATATCTGGAAAGATGCTTTATATTCTTCACTACTTCAAAATTGCAGTAATTTTTAGACCTGGCTGTAGATCGTGTTATTTAATGTGTTATTAAAAAAAAAAAAAAGCTCATCTATTATTGTATCACACATTTGGTTTTTAAAAATTATTTTGACAACTGATTCTCAATAAAACTGGTGTCCTTTTAAATCCCACATATTGCATGCACTTAAAAAATTTTTTCTGAGTTCATAGATTCATCAGACTGCCAAGGGGGTCTATGGCACAAGTAAGTTTCAGGAACCCCTACTCTCTGGGCCATGGCAGAACTCCTGGAGCAGAGGTCCAGGAAAGTCCTAGAAGACCGTGATTCTATTAAGAAAAACTCCTTAACACATCTTTGGTTATAGGTCAGATCCTATTCTGGAATGGAAAAGTGGTGTCATTGAGCTGAACTGTTTAGCATGGATTTTCCAGAGAAGCAGACATGATCATATTGTGAAAGTGTTGCTTCTCTGGGGGTTTGGGTCCCGGGCTGGGGAGTGAGGCTAGAGAAGGTGTCACCGGGTGGAAAGTCACAGCCCAGGACTTGAAGGGGAAGGTGGACGTGCTTGAGCGGGTGTGGTCACTGCTACCTACATCAAGCTATCCGTTTCTGCTCTGCCCTCCAGATACGTTTGTTACAGCCCAGAGTTAGTTCTCACTTGGGGAATTAAGGGCAAAGCAGTGAGAGGAAGGGGAAATAGCCTGAGAAGCGATACTGAGCCCCGATAAATGGAATGGGCAGAGAGAACCCAGACAGAGGTGACAAGCAGGACAGAGATGCTGGTCGTGTGATTCCTGGGGTGTTCCAGAGACCCTCAGGAAGAGAACCTGACAAAGCCTGGCTTCCCGTAGACACACAGCCTGGGACTTTGCTATGTTACCATCCTACACAGACTCTAAAATCCCGAATGATTGTAAGATGACCGCAGCTCTGTGCACCACTAAGAAAGGAAAATGCTGCCGGTTACAGTTGTGAGACATCACTTGTACGATGGATTCTGATTTCAGACATCTAAATGTGAATAAATGTGTCGCTCAGAATTGATGAAATATGGTAGTTTAATACTGAATTGAAGAGTGACTCTCCCCTCCAAGGTTGACAAGTCCAGGGAAGTGGACGTTTTCTGTTGTAGCTGTTGGTAGCCTTGATTTTCTCCCCCATCCCATGAGCCCACTCAGAGAACCGGGGCTGTGTCCTAGCCATTTCTGTGTCCCCCCGCATCAAGCACAATGTTTTTCTCCTGAGAGATGCTACAAAAATGTGAGTTGTGTTGATTACTGACTGGCTGAATGCACTAATGAAAGAATGAATTCATGAAGAGTGTGGTTCAGGGGCGTATGGAGGTGAGGTGGGAAGTGGAGGAAGCCACCCACCCCAGCAGGAAGGATTGTTTTATCACTGACCTTTTTGTTTTTAATTTAAACGTTTAATTTTACCTTGGGGTATAGTTGATTAACAATGCTGTGTTAGTTTCAGGTGTACAGCGAAGTGACTCACTTATGCATATACATGTATCTATTCCTTTTCAAATTCTTTTCCCATTTAGGTTGTTACATAATATCGGCAGAGTTCCCTGTACTGTACAGTAGGTCCTTGTTGGTTATCCATTCTAAATATAGCAGTCTGCATCGCTGACCTTTTTAGATTGTTTAGCTCATGGCAATAATAAAAAGCAGATCAACTTTTTATCCATTTTATGATTGTGTTTAAATCCTGTGCCCACGGGTACGTCCCCTTACTGCCCCCACCCAGGGCAGACCACTCCCCGCAGCCCTTTCTGTGCGCTTCATGCAAACGTACGAGGTGGTGAAGCTCCGATTCACTGCACAATGAATCAAACCAGAATGCATGTGACCGGACGTCTCTGGTTGCCCACTTAAGCAGTCATGGCCTCCATTTATCTGAGATTTTACCCTGAAACCCTGCAGACACTGAGGAGCACTGAGAAGATGTACTGAACGCAGGACTGAAACACTGAATGGACAAATGGACAATACTTGCTAAGCAGTTTCCATCGTACTCCAGATGATGCCTCCCCTGCCCCCTACCCCCCCCCCCCATCTCACTGTGGCTGAAACAGCACTGCCATCTCCCTAAGGATGCCACACACCTAGGGAACGGTTCTCCGAGGGAGCCGCTGAACATTTGCTCAATGAGTTGTGAAATAACCTCTGCTTGGGGCACCGTGAATTGGGAGAGAAGAGCATCCCCATAGGGCGGTTGCCCCTGTGAGTGCTGTCTCCCAGCCGTGCATCCCTGGAGACCGGCCCAGTGAGCTTGGTGAAGAAATGAGGGGATGGAGAGAGCTACTGGCTGCAGCCACGAGGCTTTTTGAGATGACTTGTGGGGCTTGGGACGGCTCTGTGTTCACGAGTCACTTGGGCTAAGTTTAGTGCTGGCTTCAGTGGCGGAACAGATGGGCAGTCAGAGCAAAGACCTTCTGCTGGACTCTAGCCCGGCATGACCCCATCCGATTGGTCAGCCAGATCTGAGCTGACACAGACTCAGGCCTGTGCTCCCAGGTCCTGGCAATGGCAGGCAGAGGGCAGGAATCCGTGACTGCCCATCATTCCTTCTATACACACTCATTCAGAAACTCTCAGTGAGCACCTGTTAGACAAAGGTAAATGCAAGTCCCTCCCTCAAAGGACATGGAATCTAAATGGGAGATAGACCATAACCACGCAGTTATATCAAAGGGATCAAATAGATGGGAAATGGACAGGAAATAACAGTGACTGCAACTTGGATGGTGTTTTACAGTGAATAAAGAATCCTCTCCAATCTATCATTTTATTTGCTTCAAACATTCATCATGGGGAGTTGTATTATTATCCGCAAGTGACAGATCAACACACTGAGAAGTGAAATAAGTTGCCCAACGTCCCAGAGGAAGCAACTGGGGGGAACTGGGAGTCCAGACCTCCTCCTTCAATTCCCAAAGTAGAGTCTTTTTCATACCACTCTGCTGTTACGTCAGCTTTTTTTAGGGTGGGATGTTCATTTGCTTGGATAAGAGAGAGTGTGGTTTAAGAGTCTTAGTTCAGAACAGCATTGGTAATTTAATAATCTCAGAGTCCCTGGCTTTACCATTCTTTCAGCCTCTGTCACCCTCACAACATTTCATTGCTCCCCCCAAGATGTTGTTGTATTTTTTCCCTTCCTGCATATGGATGTGCTTTATCCTCTTTTTTTTTTTTAAATTGAAGTATAGTTTATTTACAATGTTTCAGGTGTATAATGAAGTGATCCAGTTTTACATATATATATATATATACTTTTTAAGATTCTTTTCCATTATAGGCTATTACAAGATATTGAATATAGTTCCCTGTGCTATATATCCTCTTTTTTGGAAAAAATATAATTTTATTGCTTTTATGATCATAGAGTTATCTCTACTAATAGAAAGGGGAAAGTGGGAATACATTTGATTATTTTACTTAATAACTCTAACGCAGACATGTAGATAGATAGGTATAGGTATACAATAGTATTCTTTCTTATTATGACTACCCAATAATAAGAAGATAGAAAGCACTAGTGATTATCACATTTAATGGCATGTGGTTTAACAGCAATATTTATGTATGATGATTTTCTGAGAGCTCTCCATGCTTATAATTTTTTAATTTTTAAAATTTTTGTTTCATTTTTTATTGAGGTATGATTGACATGCAACATTGTATTAGATTCAGATATACAACATAATGATATTTGATATTTGCAAATATTACAAAATGATCACCGCAATAGGTCTAGTTAACATCTGTCACCATATGTAGTTCCAAAAACATTTTTTTTTTCTTGTGTTGGGGACTTTTAAGATCTACTCTCTTAGCAATGTACAAATACGTAACACAGTGTTATTAATACAGGTGCCACGCTGTACATATATCCCCAGAGCTTATGTTAAGTTAAACTGGAGATTTGTTTCTTTTGACTCCCTTCTCCCATTCTGTGTTTTATCCTTTTAATACCTTTTCCTGCTTCTTCAGGGATCATATTTCTCTCCACCTCTGGAAGGGGCTGTGTCCTGGACAAGGGGAATGGGCAAGATGGTGGGAAGGGGTGGACATGATATTTATGGGGTGGCTAGGAAAGCACTCTGATATACTCCTGGACGCCTTCATTGAACCTTTATTTTCCGCCCAGTATCTCTCAGGGTTGTGGTGAGGATTCAGCCCAGGGGGCAGCCATCTCACCCTGCATCCCAGAAACTCAGGCCCACATGCAGTTTCTTCAGGGAAACCCACTCTTCCACCATGTAGGGAAAGCCCCGGGTTGAATCCCCTGGGTTGGAATCCAGAGAACAGGTCTCTTTCAAGTCTACTATATGCCTTTTCAGGCAAGAAATAAGATCTTGTTGTTCTAGGGTCTGTTATGATCCTCTGATGGTCACCTTGTGGGTTTTCTAGCCTGAACTCAAACATGCTCCTTGGTTTCCCTTTAGATGTATCTTGCCATTTTCAAATTACAGCTTTTAACACAAAACCTAAGTGTCTGAAAGACAAGCTCTGGCCATGCTTCTGATCTGGAGCAATGAATCCTGCTGGGTGTCACTTCCTAATGAGATGATTTGGGCATCGTTGGGATGTGGGGAGAGAGTGGGCTGGTGGGGAGGTGAAGAGCGTGGGTAGGGTGGCGTTGAGGTGGAGGTGAGAATGTCCACGTGGTTTATTGATAGTAGGCAGAATGGCATTCTTGTTTCATCACATGATGAGTGTTTTCAAGGCACTGAGCCAAGATCAGCCATAAACCTGTCAGGGGAAACATCTCTGTGAAATATTCCCGAGTTCGCAAAGCAGATGTCCACAGAGGCAGCACAGCTCACCTGGTTCACTCCTGCAGGTGGCCACAAAGCACGGGATCCGGAGAAGGTGGAGGTGGGTGGGCTTCTTAGAGACAGCTGCCAACAGGGCCAAGATTGCAACCCAGATCTACTGAACCCTAAGTTCACGTTCTATTCACAGCCCCAGAGTGTACATGATCGGGTGATAGTCATTCTGGTTCCAACTCTGCCCCTAATTAGTTTCATGACCTTGGTTATGTTACTTATCCTCTCTGGCCTTCAGTTTCCTCCTTTGTAAGATGCAGTTTTGGAAAAGTTGACCTCTGTCTCCCTAGGGGGAGGGACTGTGTCCCCAGGGTATGGAGTGCCACCTGGCACTTAGTCGGTGCGACGTGAGTGCCTAGAGAGAATGAACCAATGTTCCACTATTCTATGAATGTCCATTCTTATATGAGCTCAGTGAATGAGAAATGTTGCCGCCATGTCAGTCAACAAAGGATGTTGCAGCCACCAAGCCATCACATTACAGCTGCCCCGACGGTGAGCCCTGACGGAACTCAGGATGGAAACAGGATGCCCACCATCAAGCCATCAGCCCCTGCAGCCCTCCACCCCCGACGGTGCACCCTGAGAAGACTCACAGTGGGAACGAACAGGATACTGGTCATAGAGAGGTAATGTGCATATCAAAGGAAGGATTTCAAGGAGCCCAGGCTCTTGCATCTTCCCATACACAGAAAAGTGCTATATTCATTTACGTGAGATATCTGGTTTTCTTTAACTAACAGTAATCTTTCGATGTTCCAGCTCCCTGGTCTTTGTTGCAAAAACTCCTATCAGAGCTACCTGAGAGGCTGTCTCCTGGGCTTGAAGTCCGCTGAATAAAACATAATTCTCAGGTTTTAGGTTGTGCAATTTTTTTCAGTCGACAGCTCCATGTCTTTAAATCTGCTCTCGATTTGTTTATACAGATCTTTCACGCTCTGACTATTTTATAAGGTGAGCTGTTAAAAGGAAGAAACTTTTCCTAGTTCATTCTATCAGCATGGTGCCCATTGCAATGCTCTTGTGGCAAAAGAGGCTTGACTTGTTCTATTAATGGTGATAATGACAGTGGTCATGGTGAGCATATGGAAACGAGGTGGTATGACCCTTTCCATCTGAATGATGGTCCTTTTCACACTTTCTCTGAAGTCTTGGGTCACTGGTTTGTATCACGTTAATGTTCACTTCATTATATGTTACTGCTTTAAGTGCATGAGGAAGTATGTATCCATGAGTGTGCTGTGTGCATCCTAGACTTCAGTGTAGTGGACCTGTATTTTTTTTTAATTTGGCCAGGCTGCATGGCTTGCGGGGATCTTAGTTCCCTGACCAGGGATTGAACCTGCACCCTCAGCAGTGAAAGCACGGAGTCCTAACCACTGGACCACTAGGGAATTGCCTGGTGGACCTGTATTATTTTTGCTTTTCCAACATCTGTTTCCCCTCCTTCTTTTAACACCTCCATTTTCTTTAGGTAAAACCCCTTAGCCACTCTCACATTCTATACCATGAGTAGAGCTGACCCTACCTGCTTGTGGACTGTGGTTCAACCCTGGATATTAGAGCATTAAACCCTCCTGGCCACTGGGCTTTGTTCAATGATGGGCGCGTGATTGGATCAGATCTAAAGAGACTCAGTTCTAGAACTTTTTTAAATTGAAGTATAGTTAAAAGAAAATAACAAAAACAAAACAAACAAAAAAAGAAATTGAAGTATAGTTGATTTACAATGTTGTGTTAGTTTCAGGTGTACCTTTGAAAAGATACATGCACCCCAAAGCTCAAAAAGGCGCTATTTACAATAGCCGAGACATGGAAGCAACAGAAGTGTCCATTGACAGATGAATGGATAAAGAAGATGTGGTATATATACACAATGGAATATTACTCAGCCTTAAAAAAAAAGAATGAATGTATGGAAATATGTTAATATAAATGTTTCAGACATTTAAAAAAAAAAAAAAAACAGAAATTTTTTTTTAAGAACCATCCCCCCCCAAATCCAAAACCTTTAATAAAGACCATTTATTTTGGAACACGAAAAAAAAAAAAGAATGAAATAATGCCATTTGCAGCAAAACAGATGGACCTAAAGATTGTCATACTAAGTGAAGTAAGTCAGACAGAGAAGGACAAATATCATATCACTTATATGTGGAATCTAAAATATGATACAAATGAAATTATTTACAAAACAGAAACAGATTCAGAGACATAGTTTTAGGACTTTTGATGGAATCGCTGGGAATAAAGGCTTTATCTTTCTTCTGGACTTAGAACTGTGTAGGTGTAGGCCTGTACTACCAGCAGCCAACCTTCTTGCCTCCACAATGAGGGGGCAATTTGTCTGAGAATGGAGGCTACACAGAAGAAATCAGAGCCTAAAGATAGAGAAAGATACTGTTTGAGCTCCTGGAGCCAACTGAATCTGAAGCCAACTCCCCCAGGGTTTTAGTAGTGTGAGCCAATCAATTTATAATCTTAGGCCAGTTTGGGTTTACCATCATTTGTGACTGAAGGTGTGATAACATTCCAGTAAACTGTGAAGCTCTGGACAGTCAGAACTGATTTTCTCCCTCTTCCCTCCCGAGTCCTGCAGAACTGTGGTGTGGATTAGGGATGCTGTATGCAAGATGCTTGGCACGTGATGTGTGCTCCAAATGGTGACTCATTGGGTAGGATGGGTGCTGGACCACAGGGCATGGACAGCCCTCAGTGAAGCAGTGCAGAGTGTGACGGGTGATCATTCTGGGGCCGTGGGTTACCATGCGCACTGTCCAGTGCTATTTATAAAACTGCTTGTTTTATAAATATAAATGATATATTTATAAATGTGGCGTTGATAACAATTTGGGGACAGGATGCCATCTTTGCCTTCACACCAGTGTGGGCTTCTGATTTATTGTTCTCTCTAAGTGTCTGCCTGAGAACTAGATGGCATTATTAAGGAGTTGTCTTGGTTTACCACATTTCCTTTCATTTTTTTCTACAGACCTTATTATGAAGGTCACACAAGGCCATAGGCAGAACTGTGATCTAAGACAGAGGGACAGGATCTTACCATTCCTGGTAGAGCTAGGATGATGCCTCCTGAACGTAAGAAACCCACTGGTTTTTCTGCCTATGTTTCTTTCCACCATATTTTGTGGTAGACAGTGAGATTTTCCAGGTAATGAGCTATCCCTAATGCTTAACCCAGGCCTGGCCATGGGTGGGGCCAGTGCTTGGAGTTTCCTGAGGCGTCTGAAGGCTTACGTTGGCCCTGAAGGCTCTCAACCAATGAAGAATGTTTGCAGGACGGCAGGAGCATGGGGACCCTCCGGCCCTGTCAGTGGCCTCTGCGTGGTGTGAAGATCAAAGGCCAATGTGAGGAGCATGCATGGCCTCATTAAATATTAGATATGAAAAAGCACATCTTTCAAAATCCATGCAGCAGGCCTGCCACAGTCACTTCAGAAAAACACAGGCTAAAAGCACGAAGGCAGCAGAACAGAATGCAAGAGCACAGTGGGTCTACGAGGATGCACATCTGTCCCTGTGGGCTCTTTAAGCGTTGATTTCCTTGTCTGTGAGGTGGGGAGGATAATAGTACCTCCACGTGGTTCTGTTGTTAGGATCCATGTTTGTAGGGTGCCTGGCGTATTGTCTGGAAAAAAAAGTCAGGACTCACTAAATGAAATCTGTTAACGTTATTTTCTTACAGTTGTGCTCGTTTACTACTTAATAGTCACAGCTCATGGGATGCTGGTACACACACATGTGCACACGCGACTAAGGGACTGTGTCATCATCCTCCAAGTTGTGACCATGGTCCTCATGTAGGGAAAACTGGGGACTGAACCTCTTCATTTTGTCTCCAGGGACTGGGCACCTGGAGGGACTTAATCTATTTTGTTGGGTTATAGACAGTAGGGTACCCGCAGACATGTGTGGAACAGGGCTCACCTAGCGTTGGCCATCAGTACATATTTGTTGAATGAATGTAAATGAATGAACAAATCTCTTCTTAAAAATATCTTAAGGGACCTCCCTGGTGGTCCAGTGGTTAGGACTCCACGCTTCCACTGCAGGGGGTGTGGGTTTGATCCCTGGTCGGGGAACTAAGATCCCACATGACGCACGGCTCGACCAAAAAAAAAAGAAAAAAAAAAGAACTTAAAAGAAAATGAAAACAACAAGATCCTACTGTATAGATAGCACAGGAAACTGTATTCAATATCCTGTAATAAACCATAATGGAAAAGCGTATGAAAAAGAATAAATATATATGTATCGCTATAACCGAGTCACTTTGCTGTACAGCAGAAATTAACACAACATTGTAAATCAACTATACTTCAATAAAATTAAAAAAATATATTTGAAAAAAGAAAATGAGCTTAATTTCTTAGAAGTGAAATACAGATGAACCACAAGCAATGACTTCCCAACCAATGACAGACTAGGAAAGCACTGAGAGAGGCTGTAAGGCTCTTTTTTCTGGAAAAAAAAAAAAAGGATGAATTCAGAAGCGGGGGAAGAAATAAATTAGCTTTCTAACCTCATATCGTCCTTGGACTTTGAAGACTTATTGATGAGAATCTTTGAAATTGAAGAACTACTGAGAATTGGGTGTCTTCAAAAGTTATTTGTGTCGCAAATTGAAAGAGGCATAGGACTTTCTGAAAGTAAATTAAAACAAGCCAACCACTCAACCCAAAGTAAGACAACCCAGTCAAAATCCTGTGCTTCAGTGTTAGGTCCTGTTGGCAGTCAGGGCCCTGGGTCCTCAGTTTATTCATCTGGTCAGAGTAGAGGCACAACCCTAATGGATGGAGCTGCGAAAATGGAACCCAGAATAGCTTGTATTCTGTTACTTGTTAAATACAACCCTAGTTCCTTTGTTCCCACACTTATGTTGAATCTTAATGAATTCCCAGTTCAGGAAAATCTAGTATGGGCTAAGGAGTGAACTGGATTGGAGTTGTGAAAGAGAGAGGGTCTGAGGGGTCTGTGTGTTGAGGGGAAGGAAGTTGGCAGAAAGAGCCCTTGAATCTAACACTTGTTGACAATACTGCACTATCTCCTCCAGCCAGGGCCACCCAATTTAGCACTGGATTATTCTTGAATGCTTCTGCACGTTAGTTCCCTTCCCTTTGAAAGCAGGAAACACACCTTATACTCTTTGAATCTCTCCATGTGCTTAGCTCAGTGCAAAAAACAAGGGCTTACTGATTGCCATGGATTGCCAGATTTTCATTCCCTAGGTGTGGGCACCAGTAGGCCTTAGATCTACCATGCAACTGAGTATCAGATGCCAGCCAGGGCCCAGCATAAAAATCACCCATGAGAAGGAGCTGACTTAGCCCCTAGAAATGTCTGGCATTTATGACTTCTTATTTTTGTCCTAGGTAGGGAGAAATATTAGGGAGTCAGGCCCATTGGGCTGTCAACAGGGAACTAGGAGGAATGGGGCATGAAAACAGCAGCTGTAAGTGTCTGAGGAATTTGGGTAGACATCTTTGCAGGAATGGTATTTTGAAGGAAGGATAGAAATATTGTCTGTACGTGTGGGCACCAGCAAGAATGTGTTTAAGGGCCTATGCTGATGACTTCTAGACAAGAAAATGTGGAAAGAAAATAAAATACTGGGACACCTAATTTTTTGCAATAGGTCATATTTCTAAAGGAAAAAGATATGAGAATACTACTCACTTTGGGTATTTTTTTCTTTTTCAGTAGTGGGAGCATTTTTTCTGTACCTGCCCAACCATGTCCTTGGACAACAGGCAGGTCAAAGCTGAGATAAGACACCATCAAGTCAAAGGAGCCATGGATACCTCACTGACACCAGTGCCACCACTCCAACCTCAAGACCCAAAGACCATAAAATCAAAGCTTGGCCCAATATGGCACCATGAAATTCCTAGCCAGACATTGTTCTCACCTCAGAGGGCATGATGGGTAGTATTGGGCCATCTAAACAAGTAGAGCAAATATAATTCCTGAACAAGATCATGCTTTAGATGCCACACCATGGTCTTAAAACCAACCAGCATCCTTGAGAAGATTGTAAATGGCAGATATTTGATTTTTTTGTTTTATCACCCTTTTTGAGCATTCTTGTTCTAAGTAGCCCAAGCTTATAGGAATGGCAACGCTCTAGACAGCCAACTGACATATTGCTAAATAGTGGGAGTGTGTGTGCATGTGTCATCGTGTGTATGTGTGTGAGGACCAGACACACCAATACAGAGAGTGAATAGAGAAGAAATCTATACAATTGATCTTGAAGAACATTCCATAATGCTGATTTAGCTACTTACTTCTTGGGCTCCCATGACTACAGGATCAAATTCTCTCCTTCTTTGTATTTTTTGATCATCGTTGAATCCTTTTCTCAGAGAAAGAAAAGATGAAGGCTTAGGTTCAGGTCAGATTTTATTATTTCATAATTGATCCAGACAAAAGGAAGTTTTTAAACTAGGCTTCACATAATGAGGCAGAATTTATGAAATGTCCCCTTGGATCTATCACCAGATACTTTTAAGAGAGAATTAATCATAGACCCCAGAGAAAACGGGCAGCTGGAGGGGAAGCTTGGGGGAGGGGTCGTGGCTGAGCTTGGCAGAGAGAAAGGAGGCGGTGAGAAAATGGGTGGAGAAGGAGGCTGAGGGCAGCATTACCTCATCCCTTTGGTCCTGAATTCCTTTGCAGTCTCTGTTCTGCTTTCCAGAGGGACGGGGCCAGGCTGTCCATCTTCTAATCTATCCTGAGCACCATGGCCCCATCCGTCCTCCTAAATCCCTGCTCACTTCTCATCACTCCCCTTGTAAGGAGTCGGAGGGGGCTCTCTGTTGCCTGCTAAATCAAAGGCGGCTTCTCTGCCTCACTTGCATTGGCTCCCAGGACTCAGCCCTTCCCAGCCCTTCCCGCATGATCTCCCCATGGCCCTCTCCTTCTAGCAGGCTCCTTACTGCTTCCTGCACAGACCCAGCCTTCCCTACCTCTGTGCTTTTGCTCCTGCTGTTCTTCCAGACTGGAATATTGTCGGGAGTGTAGCTCAGGGGCAGAGCATTTGACTGTAGATGCGAATATTGTGCTGCTTCCTTCCTCCCACCCCCGAAGCCCCACTTCCTCCATAAATGTGCTCTTCTTGACTACTTCAGTCCTTTCTGAAGCCTCCCTTCTCTGAATCCAGTGATATGCTGGTAGACATTTAAGAACAAGCTCTCCAGAGGGGGAACTAAGTACATTCATATACACACATGAGTTTATTATAAATTTTACTGATATAAAGAATGGGTAGTGCACAATTTACAAGTAATACTAAAATACATAATACTCTTTATTATAAATTCTACATAGCTGATGTTCACAAAACACTTTCACTGATGTTCGCCAAAGTCTTGTATCTGTAGCCAACCTATGATTGCAATTGACAAACATGTTGTTCTGACGTGAATGCTGGTTGACATTTTAATGAAAAAATGAAAGTGAAACAACAAAGGCATGTCACAATCTCACTTGCTCAATGACTTGAGAGGCTTCATTGTTGAGTTGGAAAATAATTTTCAAATACTCAGGGTTTGTGTGTGTGTGTGTGTGATTCACAAGGTAACAATTACACACACTCCTAATTTAATTTGCATAACATTTTCTCCTCACTTTGTTAAGTCTAGACAGTCAGCAAAACAATAAACCAAGGTCTGATTAGTAGCATTTGCCAATTCCTATGGTGTAAATAGTGCTGCCATGACCAATGTCAAGCCCAATGTGACACTGCTGAGTGTGGGGTTGGAGGCATGCAACAGCACAATGTTACCCAGAATTTGTGTCATACACGCACAATAGGCATAAATAACCTCAAGTGCATAAAGATAGAAAAATGTAACATGATTAGGCAGTGATGAACTTTGAATATTTATAACTTTTCCTTTGAATACATTTAATTGTAAGTTTATAGACTGTCATTTTTAATGTTGGCTGACAAAATTCCTGAAAATTTAACAATCAGGTCTCGAAAGCCAGCTCAAGTTGTCAGTACAAGTTGACTGAATCACAACACCGCCCCATTCCAATATTTAGGATGCTATGAAGTGCCAGGCACCATGTGAGGCACTGGGATAAAGAGATGGATGACTCCGTCCTTGCCCTCGAGGATCTCACGATCCAATGCGGACCACAGATATGTTAACAGATCATGACAACAGATTTGCACTGTGATGGAGGCATGGGTAGAGAATGAGGATTCTGGAAGCCCAGGAAGAGGAGGCTGTCAATCCATGGCTGTAATCACAAAGGCTACACAGATATGATTTTAAATGGAATCCAGTAGGATGATGGGGAAGGTGCCAGGTGGAGCGGATGGGGCTGGACATGCCAAGTGAAGGGAAGCACATGAACAAAGACTCATGTTCCTGCAATGTCAGGTAATTTGGCGTGGCTGGAGATGGGATTTGTGGTGGGGAATGGCTGGAGATGAGAATATTTGAGAGGGCTGGAAGATGATTACGAAGCGCTCATAATCATGACCATGCATTTCTGTGTTTAATTGGTCCTTAGTTTTTCCTGAGTATATATTTCCAAAATATTTTATTCTTATGAAGACAAATCTTAATTTCCACCCATGTAATATTGACTCATTCATTTACCTGCACGCCTGGCTGTGGAGAGAGCCCAAGGAAGAAGTGTATCCACACCTCCTAGAAATTTTTTGGATTATTGGCATGTGGGACTTTGGTGGAACATTTTTTTCTTCTTGAATGCTCCAGCTCCTTTGATCTCTTTTATTCCAGACAATAGGACAAAGATTTTTGCTCCCCACTATTCAGGCAGACTGACAGAGAAGGTCCAGAGTGGCAAAAGTTTAAAAGAATCTTGAAAATCAGATATTTTATATCTTTCACAGTCATAAAATCATAGCCCAGTAGCAGAGCTGGGTGAAAGATCTAGCTATTCTGACTTTCTGTCCAAGAATCTGCCTATTAAACCCATGATTCTACCTTAATTTCAAATCTTAGCCACATGCCATTCACCCTCCTAGATAACTGTGTACTTTTCTGTGACATGGTGACATGGAAAACATTTGAAATGGAAAAGGATGTTACATGAATCAGATAATTGGGTTTGTTGGCCAGCTTGAGCAGGCAACACAAAAAATCTCTGAAAAACAGTCGAAGTCTTGTCAGAAACATTTTGGAAACTAAAACTTTAAAACCCAGAACTGGAAAAGGAAGGTCTTGAAAATTGTTTTGCTTTGTGTGTGTTCTGTACATTCAATTAATGTGAGAGCTTGGTTTCCAAACATACAGAAGAGATTTTTCAAGAAAAGAAGGACTTTTTTTGGGTTTCAAATTTCTAACTGTTGCCTGCCACTTGATAGCGAATAACTCATTTTCAAGATTTTTTTAAACCCAGGGGAAGAATAGGTAACATGGCTTTCTCTCCTGAGATGGGACAGAGGTGTATGTGGAGGCTTATGAAGGACAGTCTCCTAGGGGAGAGGAGTCTTGTCTCCATGGTGAACTGTAGAAGGAATCCAGAAAGAAGAGAGCTGTGGAAACACTTGAGAAAAACCACCAGCTACACAACTACACGTATCAGGATTACCTGCATGGAACAGGTGGTAAGAAATGTTTTTATTTGCTGTATGGAGATATCCCCTCAGCATCACTTTGACAAGTAGAAAACCCACCTCAGGGAGTCCTTCCCATTTATCTTCACAACCTCAAATGGTCCAGCTTGGTTTCCCAACCAACCACCCAGGATTATGCCTAGCAATCTCTTCCTGCATAAGAGGAGAAGTAAAGGGAAAATTGAGTGGCCTGGATCCAGCTCTGACCCTACCTTGGGAAGAGATATTGTTGTCAAATCCACTCACAGTTTGGACCCTGATGGTTGAGACCACGCCAGACCCTGGATCTGCCAACCTTGCATCCCATGCATACCTCCGTCATCATAATTATTGCATTGCTTTGTAACTTTCTGATTACTGATCTCTTGCTCCACTGGACCATAAGCACCCTGACATTAGTCACTGCCTCTCATCCATTTATTTCCAACCCCAAACACAAACTTACCCATTAAAGGATTTAATAAGTGTTGGATAAATGAGTTAGGTGACACTAAGCAAGTCATTTTTCTCTCTGGGACTCAATTTCTCTATTTTTAAGATAGATCGTTGGTATAAAGTCCCTTCCAACTGTCATATTCTACACTTCTCTCTGTAATGACTCTTCTCTCTTTCAGTATAACATAACTTTATAGGGTCAGAAATCATGTATTGGACTTCCCTGGTGGCGCAGTGGTGAAGAATCCGCCTGCCAATGCAGGCTACATGGGTTCAATCCCTGGTCCGGGAAGATCCCACATGCCGCGGAGCAACTAAGCCCGTGCACCACAACTACTGAGCCTGAGCTCTAGAGCCCGTGAGCCACAACTACTGAGCCCACGTGCCACAACTACTGAAGTCCACGCACCTAGAGCTCATGCTCCGCAACAAGAGAAGCCACCGCAATGAGAAGCCCACACACTGCAACAAAGAATAGCTCCCGCTTGCTGCAGCTAGAGAAAGCCCGCGCGCAGCAATGAAGATCCAACCCAGCCAAAAATAAAAATAAATAAATAAATAAATTTATATAAAAAAAAATCATGTATTAATCTTCTGAAGAAAGGCTTCTTACATGCTGACAACTACAACTGATGAGAAGGTGAAATCCTCACCATATATGCCCTTTGCCTTCATCACTCAGACAAAAGTAGAAAAAAGCATATGTAAAAGTGGCCAGAAATTTTTAAAAAAACTTCCTTTTGAGGCTTTTTTTAATACATAGATTTTATTTACTTATTTTTAGCAATTTTGGGTTTATAGAAAAATTGAGCAGAAAGTACAGAGTTCTCACATCCCCCCACACCCCTGCAGGTTCCCTTGTTATTAATATCTTGCACTACTGGGGTGCAGTTGTTATGGTGATGAGCCATTGTTGTCATATTGTTATTAACTAAAGTCAATAGTTTCCATTAGAATTCACCATATATTCTACTGATTTTGACAAATGTATAACGGTGTACATCCCTCGTTATAGTGTCATACAGGATAGTATCACTGCCCTAAGAATCCCCTTTGCCCACCCATTCATCCTCCCTCCTCCTCTTTTTCCTCTGGAAACCATGATGCTGAATCTGGCCTCTGTACCCTGACACAGAATTAAATCTTGGAGACAGAGTTTTGGGTGAAGTAGACAAGAATAACTTTATTGCTTTGTCAGGCCAAGGGTGCCACAGCGGGCTAATGCCCTCAAAACCGTGTGTCTCGATCTGGAGGGGGTAATGAGGAGTTTTATAGTAATGGTTCAAAGAGGGTGTGATCAGCTCGTGGACATTCTTCTGATTGGTTGGCGGTGAGGTAAGTGGGAGACAGCATCATCAACCTTCTGGTTCCAACCGGTCTGGGGTCTACGTGCTTGTGGGTAGCATGCAGTTAACTTCTCCCACCTGGTGGGGTTTCAGTATCTGCAAAACAGCTCAAAGATAGTGTTGTGTGTATCCCTTGAGGGGGAACCAGGACCCTGCCCCAAGGCTGCACTATTGTTTCTCTTGACTATTCCTCCCTTGTCTCACTTCCCCTTCCTTCCCTAATTAACAACTGTTTGAATCTGCCCTTAGGAACTCAGGAAAGGTCATGAGGGCTGAATGAAGCTTATTTCCTGTAATCAAGAAATGGGGGACACAGAAAGGCTTTTGTGCCCAGAAGCCCCACAGGGTCCTGCTTGGTCAACTGCTCATCTTTTTCCTGTCTCTATAGTTGTGCCTTCTCCAGAATGTCATATAGTTGGAATCATACCGTAAGTAGCCTTTTCATCCTGGCTTCCTTCATTTAGCAATACCTGCATTTAAGGTTCCTCCATGTCTTTTCATGGCTTGACAGCTCATTTCTTTTTATCGCTGAATAATATTCCATTGTCTGGATGTAGCTCAGTTTGTTTACCCATTTACTGCAGAAGGACATCATGGTTGTTTCCAAGTTTTGGCAATTACGAATAAAGCTATTACAAACGTTCATGTATAGGTTTTTTGTGTGGGCCTAAGGTGTCACCTCATTCTGGTAAACACTGAAGAACGTGATGCTGAAACACACGTTAAGAGTATAAATTGTGTAAGAAACTGCCAAAGTGTCTTCCAAGTTGTTCTACCATCCTACATTCCCACCAGCAATGAATGAATGAGAGCTCCTTTAGTTAATTTATTTTTTATTAAGTAGGTTGTCTTATCAACACTTCTGACTTCATACATCTAAAACTGTTTTTACTATCTCCCTCTTCAAATCTCCTTATCTTGATGAATGGTCCCACCATCCATCCGGGGACTCAAGCCATGTCCTCCTCTCTCCTTCACCACCCAAATGAATTAACTGCTAAGTTCTGTTGACTCTCACACTTGCATTTCTCTGAGATTTGTTCCTCTTCTCTCTCCTTTCAGCCTCTATTCACGGAACAACCTTCCTCTGGTTTGCCCCTGCTCCACATTGCAGGCAGTTATCTTCCAAAATACAAAGTTGCTCCATTGTTAAAAAAACAAAAACCTTTGAAGTTCCCCCATTGACTTCAGGTGAAAGTCCCAACTTCCCTGGATGGCCTGCAAGGTCTTACCCACACCAACTCCCTGACAGCTAGCTATATCATTTGTAGTATTTGCGGTCCCCTAAACTCGCAAAGCTGTTGTAAACCATTGCATATGCTGCTCCACTGGATTTTCTCCCTGGAGAATTTCAACTCAGTTTCATGACTCAACTCAAAATCACCCCCCTTGCCCACTGGGAGAGTAAGGATGTTCTCCTTTAAGTCCCCATTGAGCCCCATGGTCTAGCTGAGTTTTCCTCATCTCACTAATAGGCATTTATTTTGTTTATGGGTCTGTCTTCCCCTTCCACTCCCATGTCTGTGAATTCCTGTATCTTTCAAACCTAGCCCACTTATAAAAGTTTGCTGAAATAAATTTTTAAAAGGGCAATGGCAGGAATGGGGGTCGGGAGGGCTAACTGTCCCTCCAGTAGAGCCCAATCATTTCAGAGAATGCACATCCGCTCAACCACCCCTGGCTGATTTAACCACAAAGGACTGAGGAAACAGCAGGAGAAATGTCTCTGTAGCCTCCAGAGATATGTATTTTCCCCTTCTAACAATTTTGAATAGGTTCTGAGGGAGGAGAGCCCAAGATCATGCTAACTCCTACTCTTGTATGGATGGGGGAGGGAAAATTGTAAAATGTAAGACTTGCAATTAGTTAGATGGCTGCAGAAAGACCATAAAAATTACTCTTTGTCACGGGAAGGATTTATTCTGCCTCATGAAAATTATCCTGCTTTAGGGAACAGGTTTGCAAGTCATTGCAACAATTCTGACTGGATCTCCGTGGGCTCGAAGCCTGGCCCTCTAGGTAATCTCTTGCAGGTGCCTTTGTGTGCAGATGGGCAGGGAGGAGAAGGGGCAGGGAGCACCTCTTAGGTGGGAAGAGCCATCCAGGTTCTGGGTCTTCCTGATTTTCTTGATTATCAGTAAAACTTCTCACGGTTAGCCAGTTACTTTTCTGTCTCTTTCACTGAAATCATTTTGATAATCTTGGAAATTGTGCCCCCTCCCCCACTGGGTTACCTAAGAAAAGTGCTTAGAATGGGGTGATGATTTGGCCACTTAGACTGTCGAAACAAGCCTCAAACTCCGAGGTTCTCCTGAAAGCAGGGTTTGTCCTTTCTTTCAAGCCTCTTCCCAGCTCTTGAACACATCCCAGGAAGGATCCTTAGTTATCTATTTCATATGCTTCCTTGTTACATATTTTTTCGGCTGCTTGAAAGTCATCTCATTGAGTCAAAGGGATCTGAGTTGAAATCCCAGCTCTATCACTTGCTGACATGTAACCACAGAAGCCCTTGAGATGGTTCTGGGCAGCATATTCAGGAACCAAACATGGTTTCCCTTCAACAGTGATGGGTTGAGATAACATGGCTTTGTTGCCTAGTGATTAGACAGGAGGGTTTCCTCTGATGGAATCCACATGTTTGACTGCAGAGCAGGGATGAGCTATAGGTGAGGGTCCCAGAGAGAGAGGGTTCTGGGACACAGTCTCCCTCGTCTCTGCCAGAACAACCTACATCTTTGGGCTGCCCTGCCCCCAGCAGGACCCCAGAGCTTCTGATCTGGGGCCACCAGAATCCTGCTTTGCAGGCACATCACGCTTCTTTGGTCCTCCAGTGACTTCTAAAGGTGCTAGGTGTTCTGAGAAATGGTGACCCTCTGGGGGTAAGGGTGGCTGGGCACCCAGGGTGGGGAGAAGAGGGGTGATGGAGGTCGTTAGTTTTTTTTGTTTGTTTGATCGTTGGGTTCTGGGTTTTGATGCTGGCTTGGGAGCTAAGTCCCTGCATTCTTTTTTCTGTTCTGAGGCAGACTTGCTTCTCTGAGATTTTGGTGTGCAAAAACCAACAACAAAAATGAGTGAGTTAAAATCATGCATAAAATCTTCACATTAAACTTTCTTCAGAAGATACAGAATCACCTACCCAATATTTTTGTAAAAATGTAATCTAGGGCTTATCAAATGCCAAGCACTGTAATAAGACTTGACAAATATTCACTCAGTTAGTCTTTGAAGCAAACTTGGGAGGTTGGTGCCATGATTATTCTCATTTTACAAAAGAGGAAAAAGAAGTATAAACCCAAAATCACACACCTACTAAGTGGCCTATCAAGGATTCTCACCCTGGAAGTCTGGCTTTTAGTTTGTGCCCTTAAATGTATTATATGAAAAACAAAACCAAACCTATGCTATGCTGCCTCCTGATCTTAAAAATGCCTGGATCTTCAGAGCTCTCATGACTTAAATCTCCACTCTGCTTCAGCCTTGTTCATCCAGACCTCATCCTGAGATTTTTTTTGTCCCTTGGAACTACTCTACCTCAGATTTTTTTTTTTCCAAAAAGGAGAGTTTTTTAGAGAAATAATTATTTTGGAACCTTAATGTGTAGGATTCTTCTTCCAACTCTAAAAGTCTATACTCTTATGATCTATGCTATACACATTTGGGAACGGGATTGTCAGAAAATAAAATCACCCAAAGGAAATTTAATCTTAGTTGCTCTATCTGGAAAATCTTAAAATAAGAATTTATAAGACGATTGTTTGTATTTAGTTTCATATTCACGCTTTATCACTTATTCCTCACTCTCCTCTCCTCCCAGACCCTGGTGACCAACGATCCACTTTCTGTCTCTAAGAAGCTGCCTAGACACTTCATACAAATGTAATCATACAATATGTGGTATTTTGTGTCTGGTTCTTTCACTCAGCATAATGCTTTCAAAGTTCCTCTATGTATCATGTATCAGTACTGCATTCCTGTTCATTGTTGAAAAATATTCCACTGTATGGATATATCACATTTTGTTTACCCATTCTTCCATTGATGGACATTTGGTTGTCTCCATTTCCACTTTTTGGTGATTATGAATAATACTGCTATGGACATTTGTATACAAGTTTTCATGTGGGCATACATTTTCATTTCTCCAGGAGTGGAATTTTTTGATCATATGGTAAATTTGTGTTTATTTTTGAGGAATTGACAAACAATTTTCAAAGCTGGCTGCACCATATTCCCATCCTCCCCGAAATGTATGAGGTTTCCAGTTTTACATCCTCACCAACACTTGTTATTGTATATCTTTTTTATTATAGCCATTCTAGAGGGTGTGAAATGCTCTCTCATTGTGGTTGTGATTTGCATTTTTGTAATGGTTAAAGATGTTGATCAAATGGACTTTTTTGGCCAGTTTATTTCTTTTTTGGAGAAATATCTATTCAAATCCTTTACCCATTTAAAAAATGGGTTATTTGTCCTTTTATGTCCTTATATGTCCTTTTATTGTTGATTTGCAAGATTGATCTATCTATCTATCTATCTATCTATCTATCTATCTATCTATCTATCTATCTCTCGATCATCTATCTATCGATCCATCTCCAGGATAAAAGTCCCATATCATATGTATGGCTTACAAATATTTTCTCTGCATCTGTGGGTTTTCTTTTCATTTTTGTTAGTGTCCTTTAAAGGACAAAATTTTTCATTTTGAAAAAGACCAATTTATCTATTTTTCCTTTTGTTGTTTGTTCTTTTGGTGTCACATCTAAGAAGTCTTTCAAGGACTAATTCAAGGTCATAAAGATATATTCCATTGTTTTCTTCCTGGAGTTTTAATGTTTTAGCTCTTACCTTTATATCTATGATCAACTTAATTTTTGTATATGGTGCAAGGAAGGAATCCAAATACATTATTTTGTATGTGCTAGATATCCCAGCACCAATTGTTGAACAGACTATTATTTCCCAGTTGAATCATCCTTGCACTTTCGTTGAATATCAGTTGATCATACAGGAATTCCCTGACTGTCTAGTGGTTAGGACTCCACGCTTCCACTGCAGGGGTCATGCGTTCGATCCCTGGTCAGGGAACTAAGATCCCACATGCCACTCGGCACAGCCAGAAAAAAAAAAGAGTATCAGTTGACCATAGATACATAGATTTATTTTGGGAATTTCAATTCTATTCCATTGATCTATATGTCTATCCTTATGCTAGTACTAGTACTGTTGCTTTGAAGTAAGTATTGAAATTGAGCAGTGTGAGTCTTTCAACTTTGTTCGGTTTTAAGACTGTTTTGGCTATTCAAGGTGCCTTGAATTTCATAGGAATTTTAGGATCTGCTTGTTAATTTCTGAAAAAAGGCAGTGGTATTTTGATTGGGATTGTGTTGAATCTGTAGCTCACCTTGGAGAAATAGTGCCATCTTAGCAATATTTAGTTTTCTGATCCATGAACATAGGAGGTCTTCTTATTTATTTCAGTTTTCTTTAATTTCTTTCAACAATGTTTTATATTTTTCAGTCAACAAGTCTTGCACATGTTTTTTAATATATTAATTCCTTGCTATTTAGTTTTTTGATGCTATTATAAATGAAGTTGTTTCTTTAATTTCATTTTTTGATGAAAAAAAGAAATTGTTCACTGATAATGAATAAAAATCCAATTGGTTTTTGTATATTGATCTTGTATCCTGAAACCTTGCTGAACTGATTTAATAGTTTTCAGTTTCTTCTGGCTTTTTCAGGATTTTTCTACATACAAGATGATCATATGATGTACAGATACAGCTAGTTTTACTTCTTCCAATCTGAATGCCTTTTATTTATTTTGCTTGTCTAACTTCTCTGACTAGAACATACAGTATATTGTTGAATGGAAGTGGTGAGAATGAGAATCCTTGTCTTCTTCTTGATCTCAGGGAGAATATTTCATCTTTTACTATTAAGCATGATGTTAGCTGTGGGATTTTCATAGATGCTCTTTATCAGGTTGGGGAAGTTCCCTTCTATTCCTAATTTGTTGAGTGTTTTATCATAAAAGAGTGATGGATTTCATCAAATGCTTTTTATGTATCTTTTGAGATGATCCTGTGGTTTTTGTCTTTTAATCTATAAATATGACATACGTCGATGTTAATTTGTCTTTAAATGATTAATGAGCTCTCTCTTCCTGGCCAGAAGACATGTTCTTTTCTCTGTACTTGTATGAAGAGAGAGGGATCTCTGGGGTTTCTTCCTCTTCTTATAAGGATACCAGTCTTATCAAATTATTTTCCCACCTTTATGACCTCATTTAACTGTAATAGTCTCCTTAAGGACCCTATATCCAATTAGGAAATTAAGGATTAGTTAGGGATTAGTTCTTCAACATATAAATTTTGAAGGGACACAGTTCAGTCCATACAGATCATTGGTTATTTAGGAATGTGTTGTTTAATTTCCACATATTTGTAACTTTCTGAAATTTTCTTCTTTTTTTGATTTCTAATTTTATTTCATGTGATTGGAGAATGTACTTTGAAAGATTCTTATCCTTTTAAATTTCTTGAGGTTTGTTTTATGGTCTAATGTATGGTTTATTCTGGAGAATATTCTATATGCACTTGAGAAGAAATGTGTATTATGCTGTTGTTAGGTGGAGTGTTTTATAGAAGTTTCATAGATCTAATTTATTTATAGTATTGTTCAAGTGTTATATTTTCTTGTTTTTCTTCTTCTAGCTTTTCTATCCATTATTGAAAGTGGTTTATTGAACTCCCTACTATTATTGTTGAGTTGTCTATTTCTCCCTTGAATTCTGACACATTTTACTTCATGTATTTTGAGGCTCTGTTGTTAGGTGTACATGTGTTTATAATTATCATTTCTTTCTCATTAATTGACCCTCTCATCATTATAAAATATTTTTCTTTGTCTCTAGTAAGAATTTTTTTCTTAAAATCTACTTTTGTGATATAAATAAAGCCATTCCAGTCCTCTTTTGCTTACTTATTGTATGGTATTTCTTTTTCTATACTTTCAAGTTTCAACCTATTTGTGTCTTTGAATCTAAAGAATGTCCCTTGTAGACGGCATACAGTTAGATCATTAAAAAAGTCCAGGGGCTTCCCAGGTGGCGCAGTGGTTGAGAATCTGCCTGCTAATGCAGGGGACACGGGTTCGAGCCCTGGTCTGGGAAGATCCCACATGCCGCGGAGCAACTAAGCCCGTGAGCCACAACTACTGAGCCTGCGCGTCTGGAGCCTGTGCTCCGCAACAAGAGAGGCCGCGATAGTGAGAGGCCCGCGCACCGCGATGAAGAGTGGCCCCCGCTTGCCACAACTAGAGAAAGCCCTTGCACAGAAACGAAGACCCAACTCAGCCATAAATAAATAAATAAAATAAAATAAAATAAAATAAAATAAAAAAACAGATTGTCAGGGCCCACCCCCAGAGCTCCAGAGGTCTGGGGTAAGGCCGGAGAACGTGCATTTCTGACAGGTTTCTGGGTGCTGCTGGCCCCGGAATACATTAAAAAAAAAAAAAAGTCCATTTACCAGTTTCTTTCTTTTGATTGTAATGTTTAATCCATTGACATTCAATGTAACTACTGCTAAGGTAGGGTTTATATTTGTCATTTTGCTATTGTATTATATATGTCTTATGTGTTTTATTTCTTTATTCCTCCATTTCTGCCTTCTCTTTTGTTAAACAGATATTATCTAATGTTCCATTTAATTCTCTTGTTGTTTCTCTTAGTATATATTTTTGAGTTATTAGTGGTTGCTCTGTGGATTTTAATTAACATCCTAGTTTATAAAAATCTGGAATATATTAATACCAACCTAATTTTAATAGTATACAAAGACTTAGCTTCTTTATAGTTCTATCCTCTCCTTATGTGTTGATGTCACCATGACATCTCTATACAGTGGGTGTCCATCAACTCAGATTAATAATTAGTGTTTTCACAGTTGTCTTTTAAATCAGAGAAGAGAAAAAAAATGTTACAAACAAACAAAAAAATATGCCTTTATTGGGCTACTCACAAGCTTGACAGTGAGAGTGTATTCCCCCTTGAATTTTGCTCCCAAAGCATCTCACTTAGCTCACCCTGGTCTCAGCTCTGCTGCTCATTTCATCCTCCCCCAGCCCCTCCTTAAATGCCAGCATTTTTAATTTTCTTTGTTTTTCACAAGTGTGGGTGACGGAGGCCGAATGCAAACAACTGAAGCAGTTCAGTGGCTCTCAATGCCACGTGCCTGCTGCAGACTCACAGCAGACATCACCAGCCCTCTAACGAATGGTCCCTTGTGCATTGCCCACCCGGCCAGGGGCTGCTGCAGACAAAGGAAGGTGTGGAGTGGCAGGGGGAGGAGATTCTGTTGGGGAGGAGGTCTTCTGTTAGAGCAGGGTCCCTGTGTCAAAGGGGGTCCTTCTGGGAATTCAGCCCTATGGAACCACAGGTATGCACAAACAGAGAACAAAGAAATCAATGAATGTCTGGTCTGTGTTTGGGCTTGTGGTAAAGGATTGCATTTCCTTTCCTTTTGTCTATTCATAGATTCTCAGACCACTAATTCCTTTAATCAATAGTGAAGGTTTGTACCAGGCGTCTCAGAGATGCCAGCATTTGTTTGTTGCATTAATGCCACTTAATCCCCTCTCTTGCAGAGCCTGCTCAGGGACTCCAGGTAGAACCCACTTGGGGGCTGGCTTCTCCAGAGTGGTTCGGAAGCATGGGACCAGGGATACAGGGAGGCCAGCGGCCATTGCTTCTTTGTACAGAGCTTCCCAGTTTACAACACCCTTTTACATTCACATTTCAGCAGACAGACAGGTCAGAGGTTACCATATTTCCTAGAAACCAAGCAAGAAAAATGCTGCGAATTAAAATAGGGCACATAATTAATGACAAGATATATTCCAACTTCAGAGACATTAAAATGTGATTAAATAAATGTGTGAGTCTGTGTATCTTGGAATCAATGAAATTTAGTTCCAAGCCTATTTAACAGGCCAGAAAAACTAAGGTCCAGAGAAGGTAAATGACAAAGCTAGGCTCCTAGTTCACTAGTTCCTGGTCCTCTGGCTCCCAGCTCAGTGCAATTTTTTTTTTTTAATTTTATTTAATTAATTTATTTATTTTTGGCTGTGTTGGGTCTTCGTTTCTGTGCGAGGGCTTTCTCTAGTTGCAGCGAGCGGGGGCCACTCTTCATCGCAGTGCGAGGGCCTCTCACTATCACGGCCTCTCTTGTTGCGGAGCACAGGCTCCAGACGCGCAGGCTCAGCAATTGTGGCTCACGGGCCTAGTTGCTCCGCGGCATGTGGGATCTTCCCAGACCAAGGCTCGAACCCGTGTCCCCTGCATTGGCAGGCAGACTCTCAACCACTGCGCCACCAGGGAAGCCCAGTGCAATTTTTAATACAAAGTCTGTAACACAGTATTTAAGGGCAAACCATATACCTACTCTGGGCTTCACTTCTCTCATCTGTGAAATCAGGATAAGAACATTTGGCTTCCCTGCCCCAGAGGGTTATTAGGAGGCTCAAATTAGATGATGTAGTTGCTTCTCCTATTTTTTCATCAATTGACTAAGAGTTTACTGGGTGTGTCCCAGGTGGTGAGCTCTGTGTCAGGTTCAAGGAGATAAAGGGAGACAGATAAGGCCCCTGCCTTTGTGAAATTTCAAATACTGCATTTTGTAACTTGCAGAGACAAGTTATACGAAGTGTACGAAGTTATACGAAGTATACGAAGACAATGAATTACTGTTGCTATTGTTACCATAGGAGATGCTGGCAGAAGAGCCCTTGAGTGGAGCCTAATGGGGTTGACAATGAAGGAGAAGGTGGTAGCCCAGCTTTGCCTAAAGGAAACCTCAGCTATGGTGTCTAGAATTTTCCAGGGCATAATGAAAACAAACTGAACGTCTAAAATTGGAATTTCTGGCCCCAGTGCTCTTCCCGGATCCTCTCTTGCTTTGCGACTCTTTATTTCCTTCTCTAGTGCCCTGAACTTGCCATGGGCTTTCTCATCTGCACGTCTTATCCCCATCCTTTCATCTTCTCGACGCTATTTGAAAAAATCCTGCCCATCCTCAAGCCCAGGTTTTATGAATATTTTTCTAATCAACTCAGATCACAGTGATTTCCTTCCTCTCACTTCATTCTGCATGTTTTCGCAGCCCCGGTCCTCCAGCATTCACCATGTTTTAATTCACTGACAATATCTCTGTGTTTGTCTTCCTACCTAAGGAGATGACCCTGTCCTCCCTCAGAATCCATGCATTGATTAATTTATTGCTGGTTGAACCTTATTCCTCTTTTTTTTTTTTTTTTTTTGGCCGTACTGTGTGGCATGCGGGATCCTAGTTCTCCGACCAGGGATCGAACCCGTGCCCCCTGCAGTGGAAACACGGAGTCTTAATCACTGGACGGCCAGGGAAGTCCCTTTATTCTTCATTTTAAACTGCTTCAGCATCCTCATTCTTGGACTCTGTGAAGTAGACAGTGAAAGTCACCTTTTATAAAATGGAAAGCCAGGTTCTAGCAAAAGTTATCTGTGGTGAAATCAAAGCTAGAAACTGATGCAGCATCTCCTCCCAAGATGTTCTCCAAGTTGAAAGCTGGGGACAAATGACAAATGATCTTCTTAAGGCAAGTATGATGGGCCCTGCTCCACTCTGCTTTTTGTTGTATTTTTCTAGCACACTCTCCATACTCTGACCTTAAGAAAAGAATGGAATTGGTATTTAACCCTAGGAGAGAGAAAAGTTAGCAAGGAAACCTTCTCAGTGCCTGGCACTATGTTAGTGCTTACTAAATATTTGTTAAAGGAATGAAAAAATGAAAAAAAAACAAGAGCTGGGCAGCCCTGTGAGAGGGTGGCCAGGGGGAGTGGCATTGGCACCTGTTGTTACAAGGTCTGATTCCTTCTTTTGCTAATGGACTGTTGGTCCCATCGCTGTCTGGGAGACAGTTATAGGATCACAACATCTTAGAGCCTCAGACAGGCTATGCCCACTACCACCCCAGGACCTTCAGACAACGTTGTTCTCACGGCCCTTGTGGGACCCTTCCTCTACATTATGTGTGTGGTTTGCTCTCTTACTTCATTCAAGACTCTGTTTAAATAAAATCTCAGTAGAGAGTCCTTCTTTCAAAGCTCTATCTTCAATAACACCTTCCATCACTCTCTATCTGCCAACCCACTTTCCTTTCTTCATAGCACCCATCGTCACCCAGAATGGTTATAATCTAGGTGAAGGCGCCACCTGGGAGTGTGCCGTGCATAGCCTGTGTGGCCCTTCGCAGTGGTCTGTTTTTAGAGGACATCTTATGTATATACTGGTTTATTTGTTCATGTCTGTCTCTCATCACTAAAATGTAAGCTCCATGATAAAGACTTGGTTGTTGTTCGTTGAATCCTTAGTGCCTAGAACAGAGCTTGGCACATAGTAGGTATTCAATAAATATTTGTTGGGTGGAAGCATGGATAGATAGATGGGTGAGACCTGAGGCTAACTTTATCTTCACTTCTCTAGCGTGATACTGCTCTCTTCCCTACATCTCTTGTTGAAGAACGGAGAGCAGCATTCTAACAACTTCACAGATCCATTTTACGTCAGAGCTTGTGGGACATTAGTGACCACCTCATGCAAACCTCTTATTTATATGTACAGAAACTGAGGCTCTGAGAGCACTGTGGTTCTTCCCAGCTCACCCTAACACGTTCACGGACCAGTGGCAGAGCTAGCCAGAACCCATGATGCTCAGCTCGATAATCTTTCATTCTCCACTGTTGACACTCCCTCTTGAGTAATGGAAGATTTAATACCTCTATGGCATAAGATAGACCTGTACTTTGGATCAGAATCTTCTTTTTGAGACAGGCAGTTGCAGCTAATTTTAATGGCCCAGGGTAGCTTTCAGACCACTCTGACCATCTGAACAAAGCCATACTCAGGTTGTTTTCCTAGGATAAATCTACTCGTAAGAAATATCTGACCCAGCATACAAGAAAGATCCATTCTGCCAGGATCTTCCTGTCAAGCAATCAGAAGACCAGTAAATGAGCCATTCTTGGTGCAGACACCCAAAAGTATCATTAACAACCCAGGCATTATGTAGGCAGATATATACAGAGAAGCCAGCCTTATGGGAGACTGCTCTGACGACCCATTCCAGGCTCATCACAGAAAAGAGAAGGTCCAAGTGTATTCAAATCCATCAAGTCTTTATTGAGGGCTTCCTAGTACCTAACCCTAGGTTTCAATACAGCTTTAGACATGAGAGAAAAATCTCCAAGGATCAACCATGATGAGGTGTATGTGGGAAAGAGGGTCAGAGAGTTCAGGGAGGGCTAGATGGGTCAGAGAACATTTCAGGGACAAGGCAGTAATTCCATGGAGCTTGGAGAGATTAAGTACATTCAGAATATGAAGAAAAATAAACAAAACCATGACAATGGGAATGGTCTAGGACCTGGACTCCAGCTGTATTTATAGGATAGACTAGGTTCTAGTGAAAAGTATTTTTATAAGTGGCAGAAGCACATTATGGAGAAATGGAAGTCAGGAAGAGGAATCAGACACAATACTGTAAGGGACAAATTGTTGTGAAAATATAGTCAGATTTTTGAAAAATGACATGATGGAAGGAAGGCACTAAGCAGTTCATACAGGTTGGTTTGAAGGGAAAGGGAGGAGATAACTGAAGGCAGAAAGGCCACGTCCAGAGCTGAACCAGAGAGGAAAGAGTTTGATTGACAGCTGAATGCCATCTTTGCACACAGTACTCTCAGCCTCCAGCATCTTCAAATGCATCCCACCTTAGGTGAGTAGATTCTATTCTTTCAAATATCAGAGAAATAAATCCTACAGCTCTCCTCCAAGCCCTGCCTCTGTCATGTGTGACCCCAGAGGTTGGAAAGTTCTTCCTTTGGCTTAACGTTAATCTTTCCCATGGGCATTTATGCTTTCCTTCCTCTGTTCCCAGCAGTGAGGGGAAAAGGAAATAAAAATTTCATAAAGTCATCCTAGAATGGCACTGCTGGAGGGGATCTTTGAAATCATTCAATTCTACTTATTTCTTGAAAAGATCAGGAAACAGAAGGGGAAGGCCACACAGCTCCTCTGTGTCTGGACCGGGAGCACACAGTGGTGTGGTTAAGAATCCACCTGCCAATGCAGGGGACACAGGTTTGAGCCCTGGTCTGGGAAGATCCCACATGCCACGGAGCAACTAAGCCCATGTGCCACAACTACTGAGCCTGCGCTCTAGAGCCCGCGAGCCACAACTACTGAGCCCGCGTGCCTAGAGCCCGTGCTCCGCAACAAGAGAAGCCACGGCAGTGAGATGACCGCGCACCGCAACGAAGAGTAGTCCCCGCTCGCCACAACTAGAGAAAGCCCGTGTGCAGCCATGAAGACCCAACACAGCCAAAAAAAAAAACAAGAAAAAAAAAAGATGTCACCTACAGTCTATTCTGCCATCTCCAGGGAAGGCTACAGTGTACCCAACAATCATCCTCTTCACGAGCCAGACATGCTTGGATCTGAGACTAATGTTGTCACAGTGGACCCATTCCTGTAAAGGGTTTTGTCAATGAAGTTTGATTTCAAAAACACTGAAGGGAATAAAAAGACAACCCAGTTAAGAAATGGACAAAGGATTTGATTAAACATCTCTCCAATGAAGACGTACAAATGACCAATAGCACATGAGAAGATGCTCAACATCCTTAGCCAGTAGGGAAATGGAAATCAAAACCACAAAGATATACCACTTCACGTCCACTAGGATGGCTATAGTCAAAAAGATAGAAAATAACAAGCATGGTGAGGATGTTTACTTTCACACATGGCTGAAAGTATTTTAAATGGTGCATGCTATTTGGCATGCATTATAACCAAAAAGTGGACACAACTCAAATGTCCATCAATTGATGAATGGATAAACAAAACATAGTCTCATATATCCATACAATGGAATACTATTTGGTCATAAAAAGGAATGCAGTACTAACATATGCTACAACATAGATGAATCTTGAAAGCATTCATCTAAGAGAAGAAAGCCTGTCACAAAAGACCATGTCTTGTATAAATAATTCTCTTTATATGAAATGTCCAGAATAGGCAAATCCAGAGACAGAAAGTAGGTTAGCAGTTGCCTAGGGCTGGGAGGAATGGGGAAAACTGCTCATGGACAAGGGGTTTCTTTTTGAGGTGATAAAGATATTCTGGAATGAGTAGTGGTGATGACTGCATGACTGTGGGTGTACTAAAAGTCACTGAATGGTACACTTTCAGGTGAATTTTGTGGTGTGTGAGTTATGTCTCAATAAAGCTGTTATTTTTTTAAAAAGCCATCACAGGCAGAAAGAAAGCACAAGAGGAAGAAGGCAGACTATTGAAAGGAACCAGGCAATGAATATATCATAAAACAAATATTTTATTTTTTTGGTGAGTGAATTAACATATTCCCAATAAAATTTATGTATTTTTTAATGTTGCTTGTTAAAAATATGTGATTTTCTCAAACTGAGGCTGCTCCAGGAGCCATTGCTAATGTGGGCTTCTGCCGCCTTTCTGACAGGGGCAACCTAGCCAGCCCTATCTTAGGGCCTCTATTGAGTTTTCTCTTTTCACCTCCCCCCTTTTGTCTGCACCCCTGACAGGAAGTTTACACTGAGTTCTTCTCCCACAGTCAGGAGGAGTGAGCCAGAGACATGGGTTCATGTTGGATATTCTCCTAGCTAAGGGTTGGAGGTGAGGTTGGTTGTCTTTGATTCTTTCTTCCAGGGATGGGATGCTGTAGGGAAAGGTAGCCAGATCTCTGACTCCCCAATGGGAGTCACCCTGATTCTATTCTGCTGAGTGCTTTAGGGATTCAGAGACTATTCTAGAATCCAACGAGGAGGGTATTTATCATGGGGAAGGTTGACAATAGCAGCTAGAAGCGTGGTGTACAGAGCACTCTACTTGACATCAAGAGGCCAGTATCTTGACAATCTGCATGACCTTGGACCAGCCACTTAATCGCTCTGGGACTTGGTTTCCTCAGCTATAAAAATGGGAATAATAATTTCCCTCCTGCTTGAATGCCATCATCACAGGAGTTGTTAGAAATCATCTAGCACTGCCTATTTCAAATCCTACCCCCTCCTGGATCCTATCCTCATTCCCGTCCACCCCCTTGTAGTTTTGACAAGTGGCTGGCCAGTCTCCATACAAGTTGACTAGTCCTAAAAAGTCTACAATGTATTAAGCTGAAGTCTGTAAGTTTGCAAGTCTTCACTGAAACCCTTGGGCACCCACACTATACCTTCCACATGACAGAAGCTTGAAGACCAACACCTAGCATTACCTACAGCTTCCCTTCTCCAGACTAGCTCACTCCACTTCATCAAAAGCTCCTCGTGTGGCGTGGTTTCAAATTCTCTGCCACCCTGGTTATGCTCTGAACACATTTCACACTGCCAGCTTCTCTAAATACTAACACTAGTACTGAAAAGTCCGCAGAGTAGAGAGGGGCTTCACCTTCCTTCTGGATAGTACCTTCTTATTATATTAGTATAAATGTATTAATATTAATATACATTTGCATCTGTTTTTGTGGCAACCATAGTCACAGGTAACTCACATATTACAATCTGTGAAACCCACAAGCTCTTTTTCACATGCGATTCTTTAGCAGAGTCGTCTTCAGTCCTTTTGCTCGTGCCCTTTATTTTGGGACTAAAGTGTCAGATCTGATGTTTCCCCCATCAGGTCCAGTGGTTTCAGCCCATTTCCTGCACTACAGATGAGTATTTGGTCAATGGTTTGATGACACAGTGATGACAATGGAGAGATCAGGGAAGCACAGAGATGCCAGCTCTGCCCTTCAAGGTTCTCTGTCGAGAAATCAGTGCCTGCAGATGTAACCCCAGAGCCGCTAGAAGTATGCACACAGAGAGACACTCTACTCACCCAAGCCCAGGCTTCTGCCCTGTCCAGAGCCAAAATGATGCTAATGATCTGAACAAAATGGAAACTGAGGCCAACGTGGGTTCAATTAATTATTTGAAACTATACAACAGTCACTGAAGAAACGATGAGGTTTTAAGCTGCCCCAGGGCCATAAAGAATCGGCAAGAGAATCCAAATTTGTTAAGCAAAGAGATATGAGAGCTAGTGGTATTTACAAGGACATGAACGGTTTTATGAAACACATATGGAGCAGTTGCTTTAACTAAAACAGAAGGAATTCTGGAAGGACATGAAAATCACTCCCTGGGTCATCAAGTATCTGAACAGTCTGCAGCTTCTCCCCCTGTGGAACTTCAAATGAGACTAGAAACCAATGACCCTGGATGGTGAGTCAGTCAACCACCATTCCTGAGCACCTGTAATGTATCTAGCAAAGTGCTGGGTACACAAGAAATGCCATACACAGCCCTGCCCATAAGAAGCAAACAATATAAGGCAGCAGATAATTAATTTTCCCAAGGCATGGTACAGATTTACCCATTACAAGAAATAAGTAAAGGAAAATTCAGCACCGTCTGGAATTGCTGGGAAAGGCTTCAAGAACAAGTTTGGACTTGAGCTGAAGTATGGAAGTATGAAAAAGATTTGAATAACTCACATGATAGGAAGATAAGAAGAGACAGAAGAGAGGGAAGATGGGAAGGAGGGAGAAAGTGCATTAGGAGACGCTGCAGTGTAAGCCAAAAACAATGGAATTAGCACACTTGGCCTGAGGAAGCGAGCTTGGTTAAAGACCGCCTTTCCCATCTCCCTCTTCTTTGGTCCTGCTCTGCTCTTCTCTTCCACGAAATCCCTCCTAACACTAGAACGCTCTGAACTCCTGCCATACTCTCACCACTCTTGTATGTTTTAATAACCTGGTCTTACCAATGTCTGTATCATTTTATTTAACATTTTTATCTTTGCAACAGGATAGTAACCCCCTGAGGATGAGGATTATGCCCAGTATGTTTTGGCATTCACCCGAAACTCAATGCAACAAGATGAATTTTAAGTTCTTAGAATAAATAAATGGATCAGGTAGAATCTGGGTATCATTTCTGGCTCTAGCCCTCTGGGAGCTGCTGCCTCTTTAATTCTTAATTCTTCATCACAAGGCTTTGCTGAGTGAAGTCAGGTGGTAGGTGTGTGAAAGAGGAGCTGGAGACATAGCCCCTCTGGACTGTATTTCTCTTATTATGGTGGCGACAACCATCTCAGCTCTGCTCTTGGTAGTAACTAATCCCAGTTCTGGCATCCAGACCTTGAGTATAAGTTAGGTGCACTCAACAAAAAGTCAGGAAGCAAGTAAAGATTTACATTAAAATTGGAAGGAAGGGCCCCCATTTCTCCCACTGTCTGTTGACATAGCTTCATGAAGATGCCAAGTCTGGGATGGAAAGGGCAACTGTTTACAGAATATTAGCATCCAAAAGGACCTCCCCTTTGGAGCCATGTAGGAAGTATTGAGATTGCCCCATCACATCTATCCTGATGGTCTTCTCCTATCCTTTGCAAATCAAATTTTTCGGTGAGAAGACAGCCAGAAATCAAATGCATTTACCTCTAGAAAGGAAAACATCCGGAATCCTAGGATTAAAGCCGACCGAAAATATCTGCTGGTCTTCATTTCTCTTCTGGATTTGAGACCTCTTTGGCCCTACTGTGAATCTGGTTGCACATGCCTGTGGCCATGTAGACCCCACACCTGGGCACACTGGTTGTGGTCCAGCTCAGCTGAGATGGAGAAGAAGAACTAGCTCCCAGGGAGTGGAGTTTAAGGGAAAGCTAAGCTTCTTTGGATTCCTAGTGTATTGGGTTCCACCCTCACAGCCATTTGTTAGCTGTGTGCCATTGGGCAACTTATTTAGCCTGAGCCTCAGTTTCCTCATCTTTAAAATGAGAATAATAACAATGCAGCACTGAATAGGTGGTTGCAAGGATGAGATGAGGTCACATATACATGAAGCCTTGTGCACAGCAGCTGGGCAAAGTAAGGACTTGATAAGTGACAGCTATTATAGTTATTATCACTCGGTGCATTCTGGAGCGTCCTCCGCCACTCAGTCCTGCTCAGGATTGGGTAGAGCAGAGGGGAGGTGATGGGTCTGAGAGTGTGGCCGGCTGTGTGTGTTGGTCAAAAGGGGTAGGTGTGTCCTGAGAACACTGCAGTATCATGGGTGTGTCTCAGTCCCAAACCAGGTTGGAGCATCTCTGACACAGATGAGTCAAGTCTGAGCCTTAAGGGATGCTCAGGTCCTGGGCAAACCCTGCTTCCCATTCTCCCTGCCGGACTGTTCTCACAGGAAAGGATTTAGCAGTCACACACCCTTAAATTTCCTGCATCTCTCTTTCTCTCGGTCTCTTCTTGGTCTTTGGACAAAATGGAAGAGCTGGGGTCATTTTAGGGACCTCGCTTTATCCCCATTAAAAGAGCTGAGCATAGCCTATGCTTGATACACCTACTTGGACCTCCTGGTAAATGATCGGATGCCATTCCTTGTTAGGTGGATCAGGGCAGGACTAATGTAGGGGTTGATACGTTCACCCATTGGGTATGATCTGTGAGAAACCACAAGCCTGGCCCAAACCGTCATGTCATTTACCTACCACAGAGGCAGAAGTTCTGCCCTAGTAGAATCCTTCTTTGGAGTGATAGGTTTGTAAAGCTACAAATACCTCTGGGAAAGAGGATGCTTCCTGACATCAAAAGCAGTCATTAACTTCTTGATGTACAATCGTTCACAGGGATTTCACTCATCATACAAAGAAAATATTACGAGGCTACAAGAAATAAAATAGAAGCATTGAGTGGAAGGGCAAACAGGTGAGACGTAGCGAATGACTTCACTCCAGAGTGTGGAGCTCTGGGCGACAGGAAGAGGCTGCTTCAGGTTGCCTGGAGAAATCTATGGGAAGGGATGTCGGGAAGCTTCCCAGTTCTGCCGAGATTCTGAGGAATCATTCTTTCTGCCCCGCCTGGAATGGAGAATTCAAGTTTGGAGACATAAGGCAGACCCTTATCAAAGAGTGAACACATGTAGCAGGATTAGGGCCCGTGGACATGAATAACTCCACCAGCCTGGCCCTGATATCTTCCTGATCCGCTCTGAAGGGAGGGATCCGCGGGCTGAGACATAACCTCACCGCCAAAGCCAAAGTATGTCACGGAGCTTTTAATAACCCTGCCTGTCCCTGCCTCCCTCACAAAGGGGAACAGCTGGCCTCACCCTCCCCTCTTTTCATTGTCACTTTCCCTCTGTGATTCTAGGACATTGTCTTCGAACGGGTGTCCCCAGACTGAGAAGCATGTTTCCGGGATATTAGCAGCAATCATTTGATAATTTCTCTAACGCTGCTGTTGCTGGGATTGTCTCTTTACGTGATGGTTACGAAAGGCAGTCTGGGAGATTCGGTCTAATTAGAGGCCCATCGGTTTTTTCACTTGCTGGCGGTTTCAGTCCCACCCATGTTTGCCTGGGCCACCCAGGTCCCACGACACCTCCTGCCCTCAGCAGAGGAGAACCTCAACACAGTCTGGGAGCGCTTCAGACCAACGCCGTGGGCCGGGTCTACATTTGGGGTCTTCCCATCTCCCCATTCAATGCCTCTCCGTCCACTCGTGGGGACCCCCAGGAGGCCCACGCTCACCCAGCAGCAAGCGCCTGCCAATTGTTCATTTCCAGGAATTTTGTGAGCTAGTTGACATCACACTGGCAGCTTGAAATTAGCCATGGTGTGGGGGCGGGGGGCGGGTGTCTTGACATCGTGGAAATCAACAGATGCTTCAAAACAGCACACGGCTACCCTCTCCTTCATTCGGGAATCCTGCTCCTCCATGCAGCCTACCAAGGCCTTTTCTTCCTTTTCTCTCCCACGTTCCATTTTCCCAGATATGTGGCCTTTCTCTTTTGCTCCTTACTGGCTCTGATTGGAAAGGATCTAAGAAAGTACTCCCTGCTATTGTATTAATAGACAGTAATAACCTCCACCCCTCTGGTGACACCTACACTTTAACTTCAGGCAAATCCCTAACCAAGGGAATAACCCTGTTGTTCTCTGCATGACATTCTGAATAGCTTGTTTGGGGTAGGGACCTTCCTAGAACCACTGCTCGCTTGAAAATGGTCCCAATGCATTAGGTGGCAGGGCGATGTCCTCTCCCTGCCTGGAATGATGCCAGTGGCCTGGCCTGGAGCCGGGCAGTCAGGGAGGTGAGTCCTTCCCACCTACGAGCTCAGTCTTATGGCATGTTTTCAAATAAGTGGATCCCTCCATATTCAAAGCATAAAGATTGTGCCAGAATCTTAACCTAATTCTTCAAGATTCAGTATTTCCTTCCAGTTGAATTAAGCTCCCCAAGAAACAGAACTGGACTTAAGAAGTGGGTGTGGGTTGATGTTTTAATCCCTGAGATCCCTGGGCTGCTCCAGTCATATTTGGGTGTTCATGGAGAGAAGAGCCATCAGCCTTTAATGAAGGGCATGCGCTTTGAGACAGCAAGTCAGTTAACGCTCCAATTCTTGAGCCATCTTAAGTTTCCTTAACCCTTTCTCCAATCCTTTCAACCTCTCCAAGGCCCTTCCATATCTTACTTCAAACTCTCCTTGAATGATCAAGGAGTCCGGGCTCTGGCAAAGATCTGTCTAGGGCAGGAGGTAAAGGAAGAATTGCCCTAAAGCTTTTACATGTCATTTTTTAAAGGGAACACAAGCCCTGTCACACTCAGTCACACTATGCTGCCTCTCACAGGATTCTGCACTGGGGCAAGGTTTCATGTGATGGATTATGCATGATAATGGTCAAAGCCTTGACTTATATTTCTATATCCCAGAATCAGGTTAGCTTTGAACACTGTAGGTAGTATTGCACTTTACTATGATTCCTTGTTCTCTACCATGACACTTACAACAACTGTAATTAAAGGTTTGTGGGCTTACTTGTTTAAATTATGTCTCCTTCCTTAAACTGTAAGCCCCATCAGGGCATCAGGGTCATTGCCTGTCTTGTTCATCAGTGTGTCCCCAGCACCTGGCAAATCATGGTTGCCCAGTAGATACTTTTTAAATGACCTTAAGATCTTTCTCAACAAACCAGAACTTCTTCCCCTATTTTGAGTTTTCACTTGTTTTTCCTCCTAGAGTGTGGTAACCTGAACTTAACAGTATTGAAGTACTATTTAACCAGGAAACAGAGGGGTCTCAAAGCATGAGTCCTCTGAAGGCTTCTGCGTTTTTGTTCTAATGTAATTCTGTTGGCGAATCCCAACTCAAGAATGTAAGATCCCTATGATCCTTAATCAAGTTATTAACACTTTTTGTGGCCCAGTTAGTTTCAGGTGTACAGCAAAGTGATTCCGTTATACACATACATATATATATATATTTTTTTAGATTCTTTTCTCATATAGGTTATCACAGAATATTGAGTAGAGTTCCCTGTGCTCTACAGTAGGTCCTTGTTGGTTATCTATCTTATATATAGTAGTGTGTATATGTTATACTGATCTACTTTCAACAGGGCATGTGCTGAAAGGTGTTTTCTCAGCAGTAGGACTGGGTTTCTTCTGGCTAATGCACTCTCTCTGACTAGGTTTTCTTGAGCACAATGGATCTGTAAGGCCAGGACCGGGTTATACACAGTCTCAACTGCTCCTATTATCTGTGGCATTTTCTTAAATTCTGATGACATCTTTCAAGGTGCATTTTCAGACCCCTGACTACTCCTCTTCCCAATCCCCGACTCTCACATAGAACACATCTAACTCTGGTGCAGCTCCCGAAGTCATCTCTTGCTACCTAGTCCTTAAGTCAGTCCTGTAGGTAACAGTTTCCCAGGCATGACCATTAATATGCTGGGAGTTCAGCTGGTCTGGACAGAGGTTCTCAAAGTATGGTGCCTAAACCAGCAGCATCAGTATCATCCAAGAACTTGTAGGAAGGCAAATTCTAAAGCTCCACCATAGATCGATGTATCAGAGTCCAAAAATCTAGGTTTTTAACAAACTCTCCAGTTGATTCACATTGCAACTGATCTGAAGTTGAGAACCACTGGCCCATATTTTAGAACACATTTTAGCCTTGGAATTCTTCAAGTTAGAACTTGGAATGGAATTGAAACAGGAGGGAATGGTGCAGGGCACAATCTTTAAAAGAGTAACATAGCCTTTGCAGATACGACGTAACTGGTTAGAACCGATTAGGCCCAAGATGGTGGAAGAATCGACCTCCAATATACCTTGAGCCTCATTATACGCTCATTGTAATACATTAGCTAAATGGCACACCCACCAGTGCCATGACAGTTCCAAGGCCAACCATAAAAGGTCAAAAAGTGGGTGGTGGCCCAATTCCTGGAAATCTCAACCCCTTCTCCAAAGTAGTTGAACTAATCCTCCCACTCATTAGCCTATGAAATTACCCAGCCCATAAAAACTTAACTGCTCCATATTTCAGGACCTCTCGCCTTCTGAGTTGGCCCGCACTCTGCGGAGTGTGTGTCTCCCAGGGCCTCTCTTACCTTTTGAGACGGGCTGCATTCTGTCTAAGGAATGTGTATCTTTCTAAATAAATCCACTTCTTGCCTATTGCTTTGTCTCTCACTAAATTCTTTCTGTACTGAGACATAAAGAACCTGAACTTCAATAGGTCCTGAGACCAGGTGTGTGATTTTAATTAAAAGACAGTGGGTTCAAGTCGCAATCTGGGTTGTGTGGTTTCAGAATTGTAAAAAGAGGAAGTCTTTTAAAATATCATATTGTTCATCCTCCTCATTTTTCAGGTGAGTCAATTGAGGCTGGAACGATTTGCCCAGAGATATGGTACATTCCTCACAGAGCCTGTCTCTCATGGGTTCGTATTCCGAGCTCTCTAAGAGTATAGATCAGAGGGTTCCCAGGAGGTTTGGCCTTGGAAACATGTTCGTGTCTCGTGTCAGGGCAAAAACCAACCTTTCTTGTGCTTTGATCTTCTCTGCTGAGATACAAATCCCTTCCTCCCTCTTCTTCCTCCTAATCTCTAATCACACCCCAAAGCAGAAGTGACTTGCAGAAAAAAAAAAAAATCTCCGAAGACTTGGAGTAGAAGTATGGTCTCTCTTCCGGAGCTCCAACAGGTGATTCCCAAATGTAATTGTCACCCAGATTCCCTGCGTGCCTGAGAACAGATGGGCAGTCTGTAGAGGACTCCCTCCTGGAATTTTGGGAAAACCTATTCACAGACGTGGAGGAGGGGCTGCAAACTGTCTCTGAACTGGTCGGCTGGCAAGTTTCGCTCCCCTCAAAAAGGAAAAGAACTCGCTGTGTTTGGGGTTGGTCCATTATCACTTGGGGGGAAAAAAACAAAACAAAACCCTAAACTGTTTTTTCCAGACTCTGCTGCTTATGTCCTTCCAACTCAGGATGATTGCCAGCTTTAAATTTCATCTATCATTTGAGACCATAAGTGGAAATTCTGATCCCTGACATTTTTATTTTTATCTCTCAAACTGAAAAGGCTTGTTTCTCTTCCAAACCATCTTATTAAAAAGGCTAGAGTTGACTCCAAGGGCTGCAGGCAGAATGGTGACAAGTGAAAGGGAGTGGGAGGGAGGGAGAGGTGGGTGCTTTGGGAAGACCAGGGTTGCTGCAAGTCCTAGCCTGTCTCGGGCTGTCCTGGAGGGTGCCTGCATCATTCACAAAGACTCTGCTCACTCTCTTCCCAAGACCTTCAAAAGCCTTTGGCTTATACAATCTGTCTATCTCCTCTCCCCTAAACACAGTGCTGTGTGTTTCTCTATCGAAAGAGGTTTAAACAGTAAATCGCTGGACAAAAACTGGTTCCTTCTGCTTCCAAAAAATTCTTTTTTTTCTGGCTTGGGCATTATGTTTTTGTCATTGGGTGCCCTAGTTCTTTGCCTTCAGGATATCTGTAAGTTAATATTTGCAAAGAAATGATCACTAAAAGCCAATATGGGTTATGTGGAACAAACCCTATCTCCTCTTTTTAAAAATAGTTACCAGGCAGCAAATCAAAAGAATGCTGTAGTTATATAGAGTATCTTCATTTCAGAAAGGCATTAAACAGTCTTTCATGGTAGCCATATTAAAACAAAAAAACAAAAAAAAGAGAAATAAAGGTTGTCTCCGTGTCCTGGGTGTGAATTCACAGTGGTCATCATTCAACTTGGACCAAGGTCATTTGTGCCATGACCTGGGCCCTCCCCTCCATGCTTTACTTGTCTCTTCAGTGATTTCTACAAAAGCATAGAAGGGCTGTTTATCAAATTTGTGCGAGGGATAGCACAGAGAAAGACGAGCGCTTTAGATAACAAGGTGAAGATTCAAACATTCTCAAAGTAAGAGTGTTTAACTTAAAGCTAAAAAGTAGAATTTTTAACCCCAAATCCTGCAATTAGTTACATAAAAAGAAGATGAAGGAGACTGGGCGGGCATAATAGTCATCAGCTAAAACAAACAAACAAACAAACTTGGTGTTCCCATTGACCATAAGCTCTGGCCTGCAGCTGCCAAGAAAGCCAGACATGTTGGGGTTCTATTAATAGAAGTATACAGAGCAGATCAAAGGAGACAATGGCCCCACTGCACCCTGCACTAGGCAGACCACAGCTGGACCATTGCCCTGTCCTCTTCTGCATGCCACATTCTGAGAGGGACATTGATGAATAGGAGAGAATGCAGAGGGCCGGAAGTGGGGTGGTGAACAGCCTGGAATCTGATTCATGGATGCTCCAAGATATGGGAAAGTTCAAGAGGTTACAGAAATTACAGAAAGGCAGATTTCAGCACGGAAGATTTTCTAATAATCAGAGCTACCCAATAACGGCCTATCTTTTTCTCATAAATTAATGAACTAATTTTCAAAGAAAATGCTCTAATTCTAGCTGTAAGATACATCTGGTATTTTATTGGGAAGATTTCTCTATAGTATGGGAGGCTATATTAAGATGAGTATGATGTCTAGGTCCTTTTTAAGACCGCTTCCAACCCAAAGATTCTGTATTTGGGCTAGTTTTTCCACCACATCAACACCCTGGATTGGGAACCATGAGATCTGGTTTTCAAGTATGATTTTGCCAAAATCCAGCTGGGCTAGTAACTTCTCTCTAGGCTTCATTATTTTTTTTGTTTGAAAAGTGGGAAGGATGAATTACATGATTTCTAAGGTCAGTCTTAGGAAGAATATTCAATTTATTTTATTTTTGAAATTATAAAAATTACTGAGTTAGAGATGATCACTAATTGGGTGGAACAGACTCTTTGAAAACTTATCTTGCAAAGTGAATATTCCAAGATCTGCTTGAAGAAGTCATTTCTTCTTCAATTCCCCTGTCTCAGTCCCTGACAGAGGATTTCTAAGAAGGCTGCCCACTAATTTCTGCAAATGGACATTTTTCAGCAATGGTGGCTACAGGGCTCTTTTCCAAAAATGAAATTCTCATATGCCCATAGGAAATATTCGATGCTTTTCTATAGTGTTGTAACACTAAAAAACTGTAAAAATCCTGACACAAAGCCTCATAAGCACTGTAGAGATGCCTTTAGTCCCAGCTGGCGGAGATCTAACTACCTACAGCCACTTCAAAGAGTGATTTAAATGTTTCTGTTAAAATTTAAAACAGTCTTATCCCTTGACCAGTGATTCCATTTCTCAGTATTGACCCTACAGAAATATACTCTCATGTGTGTAGAGGTCTGCATAAGAGTGGTTATTGTAGGTCTATTTGTAATAGCAAAAGGCTGAAAACATCTAATTGCTCATCACCTTGCGAAAGGCTAAACAAGTCATTGTGTATCTATCCAAGGGCCATTATGCAGCAGCTAAAGAGAGGGTACTGATGAATGAAGATCTACACCTCCTGCTAGTGAGTGGGAAAAAAACCAAGTTGCAGATGATATAGTCAACATAATAATATTCAACCATAGAGGATGTTGTTTGACTTGTACAGAATGTGTCCTGCACTTTGTGTTTGATTTTTCTGAATTGGTGGCTAATATTTTAAATTGAGGAATTCTACATTAAAATATAGATTTACTCTTTAAAAGAAAATTGGCTTTAAATCAAAGCTGATAATTTATTGTGTATATAACATATATAGAAATAAAACACATGACAACAATGGCACAAAAGGTTGAGGAGGGAGAATGGAAATATAATGTTAGAATATTCTTAGAGTATACATTAAATGGTATAATGTTATTTGAAGGCAGGCTCTAACAACTTAAATATGATTATTGTGAAATCTCTAGAGTTCACCTCTTAAAAAATTAAAGCAAAGAGGTATAGCTAATAAACTAACATTGTAGTTGAAATAGAATAATAAAAATACTCAGTGAACCCAAAAGAGGACCAAAAACAGAGGAGAAAGGGAACCAAGAATAGGTGGCACAAATAGAAAAGAATTAAATCCAAACATTAAATACATTAAATATAGAAGGTATAAATACTCCAATTAAAAAACAGAGATTGGAAAAGAAAACAAGACTTGGCTAAATATATTCTTTAAGAAATCCAATTTAGATATGAAGACACAGATAACTTAAAATAAAGGAATAGAAAATATACGCCACGCAAACACCAACCATAAGAAAGTTAGAGTGGCTCTGTTCATATCAAAAAGTAGACTTCATTAAAAGGATCGCAATGAAGACAAAGAATATTTAATAATAATAAATGAATCAATCCCTTAAGAAGTCATAACAATTCTGAATGGGTATGCACCTAATAACAGAGTTTCAAAATATAAGAAGCATAAACTGGTAGAACTAAAAGGAGAGATAGAAAAACCCACAATCGTAACTAGATATTTCAACTCTCTTCTCTCAGCAATTGATAGAATGAGTAGAAAAAAAAATAAGAATATTGAAGACAGCATTATCAACCAACTTGAACTAATTAACATTTATAGAACACTCTGCCCAACAACAGCAGAATACACACTCAGGACACATAAACATTTATCAGAATAAGTCATATTCTGGGCCCTATAACAAGTCTCAACATATTTAGTAGGGTTAACATAGTACAAAACATGATTTCAATCACAATGGAATTAAATTGTAAAATAGCTTTGAAGAATTTTTGATTAATTATAAATGTATTAGGGGGATGGCTGGGAGAATCCAGAGATAAATTTGTTTCAAGTCTTCAAAAGTGTGGAACTGAACTTCTTGACTTTTAAGGCTGAACAAAGCATGATTGATTCTCTTACTCTTTTCAATTCCTTCAAGGCCATGTCATAACTTCCCTAGTCACTAACATATTATGTAGAGATGCTTTTCACAGAAGTGAAGTAGGCAGTTGCTCATATGATATGTTCTGAAACATACCATGAAAAGCCCCTGCCCTTTGCCCCCAAATATTTCCCTCTCTGCCTGTTGTGGTGACCACCTGTAAAGCTGAGTTTGGACATTTTTTCAAGTATAAAACACTTGAAAACCCAAAAGAGATGTGAGTGTCAGTCACGAACATCTTAGAGTAGATCACTTTATCGTAGGTAAACAACTCAGGCCGTTAAGGAACCGATGCATTTTTATGGAGGGAAATGAGAAAGCATCAGAGTGTCCAGATCATGGTCCTATCTAAGCTGAACAAGCCCAGACAGGATGCTTCTGCAGGTGCCCTGAAGAAACTTATAGGACGAGCATCATCAGGAGAAAAGAAAGAGGCAGCGGACAGAGATCAGGATACAGTTTAGACCCAGGTCTATTCACGATTTTCTTAGGACCTCCTGTGTAGTGGAAAGGCAAGATGACTAATGCCAGCAAACTTGTTCCTACCTTCACTGCAGTACTGTCGTAGATCTGATGAGAATGAGGACCAACTCCCTCACTTTTCTGTGCCTCCCTCGGGGATGTAAATGACTGAACCATGTCCTGGCAGGCACCCCATAGGAGACAAGGCCTTTCCCATGGAATGTTCCATGACGTGGACCCAAAGGGGATATTTTCCTAAGGGGTCCTGGCTAAAATACTTATTTTGTTGGGTGGCATTCCTTTGTTTCCCATGGTCTAACTAGACGTCCTTGCTTTACCCATGTCCTTAACCATAAGCTCGTCTTTTGAGTTTGTTGTGGTCGTGGATAACCTCTTACATTCTGCATCATTGAAAACCGAGAGAACCTGACAGCTGAGACAACTGGTCATCTTCTGGTGTGATTTGAGGAGCCAGCCCTTCCTTTAAAGTCACTTCCTTCCCCCAAATCTCCCTTATTAAGGTTACAGACTCATTCTTTTGACTGAAGCCAGTCAGTTGTACGCTTCTGCAGGGCAAGATTTGAGCCTTATCCATCTTTGAAGCCCTTTAAAGCAGGAGGGACAATTCTTTGTTCAGGACTCCTCCCTGGCAAGCATGCGCCATCAGTATTGGTCGGATTGTATTGCGTTAAGCTCTCTTAAAATGCAAAGCCTCTCGGAGGACTCTTATCAGTCAGATAGGAGTTACAGTCAGTATAGAGAATTCTCTAACAGGGGAAGTTTGGTGGGAGGGAAAGGATATAAAGGTGGTAGATAACTTTTTGAAGAAATCAGATAAACACTGAAGAGACGGAAAGGTATTTTGCTAAGGGCGATGTGAAGGATGCAATAGAAGCTTCATGGTCATGGTAACAATTTTGGGGATACACACCCTGTCCACAGAAGTGCCCTATCAGCAGCCATGGTTCTGCTGCGTGACTCTAACCCCACGGCTATCACCAGTTAGATGGGGGGGTGATGACCAGATTGAAGATGAAACAGAGCTATCACCTTTCTCAAGAACTGACCTTAGGAACAAGGATTGGGAGATAGGGATGAGTCAGCATCCTCAACAGCACAGCACTGGGTTGTGTGTCCACACACTTCAGCTGCCTCCAGCTCTTGGACAGCTGGGTAAGTCAGTTTCTTCGTGGATTCTATGAACTCCAGTATCCTTCCAATGATGCTCATTTTTGCTTAAGCCTACTTATATGGATTTCTGTTACTTTTTAACAATAGACATGTAACCAGTACAAAAACAGATTTTGCTTCTCATTTTTGAGAGCAGGAGCCCAGGCTGGTGATTGGGAGGTAGCATGACCTGAAGAAAAGTACTCAGGCTTTGAAGTCAGACAAAAACTGAGTTGAGTCCCAGCTCCATGTCTTTCTATGAGTTCTGTGACCTCAAGGAATTTAGCTAAGTGCTCTAAGTTTCAGTTTCTTCATCTGCAAAATGGAGTTAGTGATCTTTATGTCACAGGATGGTGATGGGGCATAGAAAACCTAGTATGTGCAAAGGGCCAGCATATATAGTCACCGCGTGAAAGCTAGTCATGCTTTTTTCTCCTGTTGCTTCATTGTTTCAGTCACTCATCAATTAATATTTCCACAGGCATTTAGACACTCTGGAGCTCTGAGAAACTTTCTCTTTAATGCTCTTGAACAACGTCTTTTGTTCTTCTTTCAAGTGTGCTGGTATAATCACGATAAAGAGTGTGGTGTGGGGTGATGGGCACCGAATCGGGGAGAGGAGAGCTGGTCCCAGTCCTGCCTCTGACCATGGACACTGTTTTTGTGACCTTACACGTCATTGCCCCTCTCTGGGCCTGTTTCCCCATCTGTACAATGAGAAGGTTGGCCTAGACTAGCGTTTGTTTCTTTCAAATTTTTTATTGAAATATAGTTGATTTACAATGTTGTGTTGGTTTTTGGTGTACAGCAAAGTGAGTCAGTTTATATATATATATATATATATATATATATATATATATAAAATATATATTCTATATATATATATTCTTTTTCATATTCTTTTCCATTATAGTTTATTATGGGATATTGAATATAGTTCCCTGTGCTATTCAGTAGGACCTTGTTGTTTATCTATTTTATACATATAAACTAGAGAATGTGAATCAGGTGTTGTACCCCGCAGGGTACTGCCCTTTTAAGTGGGTTCATTCTTCTTTAAATGGGAAAGACTGGCTCTCATATTACACCATGTTTAGTATCCCTGATCCTCACCTTTCAAACGCTGATAGAGCCTTTGAAACCAAAGCATTGCCCAGGTTTGCAGAATGAGGCAGGTGGTATTGCCTTAGTTGAGTATCACTCTGTTAAGCAGAAATAAAATAGTTTCAGTGATCCAACAGGTTTAGGAAATGTTGGGTTAAGCAAAGTTGCATAGGTTTCTTTAGAATAGGAGCTCTCAAAACACTTACTATGTGAATGTACAGAATGAACGGATCCAATTTCCCTTAACCCAACTCTTACTTGGGATCGAGCCTGGGGACACTGATAAAGGGCAGATATTTGTCCCAGGGAAATTGTAGTTTGGATCCTCACTGTGAACCACCAGCTTCTGCACTCCATGTAACCACCACTTCATGCCAGTCAAGAGCAGCACGTTGTCTAAGAAAGAGAAGGAAATAATGAAATACTTTTTTGTTGTTATTAGAGAGGCCAATAAAAGGAAACTCTGGCTGTGGTACACTTTTTCTGTCGGTCTACGAGCAATTCCCCTATTGAGAAGAATAGTGAGAGTAAAAAAGTCCAAGTGGGAAAGACAAACGGGATGAATACTATGGCTAGAGGATGAAATGGAAAAAATGGAGGTGCCCAGGGGCCACACCTCATTTGGATTTTACAGGCCAAGTTCACTGAGGCAGCCACACAGAACAGTCAAAATTCCTCCACCGTCCTCACTAATTTTCCATTACCAGTGAAGACTGAATTTTACATTTTCAGCCCTCACTCCCCTATCCAAACATGGGCCCTGCTCCAAAGCTATACAGCTCAGGCAAGCAGTTTACAACTTCACCGGCCAAGTCTGTCTTGAAGGATTGGAATAGATTCTCTTGATGGCCATTAACATTTTCATCAAAACCACACTATACAAGTTGGTCACTTTTCAGTTCCCCGCATCTCCTGTGATGGGTGGTGGCTGGTTTGATGAACAAAGGTGACCAGGGCTGGGGTCAAAGAGGAAGGTGTTCTCAACAAAGATTCTGAGGGACTTCAAGGAAACCTCAAGGAGCCCCAGGCAGGGCTGTCCAAACAGCTCCGGGAAGACTGCCTGCAGAGTGACCAGGTGAGAACTGAGGCCATGAGTCTGTCAACTCAGTTTCTTTTCTTGCTGCTAAAAATATTTTTGGTTTGTTATTTGACTTATTTTCACTAATTAATTAACTAATTCGCCCACTCACTCACTGAACAAATACTTACGGAGAACCTACTGTGAGCAGCCCTGTTCTTGGTTCTGGGAAAATAACAGTCAACAGAACAGTCAAGGTCTCTGTACTTACTGAGCTTGCATTCAAGTAAAGGAGATAGACAATAAACAACTGAGCAAATAAAGATATAATTAAATGTCAGGAAGGGACAAGGCTAGGAAAGAAAATGAAGAGTCAAGGGTTAGTGGGTGATGAAGTGGGGCTAGACGTTTGCTATTTTATACAGAACTATGAAAGATAGCCTCTTCAAGAGGCATGAATGAAGGTGTGAGCCATCTGAAAGTTTGAGGAAAGAGCATTCTAGGCAGAGGGAACCATGAGTGTGAAGGCCTTCAGCAGGATTAAAGTTGATGCTCTAGGGAATTCCCTGGTGGTCCAGGGGTTAGAACTTAGCACTTCCACTGCCCTGGGCCTGTGTTCAATCCCTGGTTGGGGAACTAAGATCCCACAAGCCACGTGGTGCGGCCAAAAAAAAGAAAGAAAGAAAAAGAAAGTTGATGTTCTCAAGAGGAGCGTGAAGGCCAGTGTGGCTACTGCAATGTAAGCCAGGTGGGAGGTGGCGGAAATGGAGAGAAGTAGGCAGGGCCCAAAGTGTGTAGAGTCCTGGAGACCGTGATAAAGAGTCTGGCTTTTGAGACTTTGTTGGTTAGGGAACAGAAAGTAGGAGATAGCAAGAATGGAGGAAGGAAGAGATCATTCTGGCATGGTTAGGAGCAGGAAGGTGGTTAGAAACCTACTGCACTATTTCAGGAAAGGACAATCATGGTTTGGACTAGGGTGATAGCAGGCGAAGTGGTAGGACAAGTAATTGGATTGAGATAGTGTTCCAAATATTTCTTTTTTCCCCTGTATTTCCCAACCATTCTGCAGTTACATTAGAGCCAGATGATTAGTTCAATGAGTAGAACTTGTGTGTGTCACGTCCAGGCTGTGACAGTTAAGAGCAATTGTGTCCCCTCCATCTCTTTCCTCCCCAACCACAGCCGTCTGGGCATCACGTGTGCCGAAAGATGGATGAAGGTCTCCCAATGCATTTTCAGCCAACTTTTCTCATGTTGATTTAAATCTCATGAGAGTTAAAGTGCTTGTTCTGGAATCTCACATTGTTTACTCTGAAAAGTACAATATATATTTTGAAGGTGAATCTAGAAGGATATGTTAAGGGAATAAAGAGAGAAGACTCCAAGATAATGCCACACTTTTTTGGTGTTATTATAGGGTGAATTATGGTGCTTTTTATGCAGATGGAAAAGAGTTAAGGAGCAGCATCACGTTTGAGGGTTAAAAACTAAGGATTTGAGAATGGACCTGTTAAGTGAGATGCCCCAGGGATGTTAAGGACCATTTGGGCCCAAACACATGTTCCTATTGTGTCTCGTTTTTGCAAAGTTTTGATGGTAAGCATATTAAGTTCCTAATGGCAGTTGTGATGATTTCAACCAAGTAGAATCTGCTACTTAGATATTTTATGATGGTAGCAGAGGAAGTCAGGTGTAAAGGGAAAAATACTATTTTTACCTCTAACAAGGTTAGACTCCCCTATAAAGAAATGTTTCTCTATATTTCACAGAACACTACTTTATATGATGTAACAAGGATTCAAAGGTCAAATAAAATGGAGAAAATTTAGGATAGTCTGCTCTTGAAGATTAGTAATTAATCTTGGAGATTCAAATTCATAATATGTTCAACGTTCAGTGAATCCTGTAGTAAGGAAACTTAACTTTGTAAAAGGTTGTGCTCACAATTATTTTATGAAGGAACCCCTTCCCCTCAAAGCATTTTTCAGCATGTCATGAAATGCTGGTATTCCTCAGAACACAGTTTGGGAAACTATGCCATAGAAGAGTACTTCTTCTTTTTTTTTAAATTTTATTTTATAATGGAGTATAGTTGATTTGCAATGTTGTGTTAGTTTCAGGTGTAAAGTGAAGTGATTCAGTTATACATATACATATATCCATTCTTTTTCAGATTCTTTTCCCATATAGGTTATTACAGAATATTGAGTAGAGTTCCCTGTGCTATATAGTAGGTCTTTGTTGATGATCAATTTTATATATAATAGTGTGTATATGTTAATCCCAAACTCCTAATTTATCCCTCCCCTCCCCTTTCTCCTTTGGCAACCATAAGTTTGTTTTTGGAGTCTGTGAGTCTGCTTCTGTTTCCTAAATTAGTTCATTTTTATCATTTTTTATATTTCACATATAAGTGATATCATATATTTGTCTTTGTCTGACTTACTTCACTTAGTATGATAATCTCTAGGTGCACCCATGTTGCTGCAAATGACATTATTTCATTCTTTTTTATGGCTGAGTAATACTCCAATGTATATATGTACCACATCTTCTTTATCCATTCATCTGTTGATGGACATTTAGGTTGCTTCCATGTCTTGGCCGTTGTAAACAGTGCTGCAATGAACATTGGGGTGCATGTATCTTTGAGTACTTCTTTATCTGTGGTAAAAGAAAGTCTTTTTTAATGTCTAATATTTCATGGATTAACACTTTTATTTAAGATTACAATAAAAATGCATTGCTAGAAAAAAAAAGTAGTCACACATAACATGAGACAAATATTTTATTATTGTAGAGTCAACAGTCATAGAATGACTCTGTCAAAATGCTGAAAAAGTTTCCAACTGTTCTCTACAGAAAGTTCCGCAGTTATTTCATTGCAGACACATAACAAATGGTTGGTGGACGGGCTCAGTCCATGGACTAGGCATTGGTACCACTGCCATACAGCGTCATCTCCTCTCTTGGATCTTTCTTAAGGTGGACTCTCCCATTCCTCACGCCATGCCCTATGCCATGTTTTGTGGATTCTCATGATCAAAAGACCAACATTTGTATCAAAATATGACTTATGGCTTGGGCTTAACTCAAAGAAGCAAAATGAGAAGAAGCCAAGCTTGGTTTTGGAATTTATTTCTTTTAATATAAGAGAAAGAATCTTTGCCTAAGAACTGTAGTTAGCTGCCCTTGTTGATCTTTCATCCTTCTATTTAACTGATGATATATCCAGAGGTAACTGGGACCTTAAATGAAGAGAGAAAACAGACAATTTCAACCTGGAAGCAGAGTCCTTCTTGACATTCCTCTGGATCAGTCCAGCTTCCCTCTTCTGCCCAAGAGTTGACCCCACCTGTGTGACACTGTCACAGTGATTACCTTTGATAATCACCTGCACATTTTAATCTATCTACCTCTTTGCAGGTGGTCCACTGTTTATACCTTACAATACCTAGACATTCACCAGATCCCTAGTATTAGAAAGACACCTCAATTTCCCTCTGCCTCTTTGGAATATAAACATGCCAGCTTCCCAGATATAGATGAGAGGTACGTTCCTGGGAGGATGGACTTTGGGGGTTGATCCTGAGAAGGGAGGAATTGGGATGAAAATTCATCTGAATGTCAAGGTTGACACAGAGACCAAGAAAATTTGTCAGTGGAGGAGTTATTCAGAAGTGGGGCTCCTCCTGCTATCAGAGGGGGGTGAATTGGAGGTATATAAGACAGACCCAAAAAGAGAACCAGCTTTTATCTTCTGTAACATGAACAACTAACTTGGATCTAGCTAAGGTGGAGAACTACTCTGAGATAAGCCAAATAATAAACACCTTGGGCTCTAACTAGTTACTTTTTAAAATCAGGCATATTAAGGTGACTCTGCTATTAGCAGAAGGAGGAGAAGGATGTACTGAATGTGAGAAATTCCACAATTGCCCACCAGACCTCTCTGTTTTGGCAGAATCTCATGCCTCAGTCTCTACTGACCAGGGCTTAGCGACTGTCTCCCACCAGCCAACATAACATCTAATAAAACACAGGAGGGTAAAAACAAAACAAAACAAAAACCCAAAAACAAACAAACCAAAACCCCCACAAAACCCAACTATCTCTAAGCATTACGCCAAAATAAAATAGTGGAAAATTCCGATAGAAGGAGTTATATGTAGGAAGGGAATTAGTATTCCCTCCTCTTGGACATCCTTCCAAATGGAGAGACATCCATCAGAACCTGAGACAGGAGATGTGACTTTTCTAGTCGGTGGGTTTGGGATGAGTAATTGAACCTGCATGGTTCATCTCTTCCTTCTAAGGGATATGCTTGCAGGGAGTTCGTGTCCTGAACAATTCTGAAACATTCTCTGTCCTTAGGGAGTGGACCTGTGGTTATCCAATGCTGTTTGTGCCTGAGCGGAGGTGACTGCTTAATTTGGGATTCAGTATTAGGAATCTCACTGTTGCCGCACTTTTAAGCAATGTTCCTTGACAACTTTACTAATAAGAGGGGAAACATCATATTCTCTAAATGTCTATTCTTCTATCTCAATTTGTCCAGCATTCAGGCTTGAAAATGGATAATGTTATATATTGACCCCATCAGGTCTCCAAATAATGTTATTTACATTGTCTCTTTTGGAGGCAGGGTCTCTGATAGGATCACAAAACCTAACTTGTGGGGCTCTTACAGAATTTAATCAATCAATGTTTAAAAAGGCCCTTGTGAATTGTGGTGTAATATACTGATGTACATAACTGGTAGTGATGACAAGGATGTCAATGATAATGACAACAACAGAGTCACACACGAATGTCTCCCTCCAGGTCTTTGCCACCAATTCCTTGCTCCCTCTATCTTCTCCACACCTCTACACCAGCCAGCGTGTGTCAGGTAGATGGTGAATGCCCTTAAAGCATTTAAAACTGATGTATCTCTATAGATAAAATCAAATACCTTTTAATTTTTGATTCTAGGAATCAATTCTAGGAAAGGTAGTTACAAAGAAAACATTTTGGTAGCATTTACCCACAATATTTGGGGCTGTGAAGGTAATGATTTTTTTCTAACAAATTAGATTTTTAGGCAAGTAACAAATGGGAAACTGTTGGAATATTTATTGGCTTCCTAAGAGTTCCCAAACATTCTTGATCTGACAGTCAGAATCAAAACAAATGCCTCCATTTCTTAAACATTTCCTGGTACGATGAACATTTCCCTTTATTTAGAAGAAGAAATAGTTTGAGTTGTGAAGTTGCATTTAAATAGTGCTTTGAAAGAACATGCATTTAGTACTGCTTTTTAGAAGCAATGGGATAGACAAATTAAGATGCCTTCATTTTTCAACCTTTAAAAACTGTGGGGAGAAAAGTGTAGAAATGATATTTCTTTTCTCACAAGGCTGTTTTGAAAATTAATGAATTAGTGCTTATTAAGTGCTTGGCTGAAAGGTGAGGTGAAAAATATCAATCATCTCTATTATTCTCTTCCAAATGTTCATCTGCCAGTAATAAAATCCTGAGCCCCAGGCACAGTCTTTTGTACTCTTGTCTTTGGAGAGAATCGCCTACAAGTTTCCTTTATCCTGGTGAAACATCATAATTAATAATTCATCCATTATACTATTGGAGACACAAGGTCAAGGATGCACCGCCCCGAGCGTTGGCAGGCTCTGCACTGCTCTCTCTTGCTCAGCTGCCTGTTATTTGTTTGTAGTGCAGAAACGTGGCCATGGCAAAGGCCCATGAGGCCTGAATAGGAGGCCAAGGGTACCCTCTTGGTTGATCCGTGACTTTGAAAGATGCTTTTGGCATCTTGCATGGAGATGGCCAACAGTCATGGAGTCAGAAGACTTCAAGGGGGGCAGAAGGATTAAATGGAGAGGGCGTGAGTCAGACCTGCACCAAGCCTGGAAACTAAGGGGGCACTTTTCCTAACTCTTCCTCTCTGAATTAAGCTGGACTTATTTTACCTGAAATGTCAGTGAGTCCCTACTGGACCCTGCCCATTACATAAGTCCCTCACTCAACAGAAACTCACATATTAAATTTCAATTGAAGGTATTGATGAATGGTCAGAACTTCACTATAAGAAACACATCCCCGGACTTCCCTGGTGGTCCAGTGGTAAGACTCTGCTTCCACTGCAGGAGGAGTGGGTTTGATCCCTGGTTGGGGAACTAAGATCCCATATGCCGTGCGGCGTCGCCAAAGGGAAAAAAAAAAAGAAAGGAAAAAGAAACACATCCCTCCTTCCAAAATTTACAATATATTGGAAATCCTAGGAAATCATCATCTCTCTCCTCTGCCACCATGACCCCACATGCTCTGACTTTCCTCTGGCCATAAGCAAACCTCAGCTATTAAGCCAGGATTAACAACTGGATGTGTTAAGACAGGCTAAAAAGAGAAGCAGTCAGGAGCTAAAGAAACAGTCTATTAATCCAGGACTGAATAGGCAACAGGAACAACCTACTTAATCTGTCTGCTCTTGGCTGTCAGATGTTGGTCAGTGGCCAAACCTCTCTAGACAGACAACAGGGCAAGCTTCCATCCCATGGTGCTTTCTTTTTAGGGTCCATGTCATGAGTTGGTAACTACTGTAGTGTATTCCTTGATGACATATTTAAAGCAATAATAGGCTGGATGGGTCATGGCACTGATTTAGAAAGGCGTCATTTCAGATTTTAAGTTGCATGAGATCTGGGACACCATTCAGTGTAACTGATTTGTTTTATGGATGAGAAAACAAAAAGCTCATAAAATGATTCACCTGGAATTGCACACTTGTTGGTACCAGAGTCAAAAGTCCCAGCACAGGCATCCAGGGGTCTCCCCATTACTCAAGGTCATACCTCTTAATTATGCCCTCCTAATTTGCCCTCCTCTTGCAAAGAACAGATCAACTGTCACCTTGTAGGTTTCCCCTCAAGCCCTATCTCAACCCCTCTTTATAACACTCCCACTCTGCAGATTAGTTGTTTACGTGTCTAACTTTGCTTGGCTTTCAGTCCAGGTCCCCACACACAGTAGGCACTTAACACAATTTTACCTACGTGAAATGGCATCAGTCATGATATATGGAAAGAAGTCAGAAATTTCGAGTGGTGGGAAATGTACACAGTGTGAAAGACTTGCCTTAAAGAGAAAATCAGAAATGTCAAGGAAAATCTGGTCCAACAGCTAAATCTCAAGGGATGGGTATAAGAGGCAACATCTTGGTAGCTATAATACAGTAAAGTGATGAGGGTTTCTAGTGCTGCGTTGTATTTCCACTTTCAGTTATTTTACGTTGCAATTCATTTTGAGCTCAACCCACTTTCATTGTCACGTTAAGTCTGTTTGAGAAAAAAATTCTCAGATAAAGATCAACCATATTTGGAACATGAAGTAATCCTATTCCTTCCTTGCTGTGACACAAACCCTAAAACAACATACAGAACGTAGAGCTTAGAGCTCTGTCCTACATAACCCCTACATAACCGTCGGCGGAGAAGGATGTGAGTGAGGCACGTGCCAGGGCTCCCTGAGGCTGTATGTGGAGGCTCTGTGGTCAGGGGACAGAGTTCAGGATGGTGGTTTAGAGCACGGGCTTGGGACAAGGCCAGAGAATGAATCTTAAGTTGCCAGTTCTAGACCAGTGACCTTGGAGAAATGTTGAATGCTTTGACAATCTGATTTCACATCTCAGAGACTTGTTCTGAAGAGAAATTAAAATCCTAGTCTCCATCTGCACACATGCAGTAAACACTCAGTGAATGGGTGCCATGCTGATGGTAGTTGTTTTTGATTATGGAAGAAAGCCCAAGTTTTGTGCTTTTTCTCCTTGCCCTGCCTACATCCCATCCTGTCGTCCTCTTGTTATCTATCTACCCTGACTAGGAGAAAATCACTCCTGGAATCAGCATGGGTGTATTGTAGTGGTGATGAGTTCCAGCTCTTCAGCCAGCCATCAGAGTTTAAACCATAATTCGAAAAGATCCATGCACCCCAATGTTCATTGCAACACTGTTTACAAAAGCCAAGACATGGAAGCAACCTAAGTGTCCATCGACAGATGAATGGATAAAGAAGATGTGGTACATATATACATCAGAATATTACTCAGCCATAAAAAAGAATGAAATAATGCCATTTACAGCAACATGGATGGACCTAGAAATTACCATACTAAGTGAAGTAAGTCAGACAGAGAAAGACAAATATCACATGATATCACTTATATGTGGAATCTAAAAAAAAAGATACAAATGAACTTATTTACAAAACAGAAAGAGACTCACAGACATAGAAAACAAACTTATGATTACCAAAGGGGAAAGGTGGGGGGGAGGGATAAATTAGGAGGTTGAGATTAACAGATATACACTACTATATATGAAATAGATAACCAACAGGTCCTACTGTGTAGCACCAGTATACAATATTGGTGCTATACACAGCAACAATATACAATATTGGTGCTATACACTATAACCAACATTTTGTAATAACTTATAAGGGAAAAGAATCTGAGAAATAATATATATATATATATATTTATATATCTGAATCACTTTGCTGTACACCTGAAACTAACACAACATTGTAAATCAACTGTATTTCAATAAAAAAATAATAAAAAAACAAAAAAGCAAACAAAACAAAATCTTGGCTTTGCCCTTTATTAGCTGTGAGACTTTGGGCCACTTATTTAACTTCTCTGTGCCTCAGTTTCCTTAATTAAAAATGAGGATGATAATAAAACCTACTTTACTGTGTTGCATATGGATCAGATTAAACAGCACATAAACTTTTTGGAACATGCTTGATTACAGTGTCAGCTAATTCTCATCTTTTAACCCTTTCAGAGTCTTCTGCCAATACGTGTTTCCCTCCCTCTCAGGACCCTGCTGTTGACCTATCCATGAGCAAAAGTTATGAAAGAAGGGAGAGAATGTGGAGGGTACAGTCCTGGACTCGTGAACTACACAGAAGCAGGGGGTCAAGGCAGAGTCAGGAATCAAATCTGGGCCAGCACTCAGGACGTGGGGTCAGGTGAAGTCCAGAAGTCAAGAGAGGATTCCAGGTAAGCATCCAAGGGGGGAGAAACAGACACACCAGTCAGAACACCTAAAAACCTTGAAACAAAGGCAAAGCTACCCAAGGAAGAAACCCTTTTAGACAAGGGCTATTTTTAGAGACTTTCCAAGGCATGGTCCAAAAAAGCAGCTCTACAGCCATGCATAAGAAATGTGGTTTATTCATTTACTTATTTATTTTTCAGTAAACATGTATTGAGTGCTTGCTATGTGCCAAGCATTGTTCTAGGCACGAAGGATTGAACAATGAGTCAAATAGACAGAACTCCTTGCTCTCATGGAATTTATATTCTATGTATATATTTATATTTATACTATAGTAATTTCTATGCAAGATACATTCACACATAGGATAAAATCTCAAGAGTAGATCCCGATTAAGAGCTCAATGCCAGGAAGAAAGCAATGGTTACGTCCATTTACCTCCCCACACCCCCACTCCATCTGGTGTATTCTGTTCCTTTTCATCCCACTCAGGACTAAATATTGGAACAGGACATCATTCTAGAGGCCATCTTGGGTCCTCTCCAATTTATAGCTAAAATAAACAATTTGCTTGCAAATGTTGGTACCTTTTTTTAAATTAATTTTTATTGGAGTGTAGTTGATTTACAATGTTGTGTTAGTTTCTGCTGTACGGCAAAGTGAATCAGTTATGCATATACATATATCCACTCTTATTTAGATTCTATTCCCATATAGGTCATTACAGAGTACTGAGTAGAGGTCCCTGTGCTATACAGTAGGTTCTTATTAGTTATCTATTTTATATATGGTAGTGTTTATCTGTCAATCCCAATCTCCCAATATATCCCTCCCCCGCCCTTTCCCCTTTGGTAACCATAAGTTTGTTTTCTACATCTGTGAGTCTCTTTCTGTTTTGTAGATAAGTTCATTTGTCCTTTTTTTTTTTTTTTTAGATTCCACATATAAGTGATATCATGTGATATTTGTCTTTCTCTGTCTGACTTACTTCACTCAGTATGATGATCTCTAGGTCCATCCATGTCGCTGCAAATGGCATTATTTCATTCTTTTTTATGGCTGAGTAATATTCCATTGTATATATGTACCACATCTTCTTGATCCTTTTAGTAACAAAATTTTATCTTCACAACTCACACCTAATCATCAATCTTTTCCCACCAGGGATGCGTTTGGACACAAGGTCTTCTGGTGTATCTTATTGATACTCTTGGCAGATTCTGAAAGATTACAAACCCAGTCAAGAAAAAGCCAGGTTGGGGAGAGTGTGCGTTTAAGACTGGGGGACAGTTAAGGAGCATGCAGACCTGTGGAGAACGGAGGTATCCCTTCTCTCAGACCTGGTCAGTTACCACCAGCCATTCCAAAGCCGCTTTCCCAAGTGGCCTGTGCCTGTGCTGAGAAGCCCAAGGCAAGTGCATCTTCCCGTGCTGACCAAGCATTTTTCTGCCCAAGTTTGGGGCTGCAGCCTCAGCATCTTGAAGTCATCACTGCCCCAGTCTGACTGCCGGCTCCCCAGAATCTCAAAATGAGCTGTTCCGGTCTCTTGTAGAGTTGGTGGGGATCTCTGTATTTTCCCAGTTACTATGTAAACACAAATAAATATTTGGATTAGGGTGAGGAACAAACCCTCCTTAAAGAGCTTGTGTATTCTAGTTAATGCTGGAAGTATCTGAGCACAGTTCAGAGTGCAACTTCACCGGCAGTAGCCGACTCTTTTCAGAAGGCGCGTTACTTCTCTTTGACTATGTGCTCCATTCCCTAACTCCTCCTTTCTCTCTCTTCTTCCTGTTCAGTTTCCCTTCTTTTAATCTTGGTTCTTTTCTCGTTACATTTTCTCTCTCCTATGCGTCCCCTCAGCACCTCTTTTTCCCTTTCCTCTTACTTTGCCTTCTCTCGCTGTAAAGCAGAGCATATTCTGGGCAGCTAAATCTGCACGGAGCTGGTTTTGATCAGCTCTAGTCCTCGAGACCATGAGTGACATGTCACAGCGTAGGCCTGTGGCCAAGACCCACTTCCAGTGCTTGCTGGAGAGATGCTGAGAGGTCCTCCTGGCCGGAGCACAGATGGTGGGTGATGGAGTCCGGATGCCGAGACTTAGGGCAGGTCAAAACAATGATCGCTCAAGTGTAAACTGTGCTAATTGCTGGGGACAAAGGGAGAGCCAGGCCCCAGTGGAGTGTGTTTCAGGGCAGAGTCCCAAAGCAGAAGGTGGCTTCTGTTGCTGACACGTTAGTAGTAGGAGTCCTGGCCTAAGCTTCCAGATCGTCTTGTTTTTAATTCTCATTTTCCTGATGTAGAGACTGAGCTGTACTATCTTACCCCAGCATACAAAGTTTGATTTTGATCATTTATAGGTCCTTTCCCAATGGGGGAGATATTTCTCTTGAAAGACATCTCATTTAAAGCATTATAGATACATAGATAGATAATGGATGGATAGATGATAGATAGAAAGAATAGATATACATACATACAGATACACACACACATATATAAATACACAAATACTGTGTGTCCTGTGTACACACAGTACACACAGTGTGTGTATATACGCAGACACACACACATTTATTTTTTGTTTGTTGGTTGGTTTGTTTTTTGGCCACGTGGCTTGTGGGATCTTAGTTCCCCAACCAGGGATTGAACCCAGGCCCTGGGCAGTGAAATCACCAAGTCCTAACCACTGGACGGCCAGGGAACGCAAGGGAATTCCCCCCCCCACACACACACATTTTGTTGTAAAATAAAACACAGAAACAGAAAACTTTACAAAACCATATCCTAGTGAATTATTATAAGGAAAACACCATCAATCCACCCAGGTGAAGAAAGAACTTTGCAGCCCCCAAGTGACCCCTCCCTGTGCTTCATTCCAGACACAGCACTGTTCTACCTCTAAAATGAATCATTATCCCATTTTACAGTTATCACGTCCTTGCATTACTTTATGGTTTTATCACTCGAGTGCATCCCCAAACGCTGTAGTTAAATCTTGCCCATTTTTAAAAACTTGCCCTTTTAAAGTTCCTTTAATCTGCAGTTTCTTCCTCCCCTCCCCTCACCCCTGTCATTTTCCTTACAATTTGTGTTGGTGAACCTGGCACGTGACCTGCAGTCTAGATTTGGCTGGACGCATACTCTTGGTGTTGTTCAACATGCTCCTTTGTCCTCTGCATTTCCTACAAATTGGCAGCTAGAATCTGAGGCTTGGCCAGACTCAGGTGTGACCCTTTTGCAAGACTATGGTGGTGGCATATTCTTTCAACACAGCGTTGTGTCTGGTTTTCAATTTTTTTTTTTTTTTGATGTTAGTAGCCATTGATGCACGATAACTAAATTCATTCATTTATTGGGGGTTGGTGACATCTTAATCTATTATTTAATTTTACATCTAATACCTCAACTCTTTGAATAAGGAAACACTTTTTCTCATCCAATATTTTGTTACTCAGTGGCACAATTCATACAGGATGGGCAGGATAAATGTTAGAATCTTACCTTTTATTTACCCAGTTTTCAAGGTAATGAATTGGTTCCTTGTCACCCTCTGAAGGTGACCAATGGTAAATATTATAAATCTGTAGATTTTAAAATGTTTGATGTGTTTCAATTCATTGCAATTTTTTTCTTTATAGAGGCTCGAAGTACCCCCCTTTAGGTACTGAGAGCTTTTTCACGTTGGTGCCTAAGTCCTTTTGACGGGACCCTAGTAGTGGGTCATAGCTGTCATGCTATCTGGTATGGTAGAATGGTCCAGGCTAACTTTGAATATTCTCTGAGAAGCCCTGTTTTGTATTTCGTTTTTCACTTTTTAATGGGAAATAGTATTTCAAGGCCACAATGTGGTCACTAGAGATGCTTATTGCTACTGGGTTTTATATGTAGATATAGATAAGTAGATATAATCTTCTATACACACATGTAATGACCTCATATGTACATATAGTATTTCCATTTCAAAACCATGACTACATGGCATTTCCTCAGCCTCTTCTAAGTTATATGTATGTGTCTCCTTCCATCCATGTTTATAATCCTGGCTCCCAAAGACACCAAGAATGATAGAATTAGAATGTCCCATAATGATTCATTTGCTCTAGCCTACATTACACAAACAACAGTCTCAACATAACAATATTAACACTATCTCCATCAATTATGATTTCTCAAAGAAGGTAAAATAATTGTATATATACTTCCCTTTATCTCTTTTGTTTTTTATGGTTATATTATATCAGCATTATCTGAATATATGTATCTATCTATGTATCTATACATCTATCTATCCTCTATCTATTATCTACCTATCTATCTATCTACCTATCTTCCTTCCGTACTATACTCATTCCTGCTTAATCCTTATTTAACCTCAGTTCTACAAGTTTATGTATTCTCAAGTACATGTATATGTAATTTAATGATCACTATTACTCCTTGTGTCTGTTTCTCTCTAGATTTTTTTTTGTTGTCTGAAGCTCATTATCCAGTAATTTCCTTAGGAAGGGCTTATGGATACAAAATTCTCTGATTCTTGATATTGCTAATGGATAGAAAACATTGAATAACCTAAATAAGTGACTTCATTTTCTTGTGGTACAAAAGTCTGAAGGTAAAATAATTTTTCATTCCAAGTAATGCATTATTTTTTACCTAGATGCTAAGATAATTTTGTAATTAAAAAAAGTTAGTGATGCTATTAGAATACATTTTTATGATTATCATTCTGCATTGATATTCTCAGGTACATTGTGTACTCTTTCAATGTCTGGTTTAAAATACTTTTTTAATTTTAAGAATATTTTCTTGATTTTAGTATTTGTTCTTTCCCTTTGCTTTGCTTTTTTTCCTCAGAAACATCTACATCAGTGTGTTGGATCTTCGTTGTGTATCTTTAATATTTGTCACTCTGTCTCAAATATTTTTAATCTCTTCATTTGTTCTGATTTAATTTCTTTTTCTGTTTTGAATTTATATTTCTTCTAAGTCATTATCTGTTGTGTTTATTCATTCTCGTGTTCCTTCTAGTTTAGTCTTCATTTCTAAACTAAACGTTTCTATTTTTTCCATTACTTTATTTTTGAGTTTTTCGAATTCTGACTTATGTTGTTTTCTCATATCTTGTCTCTTAGTTTATTTTGAAATATTAAGTTACAGATTTAATCTTTTAAAACCATGTCTTTCTGGCATCTTTCATTGTCTGTAGGGATATTTTGCTGATCCTTCTCTTTTTTTCTCATAGTAGCTTTATATTGAATTGATCTCAACACGTGCTCATATGTTGTTGATAGGTTAAGAGTTCCTGACTATCTTCCCCTCTCCCACTTTTATTTGTGCCTTATCTTTCCTTTTTTCTCTATTCTTTTGTATTTGCTTAATTTTGATTTCACCCCAAAGAGCTTGTCCTCAGTATAGAGTCCTGTTCTATAAGAAAATCCTGGGGTTAGACTTCTATATGTCTTTCAGGCCTTACAGCAGGACTCTTGTACTCACCTGCTATTGGACTGAATAAAACTGCTTCCAGTTTCAACTGTGGTTCTCAAATGTGTTCGCTGTTCTTTGCAGTGATCACATATTGGCTATTTGGGATTCTCCTGTTTTCTGGTCAGTCAAGCTCTCAGTTTTGCCCTCTGATTTTTCTTGCATGCATGCTGGTAACTCGCAGATCTGGTGGCTGTTGGTGGTTTGCCCCCGTCCACTCGCATGCTGTCAACTAGTTTTGTTGTAAATGTTGTCCATGGGTTTTGGTCTTGCTATCTACTGACTTTATCTCTTTTTTAACATATGGATTTGGAAAACCCCCAAAATACACTGTTGTTGCCACCTCCAGCTTTCAACAGCTCGACTCTTATTGTAAGCAAAGTCAGTGCATATGTGTCTCTGTGAGTGCTGTATGTGGGCTTCTTATTTTTTTTTAATTAAAATTTAATTTATACAAAATAACATGCATAGGCCTTGAGTGTTCAGTTTGATGAGTTTTCAGAATTGTATACACTCCTATGACCACCACCCAACGTTCCATCCACATGGAACAGTGGATAAGTTTCTTCACATCCCTATCTAGCTGGTCACACTGCCTACCCCCAGCTCCCACAAGAGGCAACTGCTTTGTGATTTTATAACCACAGGTGAGTTTTTACCTGTTCTTAGACTTCATGCAAATGGAACCACCATTTTGTTTCTATCCCTAGATCATCGCTGAGGATTTTTTAAGTCATAAATCAATGCTGAATTTCATCAGATGTGTTTCCCGCATGTACGAAATTGTTATATGATTTTCTCCCCTGTTCTGTTAACATCCTGAATTACATTGATTTAGTTTAAAATGTTAAGCACTGATTGCTAATATTTTGTCAAGGATTTTTCACTTATGTTTATAGAAATGTATTTTTCATGTTTTGGCTTCAGGTTTATTCTGATCTCATAAAAATGAGTTGGAAAGGGATATTTCTTTGCCTGTTTTCTAAAAGACTTTGTATAAGACTGGTATTATGTGTACTGTAGACATTTCATTAAGTTCACCATTTTGTCCTGGAGTTTATCTTGTGGGAAGATTTTAGATTATGGATTCAATTTTTTAAAATAGATATAGGGCTATTCAGAGCTTTAAATTCCTCCTAAGTTTGTTTTGGCAAATTGTGCTTTTAAATGATTTTGCCCATTCCATTTAAGTTGTCAAATTTATTAGCATAAAATTATTTGTAAATATGCCCTATTGTCCTTTAAATATCTGTAGGATATTCAATGTTGATCATATTTCATTCATGATACCGATAGTTTGGTATTATTTTTTCTTTTAATGTTTAGTATAATTTAACAGTAAAGATAATTAGGCATAAAGCATCCTTTGTGGGAGAGTTTTAACTGTAAACTCAATTTCTTTAATAAATATAAAACTTTTTGTTTATGGATTTCTTGAGTTAGCTTTGATAGTTTCTGTCTTTGAAGAATCTGTCTAATTCATCTAAATTGTTAAATTGATCACTGTAATGCTTTTCATAATATTCCTTTATTTTCCTTCTAATGTCTATAGAATCTGTTGTGACGTCTCTTCTTTCATGCTTGATATTGGTAATTCATGCCTTCTCTCTTTCTTTTATTTTTCCTGATTTGTCTGGCTAGAGTTTTATCAATTTTATTAATATTTTCAAATAACTAGGTTTGGTTTCATTTATTTTCTCTGGTATTTTTCTGCTTTCTATTTTATTGATTCTGCTCTTGATTACTTATTTCCATCTTTACTCTGTTTTAATTTTATCTTCTTTTTCACTCTCTGTACATGGAAGTTTTAATCACTTATTTGAGACTTCTTTTCCTTTTAAAAATAAGGAATTAGTGCAATAACTAATTAGGGCAATAAACATTTCTCTAAACAGTGCTTTACTTACATCTCACATATTTTGATATGTTGTGTTTTTGTTTTTATTTAGTTCAAAAATTTTTTGGCTCATGGGCTATTTAGAAGTGTGTTGTTTAATTTAGAAATATTTGGAGATTGTCCATATTTGGTATATTATTAATTTCTGGTTTAAGTCTGTTTTGGTTGGAGAATATACTTTGTATTATTTCAATTGACTTAAATTTATTCTGATTTTAGTTTATTATGACAATATTGCTCTATCTTGGTGAATGTTCCTTGTGCACTTGAAAAGAACCTGTTTTTGGGTGATATACTCCATAAATGTCAATTAGTTCAAGTTGGTTTGTATTGTTATTCAAGTCTTCTGTATCCTTACTGATTTTCTGTCTATTCTTTCTATCAATACTGAGGGAAGAGTGTTAAAATTTCCAACTATAATTGTAGATAATATTATTGTCTACTTCTCCCTTTAGCTCTATCAGTTTTTACTTCATGTGTTTGGAAGATCTTGTTATTAGGTGTATATACATTTAGAACCGTTATGTCCTCTTGATGAATTGACCCTTTATCATTATTAAAGATCTCTCTTTATCCTTGATAATATTTCTGTGTCTCAATTCTATTTTGTCTGATATTGATACAGTCATTTCAGCTCTCGTTTGACTGGTGTTTACATGGTGTATCTTTTCTCATCTTTTTCCATTTAATCTATCTTTGTCTTTATATATAAACCTACTGTATATTTAAAGTAGGTTTCTTATAATCAATGTATGGTTGTGTACTGTTTTTTATCCACTCTGATAATCTCTGCCTTTTAATTAGAGCATTTAGTCTATTTACATTTCATGTGTGTGGGTTTAAGTCTACCGTTTTGGAATTTGTTTTGTATTTGTCCCATCTGAATTTTATTGGCTTTCCTGTTCTCCTGACTTCTTTTGTGTGAATTGATTATTTTGAATATCCTCTTTTATTTCATTGATCAACCTCTTACCTATAACTCTTTGTGTTATTTTTACTAGCCACTCTAGACACTACAGTATGCATCTTTAGCTTATTACAGTATACATTCAAGTAATATTATACTACTTTATAAGCAATGAAAAAATCTTACAATCATGTAATTCCATTTACCTCCTTTCCTGCCTTTTGTTATTTTATCATACTTATTTAAGTCAATACTAATTTATTACGACATTTATTTAACTTCTACATATACTATAAACCCCCAAATGCATTGTTATTTATTTTTTAAAATAAATATATACCATATAAACATATAGCATATATCAAAAGTCTGCAATCTAGGCAGTAGGTAGTTAGTGAATGGTGAGATGTAGCCATCTCCACTCCTGGGTGAAATACAGTAGAGAGACTCAAGTGGGGTGATACTCAGATGTCCCTTGCAACCACTGCTGGCAGTGGCATTAGAGGGAGCCTGACAACAACCAAATAAGACCCAGCCCCCAATTTGTGACTCATAAATGCTTTTGCTTCCTGGGAAGGAATTGCCAAACACAAGACATGGCTGCAGTCTACACAGCAGTTAAGTTACAAGGGCGATGAACAGGATGGCAAGTGGTGCACAGGTAAAAAGATGAGTAGTGATGGACTGGGTTTGAGTACTGCATATGCCACTTACTAGCTGTGGTGTCTTCAGTAATTTATCTAACCTTTTCCATTCTGTTTCCTCCACTGTAAAATGAGAATAATGTTAGATACCTCACTGGGCTCTGGGAATATTCATGAAAATAACAAGTGTGAAAGTTCCTGGTTCGTTACAGACACCCCTTCATCATTTCCTTCTCTTCCTCTGAAATTACGGTCCTTGATTTTTGGCTTTGATCAGCCCTAGCTGACTGTGGGTTTCTGCATCTGATATTACCGTCGTCATTGTCATCATCATCTGTCATTGTTTTTACTGTGGTTGTTATTGTAGACTTTGTAGTACTAGAATGGAAAAGACAATGAATGGACTACCACAAACTCTCTGGTGATGTTGACAAACAGCTTTCCTCACAACTTAAGGAATGACTCTGATATGTGTTACAACAAATTAATTTTGGAAAAATATGCAACAAATTAAAGCCTGTTTGTAAGCTTGTGGTTGTTGAAGCAAGGTTCCCAGTCCACGCACATGCCTGTGATGTACAGCATTTCTCTGCTCCCATAGCAGTGTTAATGGCCTGGGGTCTCTTCTAGAGGAGGGAGCAGCTCAGGCGGCATCCTCTCAGAGCCACTGCCAAAGCACCTAAATGGAAAATCACATTACATGATTGCCTCGGTGATGGCAAGAAAGTTAGCATTCCCATCAGTCTGCATGTGCGTGGCTTGTTATGGTTGATGAATCAGATGAAAAACATGGAAGGAGAACAAAGCACAGTCATTCTGCATAAAGGCCATTCTTCAAGCTCAGTCATTTGTCAGCCCCTGGTTTTTGAAGACAGACAGAGCCTTCTAAACACGTGTCCAGCTACATTTGTACAGAGAAAAAAGCTGGCGTGTTGACAAGTTCATCACTGATTTTGAGCCAATCACTGAATCAGTATCACTTCACCACTGGGTCTCCTCTACCACTTTTTCCAGTTTCAATCCCAGGAAGAAATTAAGGAAGAGGAAAGAAACATTTATATAATTTCTATCATGTGTGCTCCTTTGCAAGGTTTTTTTAAAAGGGGGTATGTGCTGAAATACAGTAATGGACAATTTTAAATGTAGCAAGTTTATAACAACACATATCAAATTTGCCCTTTTGGTGTAGTTAAGACGATTGAGATCCCAGATCCAGTCACGACTTCTTTTATGAGTGCTTAGTTCTGTGCCGCGTTTAATCTGTTTCCGCGTCTCATATTAGTGTATATTAGGGCTGGTCAATGTGGTTGTCTTCTTGTTCAAAGCTACTTTCCTAAATGCAAGGAGCTCTCAGCACCTCTCTTGTTCTGCATATCCTAGTGTTAGACTTTCGCATACGCAAGCCTTCAACAGCTATATGCAGGTAGTTTTGGCTATTTTTGTTCCTAATTGCTAACACACAAATCCACACAAAAACTTGAAAATCTTCAACTAAAGACATATGTCTCCTTTTGCCATCTGGGAATGCTTTCTTTTTCCCTCCACCTGGTAGAAAAGAGTTGGATGAACTAACTTCCTCTACTTTAATTGAACTCTGAGCAAATCCTCAAAGTCTCTCTACACAAAGGCTTTTACTTCCTACAAACAAACTAGTTGATTTCTATTTTACATTACTCTTTGTCAACCTCCAACCCAATCCCAGCCCTAAGGCAATATGTTAAAACTGCATCCATGCAGCCTTACTATGGTTTTTTGATTCTCATTATTACATGAATGTGCTTTGTGTGTACATACGTTATCTCATTTATCCTCACCACACCCTTACAAGACAGTTTTTAGCAGCTTTGTGCGATAGATAAGAAAGCCGATGCTCAGAGAGATTGAGTAGCTTGTCTAAATCCACACGGCCAGGAAGTGGCAGAACTGGGCCCCCAATTTAGGGTAATCTTAACCTAAAGTCGTGCTCTTTCTGTTGACCCTGGGACCTTTAGTTGTGGTCACCATAAGCTTGGTGACTACTGTATACTCAGATCAGGTAAGGATTGTAAGGCCATTTCTGAGCAGCATATCAGAGCCATGTCCCATAAGAGTCCCAGAGAGTTTTCAGGGGTTTCCTGACTTTTCCAATAGCTATGCATCTTTATCCTGCTGAGGGCTGACTGCAACATGGATTTCAGGAGCAGCTCAGCACAAATAACCCTGCAAGGGCTCATAATCATAAATGTCTCATTATAGGCTTCATTTTTAGACTATATTCCAATACTCACGCACTGTCGGCTCTAGAATAGAACCTAGTGATCAGGTTGAGACAAGCCCCTTGTCTGACAGACTGAAAAGTTAAAGCCAGAGAGAACCAGCCCACGGCACCACCCAGAGAGCGGCAGCCTCTGTCCTTGCAAGGGGGTGTTGGGAATGGGAAGATGCATCATCATAGTTCTCGCAACTTGAGACTGAGCATCAGAAGCCAGTCCTGCGCGGAGGAAAGCTTGCGGCTGCTAATAGGAATCTATGATGATGCTTCACCGGGGATTTAGGCACGAGCCTTGGACACAGATACTTTGTGTTTGGAATTCACCATGGAGAAGGTGCTTCGTCTATACCGTATAGTGTCATTGTATAGGGATTTATGATTATTATCATAAGGTAATCATTAATATATATTTTAGCAATTGACTGAGCTCAACACAAAACAATAATGCACAGCCTCCTTCTGTCTGTTACGTACTTACCTAGCTGAGTCCTTCTCTGGGCGTTGTCCTCAGCCCAGCGGAGCAATTCCTAGAGCCACCTTGTGCAAGATCACACCTGCTTCTTAGGGGTGGCCTGTGTCTCATGACTGATTGCTGTAGGGGCACAGAGGCTTGGCCTCCTTGCCTCCATCAGGACATCCCTGGATGCCCATCTCAACTGCAGAGCACCCTGCAGGTTTGGCTGGTGCCTCTGTGGCCACTGCATTGTTGTTCAACTCCTCCCTCTGACCAATCCTGCTGCACATGAACTCCTCCTGCACATGAATCTCTATCTCAGAGAGTGTTTTATGGAGAACTTGGCCTAAGATGTCATCTAAGGGGGCTCTCTGATCCATGAATACTTTAGCTCTATGGGACACCTTTACCTCTAGCCACCTTCCCTTCTCCCACCCCTTCCTCCTTCCCATCAATACTCCTCTCACTGCCCAGCCCATCTTAGGAGTCACTTTCATGTCCTAACAATTGTTGGGAATTTTCTGACCTCAGTCAGCCAGGTCTTACTTTCCAGTCTCCCTCTGGTGCCTTTCTCAAAAAATGTTTTCTGTTTGTATGATTCAAAATGTCTCTTGGCAGGAGTCAGACTGGTCTATACAAATACTGCTTACTGATGTACATAATGTCCTGGAATCCAACCTGCCTTCCTGAGCTGGGCTGTCTCCTTCTGGATGTCTTCCACACCTTGTAAACAGAGCTGAACGCGGAGAGCTTGGAGGCGGGAATGGAAGGAAGAGCATGCTCCCCTTTCCACCTTGACGTGGGTCTCTCCCGCCAAGCCTTTCACGGCAGGCTGCCCCTCCTGCACCTGGTCCGTAGCCTCTCCCGAGGGCAGGAGAAAATACAGAAGCATATTAAGCGTATGCTGGTTGGGCCAGATTCCTGGAGGCCACAATATCAAAGGTGGACTTTTTACATACGGCCAACTGCATTGCTTCATCCCTCTTCTCGGAATTTTGGCAAATGACCACCTTTCTCCAGGAAGCCTTCTTGCCTCAACCCTACCCATTTTGCAAACCATTGACACAGTTTCTGACTCAGTAAAGTTACCTTTACTTTATTCTCTCCTCTCCTTCAACTCCTCTCCCTACCTGAATATACAGTATCATAATTAACTGTGGGTGATCAGCCGTTATGGGTACAATTTGGATATGCCTTGGAAGGACTCTAGGCTACCAAGCAGCACACTGATGGCATGGGATTTTTAAAGCTGCCCATCCAGCTATCCCCAAGGCTCCACCTTAAAATTTTCATTCTACTTTCATTCTAAGGCCTTTCTCATAACTTACCCACAGTTCTTTCTTTCTGACACTCCTTGTACTGTGTGTGAATCTGTCTTCCCAGCTAGCCTGGATGTCTCTTGGAGGGCAGGAGCCACATTAATCATCTTTGCTCCTTCCCACCCACCACTTCTGATGTGCACATATTTGGTATTTATTAAATACAAGTTAAGTAAAAACACTTAATGCACTAGTAGGCAAAAATTAGAGTTTATGATTCTCAAGAAAAATTTCTTCCTAACCAGCATCACCAAGCATTCAGTGTCCTTCACTAAGTGGCACTGTCCTGGGTCTGATGGTGAGCACTGGGGTGTGACAGAAGGTGGCGGCTGCCAGAGCACGGTCCCTGCTCCCCAACCCGTGAGAGCAGTATCCTGCCCCCTCGTGATCACAGAGAGCTTGAGCATTTATCTTCTACAGACTTCAGTTTCCTTATCAATAAAGTATTGGTATCCCCTCCTGCCACATCACATTTTCTTTCCAGTGACTCTTAACGATTTTCTAGACTCTCAGATGAATTAATCATAATAGAATCATTGGCATCCACCCTACCCAGCCTGGTGGTGGCCACATAAGTCTCTTCTCTGAGCATGAGACAAGATGTGAGGTAATTATCCACACAAGAGCAATTTGGCCTTAGTGCAAAATGTTCATCTTTTCAGATGCTGAAGCAAAATACACTCTTCATAACACTCAGTGGCCTTTTGATTGCAGCTTTCTGTCTGAGCTTTCTACATGGGTATTAGTATATCCAACCCACGCCTCATCTACTCTGGAATTTATTAGGAGGTGGGAGGGAGGTGGGTGGAGGGACAGGTAAGCCTGCACACGTCCTTAAAGGTCTTTGTCAGGATCTTAGTTTGCACACATGTGTGCTACTTTCTGCCGCTAACTAATCTGTAAAGTTCTTGTGGAAACTGATTACCGTCTCTGACTTTGGAACTCCATCTTGTATCCTGTCCCCAAATCGACCTTACTGCTTTGTCAAAAGGCTTTCCATTAGAAGAAACAAAATGTCTTACCTGAGATCATATAAAAAGAATGAATCAGTGGACCATAAGAACACATAAGAAGTGCTGTTGAAATGATTAATTATGAATAACAATACACGGTAAAATAGAAAGAATGATGCCAATCTGTGTGGAGGAGGGTGCAGCAAAGCACAGTGTTTTTCAGATCAAAATATGAATTTGCATTGAACCTGCATATTTTTGGTATGGTGGTTTTTTACTAAAGTGAATTCAAGATTAAATTTAAAAATTTATTAGAACCATTCTTGGTAATTTTCTGTCTATTTTTTATAGATGCTCTTTTTATTACTCTGCTTGGCTGCCATACAAAATACTACAGTGGCTTAAAGAACAGAAATTTATTTTCTCACAGTTGTGGAGCCTGCAACTCAAGATCAAGGTGGCAGCAGTGTTGGTTCCTGGCGAGACTTCTCTCTTTAGCTTTCAGACATCCACATTCTCTGTGTCCTCCCATGGTCTTTCCTCTGTGTGTGCTCACTCCTGGTATCTCTTCCTCTTCTTATGAGGACACCAGTCTTATTGGATTAGGGCCTCATCCTTATGACCAAATTTAACCTTAATTGCCTCCTTAAAGGCCCTACCTCCAAATAAAGTCACATAGTTGGTTAGGGCTTCAACCTATGAATTTTGGGAAACACAATTCAGTCCATAATACTCTTCAAATCTAGTGTTTTGAATAAAATAGGCATGGAAATGAAAGGCTTCCTTTTAAAGCCACCTAGATTCAATCCACCATTACTCATGCCAGAAATAGGAAGCTCAGAGGATTCAAGAAGCCATTTATGTTCAGCATTAGCATGTATTTTTATTTTCCCCCTATTTTGCACCAGGTTGAATTTTGAGATTAACTCTCTGGTTTGGTTTCCAAAGGTTGTTTGCAATGCTATGCTATAAAAATGTTTGTACACATATCTCTCTGTATGTCCACTTGAGTAAAGTTGTAAGGTGTAAAATTGCTAGGTACATTCACACTTGACCAAACCCTGTACATTTTACATTCAAATGGCTACACTGGCTTACATGCCTACCTGCAAAGTGTGTGGGTTTCCATTTTCCCAGTATTTGATGTTACCCCGATACTTGATCTGTTTTCCTATTTTTGCCCATTTCATCGGTATAAAATAGTATCTCAAATTATTATTTGATTTCACATTTTCCTGATTCGTAATCAAGTTGAACACCTGCTCATAGGTACGTTATCTTGTCAGCTTTTACCTTCTATAAACTGTCTCTATATTTTCTTGACCCATTTTCACTTGGGTTTCCTGACGTTTTCTTGCAGATTTACATAACTTTCTTCCATATTCTGCATTACAATCAGTCTTGTGCTTTAAAACGTACCTTCCCTGTCTGGCAACTGTCAAATTTGTGTAGAGAGTCTTTCTTAGAACAAAATATTTCCTCCTTACATGGTCTAATCCAAAGTGTTTCCCCTTATGCTATAGGTGTTTGCGTCTTGCTTAACAAATGTCCGTTCAGTTAAAGAACACAGAGCTAACCTCCACAGCTTCTTCTAATAGTTTTGCAGGTTTGCCTTTCATGTGTAGACCTTTAATCTACTTGGAATTTATTTTTGCAAGTAGTTGGAATTTGAGTTCTAATTTTACTTGTCTCTATGTTTTTCAATTTCCCCATCACAATCTATTAAATAATTGATCCTTTCATTATTGATTTGTGAGGACTCGCCCATGATAAACCAAGTTCCCTTGTATATGTGGGTTCTGTTTCTGAATCTTCCATTCTGTTTAACTGGCATATCTCTCTGTCCTAGCACAATATCATGCTGGTTTTAATTCGTTTATCTTTGCAGCATGTTATAATATCTGAGAAGTAAAGAGAGTCTTCTCTTTTTGTTCTTTTTCAAATATATATAGACCTTTATTATTCCATATACATTTTAGTGTTATTTTATCTTTTTCTCCAGGATTTACATTGAAATTATTTAAACTTTATATATGATGTGGGGGAGAATTGGAATTTTTATATTTTTTTTCACTCATGGCCATGGTATAGGTCTCTATTTACTTATTTTTTTTAATGTCCTATTGGCTATTTTATCATTTCTTTCCATGTAAGTCTCATGCATTTTCATTCATTTCTAGTTACATTAGAGATTTAGAGCTTTTAATTCCTATTTTAAATGGTATTTTAATCTGTGGAGTCTTCGTGAGTGTATTGTCTTATTATAAATGCTACTTACTTTCAAAGACATTTTCTGGTTGGTTACTGCTGTTACAGTAGTTTGTTGACTTTCTTGGGCTATGTAAATTATCATTTTATATTTTATGATTTTCTCTTTCCAACTCTTATGCCTCTTATTTCTTTTTCTTGTCACTTATTCTTTGGCTAGAGCTGTCCGTAGTCTGTTGAATGAAGGGTGGAAATAGTAGCAAATACCTTTATTATTTTCCTAACTTAGCTCTAACAAGTAAAAAGAACAAGTCCAAAATGCTTAAAGGAGATTTGAGAGGTTTGATGGAAAAGTGATTACGTTATCACCAGTGAGATTAAATTATGGGTAGATACTGTGGCTCATCTACTGTTGTTAGGGATGTTATCAAGGGTTAAAAAGTGCTACATACAGACTAGAAGTCAACAGTTTCACCTTGATTTTAGCAGAAGCATCAAAAAAGGATTGAATCAACAAGTTGCTGACTATGAAAATTGGTATCAATTCAGTGCTAGGTCCTAAAATCTTCTGTGTCCCACATTTTGGTAACCTTTCTAAGAAAACATGTATTGTTTAAGAGTGTTTTGAGCAAATAAGTGATATAATCAAAGTGATAAATGCTGGTGGTCACTAAGGCTTGTGGATCGCTGAAGACTATTAAATTCCATCCCATCATCTCTGTGCACGTGGCCAAACATCCCTGACCTTGATTACAGGACAAGCCTCTGGACTCGCCTGTCTCCACGTTCTTCTCCTCAATTACATCCTCCATCCTGTCACCAGAGTCACGGGCCGAGAGCAATCTGACACACCCTGACACCTGTGAGACATCGTGTCTGAAAAGTCTAAGCAACCTAACCCCTCAGAAAGAGACCTGCTGCTGAGAAAACAGTATCTTCTGGAGTTAAACTAGCCTCCCGTCCCCGTCCCCTGCATTTCATTGGCACCTCCTCATTTCCATGACCATGTTGCCACCTCTGGTTCCTGAATTTCTCTCCTCTCCTGGGCTCCAAGTCAGGAGTCTCCTGAAAGGGCCCTGGCATCTTACTTCACTTTGAGGCTCGTGTCACTTACTCTGTGATAGGATTTGCCATTCACCTTCATCTGCCTTCCAGACCTGAAGGTCTGATGGTCCACTTCTGGTCTCCCTGGTGCTCACGGCTAACCCACCGTACTGTCCTCTGGTGAGAACCCCCTGACACCCCATTGGTTATAAGAGAAAGTCCAGCTCCTCAATACAACAGGCAAGGCCACAGTCCACACCCCACTGCCACCCAATCAGCTGCTGTTCCTCCTGTCTGCCACGTACTTCCGCGCTTCCTCTCTCTCTCGACTACCACTTTCCTCGTCTTTATTTTCTGAACCCCTATGTATCTTAAAGAACCAGTTTAAATGCCAGCCCTTCTGAAGTTTGTCCCCTTCACCTCTGTAGTTAGAACTTGCTTCTCTTAGGCTCTAACAGCAGGGTGTTTACGTTTGTATGATTGTCTTGCGTTACTTTTTGGCTATTACTAGCTTTCAAGTCTGTCTGTTCAACTAGTACATGTACACCTTAATTTTCCGCTTTCCAGAAGTCAGCTTAGCGACAGGGACTTAATATAGACTAAAAAGAGTTTGTATAACATAAACAATATTTGGAAGGTTGATTGGTGGTCACAAGCAGGATGGCTCAAGATGGAGAGAGTGAACAGAGAGGACCCAGAGGCAACTGCTATGCCCTCATCATGACTGAGGGGGACGGGGACTGGGGTGAGGATGGAAGGAGTGGATGTGAGGTCCCAGGATTGAGTGACTAAAGATGATGATGGTGCATGGGAGCAGTGAGGGAGGAGAAGCATCTACAATGCTCTGGAATTCTGAGTGCGGGTGCTTAGGGGGATGGTGGTCTCTTAACAGAAACAATGAAAGAAGGAGGAGGTGACCTTGAGGGAAAGCCATCTTGGGTTTGATGTCATCCAGTTGCATAGTCCCTGAAATGTGGGTCCAGTGCTGGGAACAGAGATAGAACACAGACTGGGGAGACGCGATCATTGACGATGTGGTGAGAGATTGGAGATATTACTATGGGCAAGAGGACAGAGAGCAGAGAAGACATCCTCTGGGGGAAATGCTCTGCTGGGGATGCAAAAGAAGCAAATAAGGACACAGAGGATGAGGAGGAGAAAGGGCCAGAAAGTAGGTATGGACCAGGAGAGTGTCTTGGGGGAGAAGCCAAGAGGGAAGAATTCCAAAGAGTAAAAGGTTAGCGGTATCAAGTTCTATGAAGAAGAGGCCAAGGGAGGACCTTGGTGACCTTCAAGAGAGCCCTTTCTGAGCAGAGGAGGGGGCGGGGGCACTGCCGGATGTGAGAGAGAAGGTGGGCGGGAGGAAGCGGAGGGGGCAGGTGCAGCCAGTTCTCCAGGGGATTTGGCAGCTCGGGGAGCAGAGGCTGGGGAAGGGCTGGGATGTGTGTTTGCCACCCCGCATACAGAGCACTGCCAAGTCAGTGAGTCTAGCTCCAAACTGTGACCCACTGCCCCCTCTTCTTCTCTGTTCCCGCAGCCATCCCGTCCGGCCTGCTTTTGAGAACCTGCAGGCTTTTCTGTTTCCATTTCTCCATTGCTTCCTCCACGCTGGGGGATAAGTCTTCTTAAAGCATTTTTCTGGTCCTATTTCTCCTAGGATCAAAGATGAAATGAAGCCCAGTGCTTCATCCAACTATACCAGAGTCTCCAGGCTTGGGCCTCAGCCTCCTTACAGAATTCTCTCCCCTGCTGCCCCTGTAGTCCCAACCTACACCTCAACCCCTGTGGGCCCCTCCCCCCACTGCCTGAGCCTCCCACCCCTGCCCTCCCCCACCCTGCACCAGAGAAGACGTACCAGCTCCCCACCTCTATCGCCTCCATTCTGGTCCAACCTCCTCCAAACTCACTCTCTTCTTTCTTTTATTCGCACATGTTTCCTTTTTTCTCTGCTTGAGCTGGAAACTGATCTTCCAGAATTGTCTTCCTTCAAAAGATGTCATCTTTATTTCTTTTTCAGAACAGGCATTTCTGTTTTGTGTTTGGGCATGATGTGGGAAAAGCTGAGGGACCTGCGTCTTTTAGCCAGAGGGTTAAGTCAGTATTTGTCCTGTGTGCAAGCCAGGGCTGGCCCCCAAGACCATTTGTAAATGCCCTCTCCACCAGGGAGACCACCTGATTTCCCAAATGTCATCGTGCTTTAAAACACTGAGTTTATACATGTATGTATAAACATATATATGAGTTTATATCTACACACACACTGTACACAAACACACACACACACAGTCTTCCTATTGCTCTTTGAGGGTGGGCCTCTGTTTTACCTATTTTGTATCCTCATAAGCCTACTACAGGCCTACATCCCAAGGACTTAATAAACGTGAATTAAATTGCAGGGAAAAATCATCCTCCGATCACTGAATTAATTGGCCGAGAGGATGTAGAAATGGCGAGCTCATGGGGAGATGGAGTTTTCCGTTGCCCAGACAGAACGGCTCCATAGTGGGTGGTGGGCACTCCCTCCTGTGAAATCAGACAGACACCCTATTGTCTGGGCTCTCCAGCACCCCTGGGGGCAAAGGGCGGCTGTCATGCCACACAGGTTGGCACCTGGTGATGTTTAATTCAACACCTGTATCACAGACTGTCTTGCATTGTTCTCCACTCTTTCCCGTGGGGCTGTGTTTTCACTCCAACAAGATTCAACAACAACAAACACTGACTGTGTATCTACTTACTTACTGTGTGCCAGGAGCTTTCACATAGTTTTCATATTGAAAACTCACAGGAGCCTTGCATGGTAGGTATTATTATTGTTATCGTAGTTTTTCCAGGGGAGAAACTGAGTTTCACAGACTTGCCGACGGTCGTGAGACTAACATGTGTCTAAGTCAGAATCTGGACCAAGATAAACCAACCTCCTGTGTCCTTTTTCACTCGTTGAGGTCAGGACAGGGCTTGACCTCCTCTCTCCCACCAGGGGCCAGCCCTTCCGCCCATCCCCGCAGCATCCTTGGTCCAAAGCTCACTACGCACCCTCCGCCCTAATTGATGGGGAAGTGCCTTCTCGGCTGCTGTGCTCAGAGGAGGGAAGACGCCCCGCTGTCATTCTGCGCATGCGCAGTGCTGGGCTCCGGCCCTGCAGGTGTGAGGGCAGAGCTATAAATACCTGCCGCATTGTCCCCCATCAGGGCCAAACAACATCAGGGCGCCTTCCCTAGGGGAGCTGATGAATAAATGAGAGATGTCGCCCAAACAAAGACAGCCTTGCCTCGGGCTGCGTCTGGTGATTCCAGCTGAATTGTTAAGGCGTGTGAATCCATTTCGTGAGCTTTATGATGAAGGTACTGGAGCTCATGACCATCTCCGCTGGGCACACAGTGCCCCAGAGCAGGCCAGGGCGGGAGGGAAGGTGCGGGCCCCAAACACAGCTACTTTCATGTAGCGCACCCATCCCCACGCCCCTGCCCACACCCGGTGCTAGGTGACGGTGAAAACCCAGCCAGCTTGGCTCTCCTTCCTTCCCCTCTAAACTTCACGTATCACCCTTGCAACAGTCTATGCAGCAGGATCTTCTGTTAGAAGCCTAGGGACTTCCCGGGCGGTCCAGTGCTTAGGACTCCTTGCTTCCACTGCAGGGAGCGTGTGTTCCATTCCTGGTCGGGGAGCTAAGGGCCCACAAGCCCTGCAGCGCAGACAAAAAAAAAAAAAAGCCTAAAAGCCCCTCATGTTTGAACAGAAATTCATAGTTTACAAAGAACTTGTGAGCCATGTAAGGAGGCAGCGTCAAGAGGGCACGTATTATGAACCTCACTTTCTCTAGCAGTGAATCAAGACTCAGAGAGGAGAGGTGCTCTGCCTAAGGACACACAGCAAGTAAGAGGCAGAGCCGGGACACAACTGCAGGTCTCCTGGCTACAGTTGCAGGGCCTGAAACTGACTAGGCCCAGGGAGAAACAATCTTCTTAATGTTGATTTACAAACTTTATAGAAAGGATTTTAGAAAAAGATCTCTTGGCAGGCATCTTGATGCCTCCAGTGAAACTGCCAAGGGCCTCGGTAACGTCTGAATAGCTTAGAACAGAGGAATAACTACCATCCCAGCCACACCTGAAGTTCTGGGAGCTGTTGAAAAAAGATGGGTCTCCCGTAGCTTTGCAGAAGACTGTATCACAAAGCCAAATTTGGAACCTCTCGGCACACATTTGGTGGAATATCAATACCCCTGTTTTTCATATATAAATAAAAGTAACAGAATCAATAGTAAGTCATCTTCAAAGCTATTTTTGAAATACTAATTTGCAGCCGGGAAGCGCTTATCATGTACTAAGGTAGGCAGGCTGGCTTGGCTACTACCTTTAGCGAGATTCCAATTTTAGAGTCTTAAGGAAATTCCTGATCCTCAGGAAAGCACTCTCTCCCGAGGACAAGCATTATGCCGTCTTGTACCTTGTTCCTTCCAATTTGCCACCAGGTGACAAGGGAAGGGTTTTGAGATCCACAGCCAGGGCAGGACCTGGCCTCTGTTGGCACCTGTGTGAGCTCAACCTGCTTCCTGCCCATGTCAGAAATCTATGTAAGTCACAGAGCCTCCAGCTTGCCCTCATCTGTCTCAGGCCTCCCAGACCTGGAGGCCGGTCAAGCAGGCAGGTCAAGAAAGCAGAGTGGGGTCTGTGCATTTAGGGTTGGGAGGCCCCGTTTAATGACACCTGCGCACATGTGGGCATTGTTTCCCCTTCAGTCTCTCCTCTCCCTAGGGTAGAAAAAAGTCTTTTTTCATTCAGTCATTCATTCATTCCACATTCATTCATTCATCCTATTTTTTGAGTGCCTACAAAGTACCAAGAACCGTTCTACACGCTGGGATTGCAACAGTGAATCAAATAGACAAAAACTTCTCCCCCTGTGACACTGACATTCTACTGGGAGAGCCTTTCATGGAGTACTTCTTGTCTACATACCAAGTAAGACAGATAATGAAAGGTACAGTACGTTATATCATGCTAAGTGCTAAATGGTATGGAGACCCAGCTGCTCAGGGAGGCTGGGGCCTTCAGAGAGGAGGCTTGGCCTTACCAAGAGGGTAGCCTTTGAGTAAAAACTTGAAGGAGTGGGGAGTGACCTCTGTAGCTACCTGGGGCAAGAACATTGGAGGCAGAGGGGACAGCTGGAGCCAAGTCCCAAGTGGAAAGTGTCCTGGTATGTTTGAAGAATGGTCAGGAGGTTGGCGGGGCAGAGTGGATGGGAGCAAAAGAAGTAGATGGGATGTGGGGTCTTGGGGGACGCAGACTCTCATGGGCTCTAGGGACCGCTGTAAGGACCTGGCTTTCCCTCTAGAGAAACCAGGCATCATGGGAGGTGGCCTCCTGACCAGATGTCTGTGTTCACAGTGTCACTTTGGGGGCAGCGTTGGCAATGGGCTGTTGGGAGCAATGGTAGAAGCATGGAGAGAAGACAGAAACTTTTTCAGGACTTCCAGAGGTGAGGGTGGCTTGGATCAGGTTGGTGGTAGTGGCAGAGGTGAGGCATGTCACGATCTGGGTCTGTTTGGAAGGTGGAGCCAATGGGATTGGATGCAGAGACTGTGAGAGAGAGAGAGAGGGGTCAAGGTCATAACATGGTTTTTATCCTGAGCACCGGAAGAAAGGAATTGCCATCCCGGAGTAAGGAAGACCATGAGTAGACCAGCTGGGGAGGCAGAATGGAAGCTCCATCTTGGACTTGACTTCTGAGAGGCAGAATGGGAATAACACGACACCTTTCCCAGGGTTGTTGTTCTTGCATCCTTACCCTGGGTCCCGGGTTTGAATTCTGACTTTCTTGTGAATTCTTGCACAAGTTCCTTAAAGTTTTGGTGCCTCGGCGTCCACATTTTAAAAGGGAGGTTATAGTAATACATACCTCCTAGGGCTGTGAAACAGCAACGTGAATAGAAATATTTCAATTAGAGTCTGACACATGGTAGGTTCTCGAAAACTTTAGCTGTTATAATTGTGTAAGGAATACCTAAAAGTGCTTCAAAATGCTATAGCACTTTAAACATATGGCATCATGTTTTTACATTTGCCTTGAATTTATGACGTTCCCAAGCCCATCCTCGAATCCTCACGTCAGAGTCATCTGCTTTCTAAGCTGTTACACAGAAGTGCTGAGATAGACCCAAAATATTAAGCTTTTTTTTTTAACATCTTTATTGGAGTGTAATTCTTTACAATGGAGTGTTAGATTCTGCTTTATAACAAAGTGAATCAGCTATACATGTACATATATTCCCATATCCCCTCCCTCTTGCGTCTCCCTCCCACCCTCCCTATCCCACCCCTCTAGGTGGTCACAAAGCACCGAGCTGATCTTCCTGTGCTATGCGGCTGCTTCCCACTAGCTATCTATTTTACATTTGGTAGTGTATATATGTCCATGCCACTCTCTCACTTCGTCCCAGCTTACCCTTCCCCCTCCCCGTGTCCTCAAGTCCATTCTCTACGTCTGCATCTTTATTCCTGTCCAGCCCCTTGGTTCTTCATAACCAACTTTTTTTTTTTAGATTCCATATATATGTGTTAGCATACGGTATTTGTTTTTCTCTTTCCCACTTACTCCACTCTGTATGACAGACTCTAGGTCCATCCACCTCACTACAAATAACTCAGTTTCATTTCTTTTTATCGCTGAGTAATATTCCATTGTATATATGTGCCACATCTTCTTTATCCATTCATCTGTTGATGGACACTTAGGTTGCTTCCATGTCCTGGCTATTGTAAATAGAGCAATGAACATTTTGGTACATGACTCTTTTTGAATTACGGTTTTCTCAGGGTATATGCCCAGTAGTGGGATTGCTGGGTCGTATGGCAGTTCTATTTTTAGTTTTTTAAAGAACCTCCATACTGTTCTCCATAGTGGCTATATCAATTTACATTCCCACCAACAGTGCAAGGGGGTTCCCTTTTCTCCACACCCTCTCCAGCATTTATTGTTGGTAGATTTTTTGATGATGGCCATTCTGACTGGTGTGAGGTGATACCTCATTGTAGTTTTGATTTGCATTTCTCTAATGATTAGTGATGGTGAACATTCTTTCATGTGTTTGCTGGCAATCTGTATATCTTCTTTGGAGAAATGTCTGTTTAGGTCTTCTGCCCATTTTTGGATTGGGTTGTTTGTTTTTTTGATATGGAGCTGCATGAGCTGCTTGTAAATTTTGGAGATTAATTCTTTATCAGTTGCTTCATTTGCAAATATTTTCTCCCATTCTAAGGGTTGTCTTTTCATCTTGTTTATGGTTTCCTTTGCTGTGCAAAAGCTTTTACGTTTCATTAGGTCCCATTTGTTTAAGCTTTTTTTTAAAATAAAAACTTGCTTGATATGTATTAATCTCAATATTCAGAAAAATTCTGCAGGTAATTCTTCAACAGAATGCAAAAACGCCTCCAGATGATCTGAGTTGCTGTTTTCATCACTGAGTTTTCTTAGTGCAAAGTCTGCCACCTCTGCCCTCTGTCCACGGGCTACGATTGCCCCAAAGTCAGGCTCTGCATCTCCCGTGAGGTCTGGGTGTGTGTGAGAGCTGAGGTTCATGGATGGCATCTGTGCAGACCGAGCATAGAGAACACGTGGGCCTGTGTCAGAATGAATTGTTGAAAAGACAGAAGAAATATCTGAGCCATCTGAGATTTAGTGTGTTGAGAATACACTGAAGCATCAGCAGTCAACGTGTTTGCTAAGACAGTCCTCACTGGATGCCAACTATGTGTCCTAAGGCCAGATTAATCCCTGCTCCAGACAGACATTCACGGCTCGGCCAGCAGGAGAGACTATTGGATGCAGCTGCCCCTCTGCTCTGCTCAGTCCCGTGTCCTCAGCTACCCCATGCCTCGCTTACCCAGGCCCGGTGGTTGGCCAAGCCCATCGCTGGGCTCACCTTAAAGATGTCTGTTTCTGCAGGTAGATTTCTTCTCACTCATGTAGATGGACTGGATTCTGCTTCCATGGCTGCCACTGACCAGCTGGGTGACAGGAGGCCAACTGCTCAGACTGCCTAAGCCCTTTGAGCCTTGATTTCCCTGTGTGCAAACTCAGATCACACTACCTATTCCTCGAGGGGGTGGATCACGGATGAGTTTTGTAAATAGTCAGGTAGCAGTCACTGCAAGGCACTGTCACCCTGACCCCGAATATGCCCGTCTGTCTTTTTGCATTTGAGTTCCTGGTCTGGGACAGAATGGGAATAGCTTTCTGTCATCTAGAGCATAAAGAAGATTAACGAGCTCCAAGAGGCCGAGGCCGAGTATTTCCTCTGATCACACCTCTTTTCAGCTCTATGGCTGTTTGTGTAACCCGGCCACCAGGGGCATTTAGAAAGAGGAGCAAACACTCACCCACCACCCAGTCACACTTACAGGCTCCTGTTGCGCTTCATCCCTGGGTTCTAATTCAATCCACACTGCAAGTTCCTGACTCCTTTGGAAAAATCATTTCCTTTTCTTTGAGTTGAAATTTCCTCCTCTGTAAAAAATGGGGTTGTATTAAGACCTCTGTAAGGTCTCTGCTGCCAAAATATCCCATTGTTGAACTGTGTATTTCTGTCTGCTGGCCGACGAACATAATATCTGACCAATTTACCCAAGTATTAAGGTGCATTTGTTATTAATTAAAATTATAAAATCATGGGTATCCTTTGGTCTCCCAGGTCTGCACACCTCATCCATTTCTGATTCTCCCATCAGCTGCAGGAAAAGTCCCGTGGGCCAGTTCACCCCATGCCTGGTGGATCCCCACCACCCTCCTTCAAGAACCAAGAACCAGGGATTTCAATTAGTGATGAGAGCGTGGGAAAGCCGAGAGAGTTACTAAATCAGGGACTAACCATTTGAAGGAGGAGCTATGTCAAAACACGTGCTGTCTTGGATGGGCTCTTCTACAAGGTTCCTGTTCCCCATGAAGCAAAAGATCCACATAGAAGAGGGTAGAATGTAAGAGCAGAGGAAGACTTTTGCTGTCATTCAATTCTATGCCCAGTTTTAGCCCAACCCAGAGAGACGAAGTGACTTACCTAAAGTAATACGGATACCTGGTGGCAGAGAGTGTTTCCCTGGAAGCCAGTCCTGCCTCTTTCTACTTCATCTCTCCCTTCAACCATTGCCCAAGAGAAGGTGGCCTTTTCCCCTTTATAAAGGAGAAGCAGAGATCTGAGAAACATTCAGTACAGTTGTCTGATAACACACAGCATTTTGTTGTCACTAGCAAATCTATTTCTTGAATTGGCTTCTTTCCATCATGAAATGGGGACCAATTGGCATGTGTCTATTCTTATTTAATTCTGAAAGTCTGGTCAGGGTCAGCTTAATAGTCTTATTTAATTATTTGATTAGATTTTCCCAAAATGTGTGCTCTCTTTCTATTGGCTGGGAAAGCTGTAGACCAAACACACATTTGCTCTTTGTGCCCAGATGCTCACCTGCACACATACACACATGTGCATGTACACATACACACATGTGCATGTACACATACATTTAAGATGCATGAGTGTGCATATGGTGCCCATGGGAGAGGGTGTGAGTTGGTGGATTTTGTACTACGTCAACAGCCATAAGAGTAGCTCACTCTCCCAAAGGCAGGTGGCCACTTGGGGTCCTTTCTAGCTCTGAGAGTTAGAGTTTGTGATTCTGTGTTGACTGAGAAATGATCAAAGACTTCCCATTCTCTAAAAATACATGTTTGCTTCCTGAAAGAGAAGAGCCCAGGACAAAGTCATACTATTCTTAGCATTTATCCTGTGGGTGGAAATGGGACATGGCATGTAGGTGCTCTGGGATGGAGCTTGTGGAGGGTGGGAGGTTTGGGGTTCAGGATCCTCCGGAGCCCCATAGACCTGTCTCTACACTCCAGTAGGACACTGGGGTGGAGCAGTGGATGGGCAGGGGGCCTGGGTCTACAATGATTGCTGCCAGGACTCTGTCCCTGTGTACATGTGCCATCCATCAACCATGCAAGGGCCATTGTTAGGTTCTAGGGCACAAAGGTACGTAAGTCATGGCCTCCATTACTTCCATCATCGCATAGTTCCTATGCCAACAGGGATGGGTAACAAACATATCTTTTAAAAAGTGTGATATGAAGCGTGATCAGTGTTTTACTGGAGTATAGCTCTATAAAAATACCATGGGAAGGCAAGACGGAGAAATCATTCTTCCCTAGAGGAATTTTTCTCCTATGCTGGCCTAGGGTTCACTCATTTGAGATCTAATATGTATTCTTTGAATGTTTTCTACTGCGTATCACTGTGTTAAGAGTTGAGAGGAAGTAGTAGGGAGAACCCATTTTGAAGAGAAAAAGGGAGACCCAGGGATCAGGGTCCAAGTCTCCTGATTGCCTCACATTTATTCAATCCACATTCACTAAAGCACAAACCCTGCAACAAGCCATTGGCTGGACTCAGAGGACATGAAGGTAAGTGAGAGATCCCTGCCCAGTTCTGCTCAGAGAACCCACCCGTCAGGCCAGCGGGGCCTGGGGTCCCGTGGGGGTCAGTCCTCAGCCAGCATCACGAGATGGTGTTCAGAGAACCTACCTAAACCAAGAACGGAGCACCAGCCCGCCCCTGGGAGGAGCCCTGTTTTGGGGTATCCTGTCTGTGGGGCTGGGACTGCACATCTGTCCACAGGTCTGGTTCCAGCCTCGTGCTTCAGATCTGATGAGTCCTATTGTCATTTCTGGCACCAGATCACGTCCACTTTTCACTTTGCCTTTACCTTGTGGACTAAGTTTGGGCGTCCAGTGACACCCACCTCACATCTCAGACCCAGCTGTTAGCAGGGCCTTGCTGTACTGTGTGATAAGGACTTACTGGAGCCAGAGAAAGCCCTACAATAAGAGGGTCCACCTAGGGCTGAGGTGTGAGGACATTTTTCTTCCCATATCACCTCTGGTCGATTACGCATGGCTGTCTAGGGCATTCGTTGTGTTGTGAGACTGACTTGGGCGCCGTGAGGGGCAGGGTGGGGGGGGGAGGGCAGGTTTGCTCTGCTCTATTTGGGGGTGTCATGGGACGTAAGTAGTTTCCTAGGATCGCCAGCTGACTGTGAGTCATTAAAAGCCAAATTGTGTAAGCTGATTGGGCTGCTAAGGAAACTGTATCATACAGGGCTCTATAATCCCAAACATAGTAATACGTCACATTATGTGACTCCAGGAGGCTAAGATCAGGTCTCTCTCCACCTAGTGCACAAAACAAGGTGACCCCCTGGTTTCCAAGGGAAACACAGTGGGCCTTTCATTACTCATTTTACAGCTTATCTCCTGGAAATCTTGCTTCCAGTCTGAGGGTTGGGAGGAGCCATGGTTTGCTTGTGATGCCTCTCCTGGCCTGCAGCTTGGGGCCCAGAGAGGGAAGCAAGACAAGGCTTAGGGCCTCCCTTTTCCCTTTCCCCACTGCCCTGGAACACTTAGTTAGAACACCCCACGCTCCTCTGAAGTGTGGTTTTGACATATGAACCCACCAGACAGGGAGCTAATGACAAGGGATGGGGGGGAGGGGCGGGCAGGCCCTGCTTTTTGTCCAGTGGGGCTGGTCCAGGAGCTCATCAGTGGGGTCTGACTGAAGAGCTGATTGAAGACTTTCCTGGGTTCTTCCACCCAGTGTTCGATTCTACGCGTGCCTGATGTGCAGTGTTCAAATGCGACCCCGTATATTTGATGAGTATTTTACAGCTTGTAAAGCCTTTTCACGTATTATCTCATTGGAGCCATGGAAACCCCAGAGACGAGACATTATTATTCTTAGGTTACAGATGAAGGAACTAAATTCAGAGAAGTTCAAATGATTTTCCAATGGTTATTTGCTCACTCAGTGACTAACCATGGCTTAGCCTTAAGTCTCCTGGCTCTACAAAGGCCCTTTCACTCTATGATGGATGCATTCCTGAACCAAATAGAAATAATTCTTGGGTTTTAGCTCTTAGGGATTATATGTACCAGTCTTTCTCTTCAATAACACAGATAAATGGGAGCTGATAGAAAATTCCTTCTTCTTATTTTGAAGGAGATGAGAAGGAAAAGTAAATGAAAATTTGAATGCCCAGAGGGGTTGCTAAGGAGCGTTGTCTCGTGCTTTGGAAAGTTGGTATAGTGTCAACAATTAACGTGTTTTGGATAACTCTGCTAGTATCTTGCCTGGATATGGGGGGAAGGTAAGATGGGGTTTCAAGTTCTCATCTGATCTAGAGGGCCCGTGAGTCTTTGGTTAGAATTTCTATGGCATCTCCTCTCAGCCATGCTCAGTCACTCCTGATGCCCTCTGCCATCATGGAATCTGCCAGCTTGGCCTTCCCAAGCCACCTCCCAAAGAAACAGAATACTCCTGTCAGCATCTCCCCAAGGCCGTTAGCAACTGACCATCTCCGGACCATCTCCATGTAACAATGTTGTCCATAAAGTCTGACGATTCCTTAGCTGCTGTCCTACTCCACATGGAAGGAGATGGTTAGATTTTTTTTTTTTTAAAGACCCACAATTTGATCTCCCAAAACACTGCTTTATTTGAAGTCAGTATTGAAAATATCATCTCCACAATTAGGCAAAAATTGTGCATTTAAAAAAAGACTTATCAAAATTGGTGAATTTTTGTGTAGCCATTTTAATATTGAGGATGGAAGAAAAAAAGCAACATTTTCAGCATATTATGCTTTATTATTTCAAGAAAGGTAAAACACAACTGAAACGCAAAAAAAGATTTGTGCAGTTTATGGAAAAGGTGCTATGACTGGTCGAAAGTGTCGAAAGTGGTTTGTGAAGTTTTGTGCTGGAGATTACTCACTGGACGATGCCCCATAGTCAGGTAGACAAGTTGAAGTTGATAGCGATCAAATCGAGACATTAATTGAGAGCAATCCGTGTTATACCACGCGGGAGATAGCCGACATACTCAAAATATCCGAATCAAGCGTTGAAAATCATTTGCACCAGCTTGGTTATGTTCATTGCTTTGATGTTTGGGCTCCACATAACTTAAGTGAAAAACAGCTTCTAGACCGTATTTCCGCATGTGATTCTCTACTTAAACGTAATGAAAACATTGTGTTTTTAAAACAAATTGGGGATACTGTACAACAATGTGGAATGGAAGAGATTGTGGGGCAAGCAAAACGAACCACCACCAACCACACCAAAGGCCGGTCTTCATCCAAAGAAGATGATGTTGTGTATATGGTGGGATTGGAAGAGAGTCCTCTATGATGAGCTCCTCTGGGACACCAAATGATTAATTCTAACAAGCACTACTCCCAGTTAGACCAACTGAAAGCAGCGCTCGATGAAAAGCATCCAGAAGTAGTCAAAAGAAAACTCATAATGCTCCATCAAGATAACTCAAGACCGCATGTTTCTTTGATGGCCAGGCACAAACTGTTACAGCTTGGCTGGGAAGTTCTGATTCCTCCGCTGTATTCACCAGACATTGCACCTTCGGATTTCCATTTATTTTGGTCTTTACAAAATTCTCTTAATGGAAAAAATTTCAATTCCCTGGAAGACTGTAAAAGGCACCTGGAACAGTTCTTTGTTCAAAAAGATAAAAAGTTTTGGGAAGATGGAATTATGAAGTTGCCTGAAAGATGGCAGAAGGTAGTGGAACAAAAGGGTGAATACATTGTTCAATAAAGTTCTTGGTGAAAATGAAAAATGTGTCTTTTATTGTTACTTAAAAACCGAAGGCACTTTTGGCCCACCCAATAGTAGTACATGGGCGGGGAGGGGGGTGGGCAATGATACCTTTTACTACTTGAAGATGTCAGAATTAAAAGTATACTCTAAGGGTTCAATCATTAATCACAGAAAGTGAATCAGAGTAGGTTCCTCAATGTCAGCTCTATTGCCAGTTTGAACGGGATCATTCTGTGTTGTGGTGTTTACCCTGTGCCCTGTAGGAGGTTTTGTGGCATCCCTGGCCTATGCCCACTACCATCCTGTAGCACCATCCCACCTCACCCCCGAGCTGTCATAACCAAATACGTCTCCACATGCTGCGAAAAATTCTCTGGGGGAAAAACTGTCTTCTGTTGAAAAACACGAGAATAGGGAAACACCAAATCAGAAAGAAGGACTTTAGGACTTGTAAGTCTTGGGTCTAAATGTACAAACCCATTTAGAAGAAGGAGAGCGGGGCAAACTTGAGAAGTGCCCATCCAAGTACCTGCCAGGGTACCTCATAGTCCCTTCAAGCATTAAGAAGGCACAATCCTTCTGGAAGGCATGACTGTAGCTGGACCCCTTTGGGTATTCTATTTTTCAAATCCCGCTTGTTCTGGATCCACTCTACCAAACAACTTTCTGATTATCAGTTTTTCCAAACTGCTTTCCCACACAGAGAGGCTTCACTGGCCAAATGGTGTGAATGAGTATCTTGTCTACCTGACAGCCATACTTTATTTTATATGAGTGAATTGACATTGCAGTTTATCCATCAGCCTCTGTGAGTTAGGTTAGCAGAACTCATTCATCATCTGTGATCTATGCTAGGATCTCCATGAGATGGAATTTTCAAGCCTGCAAAATTCATAGAATTTAGCAAGATGAAAGCATACTTATGAAACCTCTTAGGAGCCAACCAGCTCCCTTCTTCTGGGTATCTATTGTTATATAACAAACCATTCCAACACTTAGTGGCTTAAAACAACAGCTACTTTATTGCTTATAATTCTGTAGATCAAAAATTCTGGTAAGTCTCAATGGGTATACAGGACACCACTGGATTCACGTGTCTGCATTCATGTCTGGGGCCTTGTTGCTGCCAGGAAGTGGAGTGTCGCAGTGCTCCTCTGCTTGGCCTCTTTCCTCAGCAGGAGAGTCTGGACTTTCTTCCATGGCAGAGCAACGCCTTAAGAGTGCAAACACAGAATTTGATGTGTCTCTTAAGGCCTAGGCCTGGAAGCGACATAGTGTCACTTCTGCTTCTTACTGTTGGTCAAAGCAAGTCCAGCCTGGAATCAGTGAGAGGGGGAATACACTCCAAATCTTGAATGAAAGAGTGTCAAAGTTACATTTCGAAAGTGTACTTGTAATTGAAGGGATTAGTATGGCCATCTTTGGAAACAATCTGCCTTACTGTCATAGAATAAACTCCAACAAGATTCATAGAAAACCTATAAAATCTTTTAAGATAAGTGTATTAAAGAAAGCAGTACGAGCTTGGATTTTAGGACAGAGGTTGTTAAAAATAAAGATGCCTTCAGGTCCCCAACTTTCTTTGGGAAGAAAGCATACTGAGAAATCTACTCAGGGGAGAACACAATCCATTTCTTATAGAAAATGAAAGATGTTCAAAGGGAAAAGCCCAGCCAGCAGAGCCAGGAGCTGAGGAAAACAACAGATTGCAGAACCATTCCCAGAGAGCAGAAATGGGCTCTGATCAAGGAATCTTCCTTGATGCTAGAGTCAGGGGAACTGACAACATATGTCTGGATTTCAGAATTGCCCTGGATCAGTGACTGCTTTGTTCTTCCCAACATTTCCCTTGTAAAATGGAATGTCCTTATCTTATCCCTGTATTTTGTGGATGTGGTGGACAGATAATCTATCCCGCTAGTCCACAGGTCTCCAGGAGTCTCATCCACATTTGAACCTCATGGAGATCATGAGGTGCTCTAGTTTGAAACCCTAAGCACATGCCAACTCCCATCAGGATGTGAAGTCTACTTCCCCTCTCCTTGAATCTGAGCTGACCTAGTTATTGCTTCGAGCAATAGAATATGGTGGAAATTATTCTGTGTGACTTATGTACCTAGGGCTTATGTGGTCTGGCAGCTTCCACTTTTATGCTCAAGAATCCATAACAACCATGTGAGAAAGTCCAGCCTAACTTACTGGAAAAAGAGATCAAATGTAGGAGCATTGAGGTGCCTCAGCTGACTTCCACGATCGAGTGCCCATATATGTAGTTAAAGACATCCTGGATCCTCTAATCCCAGTAACACCTAATCAGTACCAAGTGGGACAGAGTTAAGCTCTCCCTGCTGAGCTTTCCCCCAACTGCAGATCAACAAAATCATGAACAAATCAAATAGTTGTTATTTGAAGCCACTGTGTTTTGGAATAGTTTGTAACCCAAACAAGAAAACACTGAAACATACATACCCTATTCTCACAATATGATTTGTTTTCTACTTTGTTCACACTTGTCACCTTCTCCCGGAATATTTTGAAGAAACACCTCAAATTTTCAATTCTTAGCAGAGTCTAGGGTATTTCACTATTAAAATATTTGCATAAATGTCAAGAAAGCACAATGACACCATGGGACACTCCTGATCCCACTAATGGAACAACCAAAACTGAGTAGACAAAGCAACCAAAGACCTATGGTTCACAGTAGATTCAGATGGTTGTAGAAGGTGTCACCACAGACCTCCAGGGTTTAGAACCCTGCTCTAGCTTCCATCAGGAAAATATCTAATCAAGTTTAATCTCCCCACCATCCCCTTTCACCCTTCTCCCCTAAACCCCAGCAAACACTTCCAGACTTAACCACCATCATCTATGTTCTGCATGCTTCTGCTTACAGCATGCTGTGGGAATTATCAGGGTCCCCAGGATCTCAGCCCACAGGAAGAAAGCATACCACCAGCTGACTCTTGGCTTTGGGAAAGGTCACCAATTACAGCTGTCTGCTTACAGAAGAATTCTGGGTTTTCCTTACCCTTTGCGGTTACTTCTAAGAAGTCAGCTGTTGGGCACTGGACCCTGAAGTGCACTGTTCTTCCCGATTACTGAGAACAGAAACAGGGCCCTGATTTTCCATGGTAGTGTCTATTCTGTGGCAAGGGAGGGAAAGGAGGAAGATCTGAAGAAGTTTGGATTTATTACGGGATTAAGAGCAGCCTCTATGTTGAATGATCTGATTATTTTGTCTTTGGACACAGAGGCTATGGAGGGCTCCTGCCTCTCAAACTCAATACCTATATTATAAACAGGATTGTAAATATCCTTTCTTAACATAGAACAAAGTCCAAACAAGGAGCCAAGCAGCAGTAATTCTGGGAATTTTTTCTAAGCTGTGCAGATGCAGGATGACTTGTTTTGGAATCTGATGAGAAATACAGGAACTAGAAACCAATGGTACGAAAATATCACCAAAACTGAAGATAAATGCTCCAAGAGAGCTGTAATTCTCCAAGAATCTATAGACCTGAGCTTGGACTCTTGCTTGGCCACAAACCTCAGCTGACCTCTCTGCACTGCTTGATGGTCCTTTTCTATCTAGGATATTCTTTCCTCACATCCATCACTGAACCCCACACTATACTCACAGCACCCCAAACTTGATTCTTCTTCCTCAAAAAATAAGACCATGAAGAATAAAGTACTTCAACTTCCAACCTTCTCCACCGTCATGAAGTCAAACTTGTCAGCTCTTCCTCCATGGTCAGCTCTTTTCTTCAGGGGTCAGAGGACAAGATGTTCCTCTCCAGTTCCTTGTGGTTCCTGATGTTATCTCCTCCCACTTCCCTAAGACTTTGTCTCAACAACTGCCTCTTTCCTTGCTACATCTTCAACCACTTGTTCACACTTGGCTCTTTGCCATCTGCCAATAAACATACCCAAGTCTCTCTTCTTCCCATAAAACCCCTCTCCTGACTCCCCCAACCAACAACCTGTCTTTCATTCTCCTGAAAAAAATCTTGTGCTCCTGAAATAGATGTCTACACTCATTGTCTCCACCACTTCACAACCCCATCATTCCTCAACCCCTTTCCGTCTGGGCTCCCTCTCTGCTGTGCTTCTGACTGCCCTAGCCAAGGTCAGCACGCATGGGGGGATGCTGGCATACCCACAGGATGCTTTCCAACCTTATGTCATCAGACATTCGTTCTCCTCTAATATTGTGATCGTGAACTCCTGACTCCCTTGGCATCTCTTTTGTTTCAGCTTGCACCTCCTTGATGATCTCTCCTTGACGTCCTCATGGAATACACCTCAGCCTTCCCCTTAAATATGTTGTTCTCAAGAATAAGACCTTGACCCACTACTGTTCGTCCAATAAATGCTCTTCGAATGGTCTTGTAACTCATTCTTTTAAGCACTCGCTGTACATTGAGGACCACCACATCCTTATCTCCAGCCTCCTTCTCTTCCCTGAGAGCCACGCTTGCCCTCCAGCTGTCTACAAGTCTTGGCCATTTAACCTTTCTCATCCTATTTCTCCTCTGTCCTATAGTCTCACTTTCTCAGTTCATAATTCTATCATCCATCTTGTCACCCAAGTGAGAAACTTGACATCATTCTATACTCCCCTTTCTTTCTCCCTCACAGCTGACCAGTCACCAAGTCCAGCTGACTTGGCATCTTAATTACTTTTCCAATCTGTCCCTCCCCTCTCTACTTCTGCTGCCCTAGTTCAGATCCTATTAGCTCTTACTCAGCCTTTTGAAATCCTCCTTTCTATATTAGTCCATCAAAATCCACTCTCCAAATGAAAACAGAATGTTCCATCTACTTGTAAACATGTTATTCCCCCGCTTAATCCTTCGGAAGCTCTCTATTATCTGCAGAAATCACTCCAATCTCTTTGCCAAGGCAACTCCCTGTTCTTGTGCTGTATGTTCCCGTATGGACCCACAGCTATGGTTCCCCACCCTCACCGTGTTCTTGCATACCTGTGTTTTGTGCATGCACAGAATGTTCTGCCTTTCTTTCACTGCCTGGCTAACTCATTCTCCTTCAGAACCAAATTCAAGCATCAGTTCTTCTGAGAAGCCCCCTCTAAATCTGCATGTTGGACCCAGTGTTCTTCCTCTGCTCTTATAACCTCTTAAAATCTGCATCTCTCTCTCTTTCTCTCTCTCATCACTTTCCTTGCCAAATCATATATACATGTTTTGTGGGTGTGTTTGCTCCCTTACAGTATGGTAGAATCTTTAAGAACAGGAACTAATTCATCATTGCAGTTTAGTAACTGACACACAGTATGGACACAGTAGGCACTTAATAAATGTTTGAATGGAACAGAAACACCTGGTTGACCTTAGGAAGTCACCTCCCCTCCCTGGGCCTCAGATTCTTCATCTGTCAGTGAGTGGGGGTTGAATGAAATGTTCTCTATTAAAGGTCATTTCCTCTCTAACTCCCTGTGCTTTTGTGTGCTTCTGAGCAAGGAGGTGTTGACAGGGCAGGGTTGTCCATACGTCTGTTTTTTAAATTTTTTTCATCCTACTGCCTCTGGCATCGATTTTTTTAAAAAAAGAGCAAAATAAAATAAGAACTCACATTTGCCACATGCTCCTTGGTGCAGACACCCTTGAAGGCCCTTTAATGACTCATTTGATATCCATTCCTACCCTATGAGTGGACATAACTATTATCCCAATTTTCATGTGGGGAAGCTGAGGTACAGACTAACTTTCCCAAAGAGAAGAGACTGCAGTAGAAAGAAACTCAGAATCTGACATAAGAGTGTGTACTCATGACCATGACACTATCATGCATGGGCAGACAGACAACCAGATGGAGACAGATACACACACAGATCAAGAGGCATGGTGAAGGGAGAAGAGGAAAATGAATACTGCACTGAAGAACAGAGAGAGCAGGGAGGTTTGCAATTCATCCTCCCATGCCCACGCGAGGCCTGACTTAGCTCAGGACGTGATGAGCAGGAGGGTAGAGGGATTTACGTTACCCATGGCCTTCGAGGCATCGCATGGGTGAAAAATGAAGAGTTTATACAATTGGACTTTATGAGGCATCTTTGGGCGTCATGAATTCTTCCTGCATTTGTCATCGTAGTGCTAATTATGCTATATTTTGTGGGCTTTAAAGTGGCTCTGGCCAGAATTTCTTAGATAGTTCATTGTCATTTAGCATTAGTCAGGCTTGAGTTAATGGACATGGGCTGCTTTATCCACTCGGGTTGGGACCCTGCCATTGCTACTATATCTTTTGAGATTCATTCTCCTGACGCTAATCAGCAAGTATTGATTTAGATATTGTATATTTCCATAGGAAT